>NW_012114844.1:4444074-4493477 GCF_000951035.1 Colobus angolensis palliatus | reverse complement strand
CCTGGCCAACATGATAAAACCCTGTCTCTACTAAAAATACAAAAATTAGCCAAGTGTGGTGGCGGGTGCCTGTAGTCCCAGCTACTTAGGAAGCTGAGGCACAAGAATCACTTGACTCCGAGAACTGGAGATTGCAGTGAGCTGAGATTGTACCACTGCACTCCAGCCTGGGTGACAGAGCAAGAGTTAAGTCTCAAAAAAGAAAAGAAAAGAAAAGAAAAAAGTCAAAGAGAAACCCTGGGTTAGAGGAAGGGTTGTCCTCCAGTGAGTATGGCCTTAGGCTTTCAGCTCCTATAAGAATGAGTTGTTCCTTGATTTTTTTCTCCAGTTGTACTGGGGGACCCCAAGTACAACTGAAGGGAATCAGGTCCCATGTGTGGGGGAGGGGACAGGGACCGTGAAGCCCAGCTGTGCATGAAATTCTGCTGTAGTTGGGTTTCATGCCATCACTTTCTGGACATAGTTGACATTTACCTACTCACGTAGGAGGCAGCAAAGTCGGGCCGAAAAAGATGGCTGCCAAGGCACTTGAGAGTGTAGGAGGGTGAGCCAAGGAGGCCAGGGTTGTGGGCCTGCCAGGAGGAGGCTGTAAGCCTTTGAAGGGTGGCAGGAATTGGGAAGCTGTGAGCTAGTGCCACTGTCTGCAGTGAATGAGATAGAAGAGATTGGTAGGTGAGCATGATGACGAAGGTAAAGGAGTTGGGTCTTAGTCTGTTTTGTGCTGCTATAACAGAATACCTGAAACTGGGTTATTTATTATTATTATTATTATTATTATTATTTCTCCTAGGCTGGAGTGCAGTGGTATGATCTCAGCTCACTGCAACCTCCACCTCCCAGGTTCAAGCGATTCTCCTGCCTCAGCTTCCCCAGTAGCTGGAATTACAGGTGTGTGCCATTATGCCCAGCTAATTTTTTATTTTTAGTAGAGATGGGGTTTCACCATGTTGGTCAGGCTGGTCTTGAACTCCCGACCTCAGGTGATCCACCCACCTCGGCCTCCCAAAGTGCTGGGATTACGGACATGAACCACCGTGCCTGGCCAAGACTGGGTAATTTAGAAAGAAAAGAAATTTCTTTTCTCACAGTTCTGAAGGCTGGAAAATCCAAGATCAAGGTACTGGTGCCTTGTAACGGCCTTCTTACTGTGTCATTCCATGGCAGAAGGCAGAACGGCAAGGGAGGGAGAAGGAGAGACAGCGTGGTGGGGGAAGGAGAGGAGAGACAGAGAAGAGAGAGAGAGAGAGAGCAAGAGGAGTTGAACTTGTCCTTTTACAAGGAACCCACTCCCACTATAATAGCACGAATCCATTCATGAGGGTGGAGTCCTCATGGCCTAATCAGCTCTTAAAGGTTCCACCTCTAACACTGTCACTTTGCGGATTAAGTTTCCAACACATGAACTTTGGGGGACACATTCAAACCATAGCCAGGGGTCTACCTGGATAGTGAGAGTCTCAAAGGGGCAGAAGGAGGAGAACCAGGGGTTAGTGATATGCTGGTAAGTATTTAACAACAGGCTCTTCAGAGAAAAACCCTAAACCTGGCTTATAGCATTTGCTGATTCCCATAGTGTGAATACGGCTCCCGTGGGCTATTTCTTTTATTTTTGAAATGGAGTCTCACTGTGTTGCCCAGGCCCAGGCTGGAGTGCAGTGGAGCTATCTTGGCTCACTGCAACCTCCGCCTGCTGGGTTCAAGTGATTCTCCTGCCTCAGCCTCCTGAGTAGCTGGGATTACAGGCCCCCGCCACCATGCCCCAAGGGCTATTTCAAGCCATGGACAGGAAGTTGCTGACTGACAGGTACAATTTGCTCTGGTAAGCTGGTATGTACCAGCTCCAGCATCCCCTTGAGTGGTTCTGTTATGTTGCTGGGGGTGTCACTCTCGATCCAGGTGTGCATACCTGCAGTGTTCCCACCAGAGGCTGCCAGGAAGCACTGTCCTATACAGACAGCTAGCTGTGGTGACAGCAGGGTTGGAATAAGGGACCATGAAAGAGCTGAAAATATAGAGATTTTTATTTACAAAGTTGGTGGGGGGGGGGGTCAAAGAATTGAGAGCCGGGTGGGGAAGGCAGGACAGCAGGGAAGTGCTGACCCAGAGGGGCCTGTACTAGGGAAGCAAGGGGCAAAAGGAGTTCTAGGAAGAAAACTCACCACCATGATGTTTCCAACAGAACCTGGAAATCCCTTCCTGCCACAGCTTAAGCCCAGGGTCTCTTGCCAGGGTGAACAGGTGGTAGCCCCAAGCTGGAAAGCTTGGGAAAGTCCCAGGACTCCTGCATCGAATGCACTTCTGAAGGACAAAAGGAATTCAAGAAGCCAAAGGTAGCTTTAGAGCAGCCTCACCACAAAGCTCTTTCCACACACAGCCCTTAACTCAGAGAGGGAGCTGAGGTCCAGTCCCCCCCATTAGATGTGAGTCTCCAGCGCATCCTGGTGCCAGAGCTGGCATCTCCAGCTGAAAGCACTGCTTTAACTCCTTGACTGCCATCGCACTAAAATTAATAGCAGAAGAATGAAAGCATGTGGAGACCTTGCTGTGCAGTTACACTCAAAAGTGCCCCTGGAGGCCGAGGGGCTTAGCAGCCAGAACACGGAACCTCACATCAGGAGCCATTATTATTATTGTCACTGTTGTTATCATTCCCATTTTTGAGCACTAAGTGTGTGCCAGGCATGAAGCTGGCAAGTCACCCAGATAGCCTCAGGAACCATCCCTGGCTCTGAAAGGGAGACTTTCTAGCCTGCCTCTGCCTGAACCCTCTCTGGACCTCAGTTTCCCTAGCTGTCTGTCCCGTGAATGCACTGGCTCTGGGACTCCCTCAGTTTTTGTTTTGAGACAGAGTCTTGCTCTGTCACCCAGCCTGGAGTGCAGTGGCGTGATCACTGGCACTGCAGCTCAAACTCTAAGGCTCAAGCAACCCTCCCACCTCAGCCTCCTGAGTAGCTGAGACTACAGGTGTGAACCACCATGCCTGGCTAATTTATTTTATTTTTATTTTTGTAGAGATAGAGTCTCCCTGGGTTGCCCACGCTTGTCTCAAACACCTGAACTCAAGTGATCCTCCCGCCTCGGCCTCCCAAAGTCCTGGGATTACAGGTGTGAGACACCACACCCAACTTCCTTCCAGTTTTGACCTTCTGATCCACTTCAGCTGTTCTTGACCACAGTGTCCTTCCCACAGGCTTGTCACATTAGCTGTGAGCTGCCTGTGTCACACGCCATGAAGCTGACTACTGCATAGAACACTTTATGTGCATCACGACACATCTTCTCAGCCTCATCTCTCTTAGTGCAGCCACTACCCTGGGGTCCATTCTGCACAAATGTCAGCCAGCTCTGCCCAAGCATGAGCTGACAGCACCTTCCCTCCCCGAGTCTTCACCTCTATCTTCCTGCCCTGGGAACCACTCCACATTCACCCAGAAGAATTCTTGCCTGTGGGACAGCCTTGACCAATGGGAGATTGAAGCTGATGAGTAAACATTTCCCCCTTTGGCCCCTGAGGGACAGTTCTGAGATGCTTGACACGGGCCCTTCAGCGCTGGTGGCCAACTCAGCAATGCATCCTTGATCTGGCTTTTGCTTCTTCCTTTGTTTCGCCCCTGCCCCTCACTCCTGCTCCCTGGGATCGAATTCCTAAGGAAGCTCCCTGCTTGGGGTCTTTGTCCCAGGCTCTGCTTTAGGGGGAATCCAGGCTGATACAGTTTCCAAGTACCCATGATTGCAAATAATCTACTATTTTGATAAATTCGGCCAATTTTTTTTTTTTTTTTTGGCATGCAAAGAAAGTTCTCACTCCCTTGCCTTCAGAGATGATTTATTGAGGGGTGAGAAGGGATCTGGAATGGGGACACTCCAAAGAGCCTTTTGCAACCCTGGGGAGAAGGCCAGGAACCAGGGGACCTATTGGAGGCTGGGAGGTCAGTGAGGGGCCTGTGCTGGGTGGGCTGGCGTGTCTATGGGAACTCATCACATTGGTGTAGGGAGTAGCTGCTATTGGGGGCGTCTTGTGCCTGAAGAACTGAGTTATTCCCTGAAAAAGCTCTAGATGTAAAGAAACTGACCCAGAACCTCCACGGACTTCAATTCCAGGCTTCTGCCGAATCAGTGGGGAACGGGAAACCAAGTAATAGAGGCCCCTAGACTGCATAATATCTGCTCTGAGCACTCAGTCAGGAGGACAGGGATCCTGCCGAACTGAGGTCCTAGAGGAGAGGCAGTGCTTCAGGTGAATGAGGAGGTCATACTCCATGGAATGGCTAAAAAATAACAGCATCCTTGGCCTGCAGAGACCTGGGAGACGGAGGCGGGGTGGGTGCTGGGCCTGCTGGGCAGACCTCAGTCAGGCTATGCTGCTCCGAGGGAGTGCATATAGTCTCTGACCTTGAATGGGCCCAGGCCCTAGGGACAGGCCACAGAGAAGCACCTGGACTCATAGGAAGAAGGGTCTTTCTCACAGGCAGAACCATCCCACAGGGGTAGGGGCTGCCTTGGAGGTAGAAGCCTCCAGTCCCAGGGGATGTACAACCCACAACTGAACAGCCAAATGCAGGGCTGGTAGAGTGGGCCCCAGCAGCACAGTGTGGTGCCCCAGCCACCCGTCACCACCAGCCTGCTCCTGTTGCTGAGCTGTGGTCGGGAGGACTGCAAAAGACTGAAGGAACTTTCGAATCAGGACAGCTCCAATGCTGGACTCCTTCACCCTCCGATATCTGCCCAACCCACACCAGGATCTCTGCCCTGTACCTCTCCCCTCTCAGCAACCAGATCTTGGGGGCTTCTGCTGTGCACAACTATAAGATGCAGGCAGCGTCCCATGGGGTTTTGAGGGCTGGGGGCTGGAGTGAGGCCCTCCTCTCTGGGCTCAGTGCTCACACCCCTTATGATCTGGCTCCTCTCCCATCAAACAATATCCTTCCTTTGTGAATCTCCAAATCCAGGTGGCCATCCAATGTCCTGGGAATCCTTCTCCAAGACCCCAGCCCTCAGCCATCTCAGTCTGGGGTTCTTCACGGGCTCTTTCTGTGCTCCTCCTGTCGGGTCCTGGAGTGGAGATGGACCAAGCCACTCTGAGAGGAAGGAGGGGGAGCCTCAGGATTAGATGCACTCAGGTGACAGACTAGCGGGGTCTCTATATGCTGAAGGGAAGTGACCCAGCCCCATGACCTAGCTCCAGGACATGTAACTAGAAAGGGACTCTGGGGAGCAGGGCAGAGCAAGCTGGACTTTGGGCCCAGGGCTGTTGAAATTTCCATGACCAGCAGGGCGCAGTGGCTCACGCCTATAATCCCAGCACTTTGGAAGGCTGAGGTGGGCGGATCACGAGGTCAGGAGATTGAGACCATCCTGGCTAACACGGTGAAATCCATTCTCTACTAAAAATACAAAAAAAAAAAAAAATAGCCAGGAGTGGTAGTGGGCGCCTGTAGTCCCAGCTGCTTGGGAGGCTGAGGCAGGAGAATGGTGTGGACCCAGGAGGCAGAGCTTGCAGTGAGCCGAGATCGTGCCACTGTACTCCAGCCTGGGCGACAGAGCAAGACTCTGCCCACCCAACCCCCCCCCCCAAAAAAAAAAAAAAAAAAAAAGAAATTTCCATGACTACCAGATTAAGGCCACCTGGGTGAGGCTACTCCGATAGGAGGGACCTAAGGGACCCAGTTGTGGGAGGGGCTGGAGGTAGAGATTCAGAAGGGAATGGAGGGTCTTCAGCAAGACCTGCTGGGAGGTGGGCTGTTTCCCTCTGTGCTGTGCCTCTCTCCAGGGGCCAAGGGGCCTGGTGGCTAATGGGCCTCCCCACTCGGGACCCACTTTGACCTGCCCTTTCTGGCTGAACCTGGGATTCTCTGTCTGTTCTCTGATCCCCTCTTATCCTTGTCCCTAAGCCAGGAGCATGCCCAGAGGTTGGGTTCTAAGCTGGGCTCAGCCACTTGTAAGAAAAGTAACTAGCTATTTGAAACTCAGTTTTCTTATCTGTATTTTTACAAATTTTATTTTTTATTTATTTTGTAGAGACAGGATCTCACTGTGTTGCCCAGGCTGGTCTTGGACTTCTGGCCTAAGGCGATCCTCCCACCTCGACTTTCCAAAATGCTATGGTTACAGGTGTGAGCCATGAGCCCAGCCTTATCTGTAAAATGAAGACAATTTCTTCTTGGGGGCTATTACGAAGATTAATAAGACGAGGGCTCAGCAGCACGTAGTGTAGTGCTTGGCTCACAGGGAGTGCTTGATAAACGGGAGCGAATAGTGATAGGATCATTGCTTCCTGTTTTTGAGTCTTTCATTCTGCTGAAAGGTAGGGTCTCAGAGAAGGACTTGGCTGACCTAAGATCCCCCAGAGGGCCGGGGCAGAGTGGGGATGCGAGCCTAGTCCCCCGATGCCCACTCCCATCCACAGTCTTCCGTGTCTCTAATACTGTGCTCGGGCTTTCTGTGAATGGTCAGCTATGGCTTCCTGGCTGCTGGCATTCCCTGCATCCTTTCTGCCACTCTTCCTGCTCTGTGTCTGCGTTTTAAAGGGGACTTTAGGCTGGCTTGGTGGCTCACGCCTGTAATCGCAGAATTTTGGGAGACTGAGGCAGAAGGATTGCTTGAGGTCAGGAGTTCAACACTAGCCTGGACAACATAGCAAGATCCTGTCTCTATAAAAAATAAGAAAATTAGCCAGGCATGGTGGTATGCACCTGTGGTCCTAGCTACTTGGGAGGCTGAGGCAGGAGTTTGAGGCTGCTGTGAGTCGTGATTTTGCCACTGCACTCCAGCCTGAGTGACAAGGTGAGACCCTGTTTCTAAAAAAATAAAAAAGGAAGGGGGTCATCAGTGTTTTCACTAGGGCCAGGCTCAGGCTCTGTGGGAGAACAGGGGCTAAGGACTCTCCCCCCAGCCTCTACAACCCTTGCCATGAGGGTGGGGAGGACCTATGACTAGGCAGTCAGAGCCCTCTGCAGCACTCAGGGGCTTGGCTGTAAGAGGGAGGGAAAGGGCTTGGCAGAGCAGTCAGGAGACCTGGGTTCCAGCCTTACCTCCACCGCCTATGCACTGCATGCTTAAAGCACATCACTGGTCTCTCTGGGACCCAATTTCCTTGTTCACACATACATGCGACACTCTGGAGTGGCCAGGGTCTCAATCAGCCCAGGAGGGCACTGAGCTCTGGCCAGATAGGGCACAATTCTTTTCTCCCAGAAAATGACAGCTTCTTGGGCCGGGCCTCTGGGGACAGGGGTTCCTGCTCTCTAGGAGCTGCCTCTAAAGGTCCCTTGTCAATTAATTTGGCAGCTCAGTGTTCAGGGGCAAGTGGTCTTTGAGAGGCCTAATGTATCCATGTCAGAAATGAGTTATGGGATTCTCCGTGGGGCTGTGATCATGCCCCACCCCCCGCCATGCCCCCTCAAGGCTTGCTTTGTCATCCAGTCCCTGTATTTGCATGTGTCATTGCCCAGCCACCCCCTGGTCAGACGGTGGCCACGGGGGACTCATTGGAGGCACATTATCGGACACTGGTTGTGAGGGATGATGGAGGGGCAGGCCCATCTGCACACACATTAGGCCCTTTGTCTCTGGACTCAGTGGGAAGATGAATGAGGCCTGTCGCTAGGCCTCTGCTGCCTGGGGAACAACAGGGGCCTGGAACAGACCTTGGGATGGGTGTTGGGTGGAAAGCAGCCTGTGCGCATCTCTTCAGACAGAACCAGATCTGACAGGCTTAACCGGAGACAGCTGAGAGGAGGCAGGCGGTCAGGAAGGAGTCCCAGAAAGCCATGCGAGTCAGGTGTGGTTTCTGCTTGACCGAGCCCAGTGTTTCCCCTATAAAAGCTAATGCTTGGTCTTAGGGGCTAGGGCTCCATTTGCATTGTGTAAATACAGGCTGCCAGAGCTCTCGGATGAGTTGATTCAAACTCCTTACTCTACCGTGGGGAACCTCAGGCCTGAAAAAGCAAGGACTCACTCACCCAAGGTCGTTTCAGGAATCAGCAGCTGGGGCAGGACAAGAACTGATGTGATAAAATTCCATAGTCACTACCACCCTATTTGGTGCAGATCCAACTAAACACACCCTCAATGACTCTGAGACAAAGTACAGTTTCCTGAGGGCAAGAAAAGGGTGAAATGGGACTTTTGCTCATTCCTGGACTTTTAGGGGTTGAGCCTGAGGCCAGGAGGCCTCTGAATATAGGAGGCTTTGTTGCTTCGGAGGGTCAGGCAGGGCTGGCAGCACAACAGAGCTGGGAAGTGGAGGGCCAGCAATGGCAGGAGCTGCGCCGAGGGTGCCCCCGTGAGCCTCCTACAACGCAGGCGAACACAGTACTCCGCAGCTCATCAACCTTCTGTGGCTCCCCATGGCCACAGGGCACAGTCCCAGCTTCTCAGCCTGGCATCTGAGGCCCTCTGTGATCTGCCTCTGCTCCTTCTCACACCCATCTCCGGAAGGCATCCCAGTCTAAATGTCAGCACCTTGGGGAGGGAGCCCTCTTCTGGACACTCATAGCGTGCTGCTCCGAGCACTGCCATGCCAGGTGATTTCACTCTCCTGATTTTGAAGATCCCTGTTTCCATGCCTCTCCTTCAGTGAATCATGTTCTGTGCCTGACCTGGATCCCCAGTCCTGACACCCAGCCCAGTACAGGAGCTCAGTGAATGAATGAATGAATGAATGAAATAACTGTGCATCCTGGACCTCTTCTCCCTGACCCCACAGTAGCTCTTTGGGAAAGCAATATGGGCATACCCTACCCTCTGCTTCAGCAATTCCACTCCTAGAACAGCTCTTTAAGGAAAGAATCCAAAAACAAAGAAAAACACCTTCAGAGACACAGATGCTCATTGCAGTGCCCCTCATACTGCTAAAAAAATGGGCAAATCCTAAATGTCCAATAGAAAGGGACCGTGTTGAGTAAATTAGTACACATCCATATGATGGGATTGTCCACACCAAAGACCTGAAGTTGGCTGGAAAAGGGAGGAGGAGACTTATGTATTTAATTAATTCTGGAACATTTGAATATTATACACATGCATTACATTTGAAGTGCCCCTTTTTTACGTCCTGCATTTCTATATATGCACAGATGATATGCTCCTGGACTCTTAATTCTGTTCTATCAATCTGTTTGTTACTCCTATGCCAATTTCCATGGTTTTAAAACATTAAAGCTTTAGGATAATTTTTATATCTGGTGGAAAAATTTCCTCCTCTTTACTCTTCCTTTTCATAACTGTCTTGGTTATCCTTATATATTTATTCATCCATATAAATTTTAGAGCCAACCTGTCAAATATGAAAAATCTTGTTAATATTTTGCATGGCCTTGAATTTTATAGAGTATTTTGGGGGTGAATGGAAAATTTTATGATATTGACTCATTCCATTGCATTATTTTCAAACTTTAAAAAAATGAATATCAGACAGCAGACTGGAAATGGCTTGGACCATAAAACCAAGACAAAATAACACAGTCCATAATTGTATGCTGTGTGATCACCCTTTAACAGATGTGGAGGAGGAAATTGAAAGGAAATACAAAACGGCAAACAGTGGATTTGTTTCTTTGTTCCATTTTCTATACGATATTTTATTTTTTAAAATATATGCATGTCTTTAAAAAGAGGGACATTGGCTAACATGAACATTCCCCAAAGGGAGACTAGCATGAGGATGGAACTCAAGTGTGTCACATAAGGAAAGACTGGAGGCCCCAGAGGCAGGAACCTTGGGAAGGAGGAGACATGGACCATTCACTGTTTCTCTCTGATGATTTCTGTATTGGAACCCTGGGTCCAGACCAGAGGCCCCCAAAGGCAGAGTTGAGCCGGAGAAGGTAGTTGAGCAGGGGCTTCCTCACAGACTGAGACCCCAGCCTTCAGTGACTCAGGCTGCCTGGGGCATCCCTAGGGGTGCAGGCAGAATGCATGCATGATGGGAGGGTCTCCCCTAGGTGCCCAGGCCCAGTCCAGCCTGGGAACCTGTGACTCTCTCTCCAGACACTGAGCAGAGAAACTCCTCTGCATCCACATGACTTGCTACTTGGGAGTGGACTTGACCATTAGAGGGTCTGTAGCGAGCACTGCTGTGGGGTAGAGGAGAAGAGGTCCAGGACAGATCAACTCAATAAACAGCTCAACAACCCATAGCCACATCTACCCAAGAATAAGCAAAGGCCCATCCAGGCAGACCACAGGAAACTGGGCAATAGAAAACAGCCCCCTAATGACTGATCTCTTCTTCCCCTGTCCAGAAAGTTGGCAATGCCTAGTTTGGCTTCCAAAGGCCCTTCACAAATCTTACATGGGGACTTGTAGCCTCAGACGTGAACCTGTCAGGTCAGGCTAGCCTGGCCTGCTTTTAAAAGTGAGCCCAGTATGTGTGCTGCAGGGAGGTGGCCATTTTCAGGTTAAGAGTCCTGGTGTCTTGAAGGTGGGCAGTGCTGGCAGTACCCATCCATTGTATTCTAATGGATCAACGGACAGATTTGTCTCTCCACTGTATAGAGGGGGTTGCTGAGGATCCACGAGAAGGGAAGGGACTTGCCCAAAGCTACATGGCAGGGCAGTGATGCAGCCCACGTCAAACCCAGGTCTGCTCACATAATTCCACCAACAGACTTCCCCTACACACACACACACACACACACACACACATTGAGGCTTCAAAGTAGTTGAAACAATAAGGACATTTCCCAAACAGACTTTTCCTTCTCCCACCAGCCAAGCCCACCCCTCATCCCCACACAGAGGGTAATGCCTCCAGGAGGGCTGTGTCAGCTGTCAGAGGCGATGGCTGTGTCAGTGCAGACAGACAAGATGGATGGGCCGGTCATTAATGAGTTAGGGAGTCTGACCCCCTTCATGGACTGGGGGCGAATGGCTCTAATGACCGCTGGGCCAGGCATCCCTGAAGACAGGCAGCCCAACCACTGCTATTCTTCATTTCTGCCCCCAGAATGACTGTGGCAGGAAAACCCCCACTGCCCTTAGAAGACCCACTCTCCTCATCCCGGAGGCACCCACGCCAGGTAGGAGCAGAGGCTTCATCAGGAATAGACCAAAGGCAGAATCAATAATCGGAGCGTTTCAAGATGGGGAAGGGACAGGAGGTAGGCAAAGGCCTCGGGCTGGATATGAGGTCACCTAGGACCAGAAGAGCCTCCTGTTTGGCTGAGGGCAGGAACTCTACCCTCAACACCTGGCAAAGCCAGCTGCTTCCCAGGATCTTATTTTTGCTTTTCTCTATCAGGGAGAAGGTAGGACACAGAGTCTGATCAGAGGCCTCAGACAAAGGCCCCCACCCCACCCCCTGTGGAAGAGGATGGATAAGGAACCTGCTAAGCTGTTCAGATCCCAGGGCCTCCCACCCGATTCCGAGAAGGTGCATGGAGGGGGACCAGGCTCCACATGCATGGCACCTCCAGCCACCACTGTGCCCTTCTCCCCATTCCTTCCACTCCATCTGCCAGGGCCCCTGGCTCCGGGCCTGGATGAGTAGAACAGACAAAGGCCTGGGGAGGGAGGGAAGAGTATGGCTCCTAGACCAGCTGCTGTGTAGACAACATGCCTGTGAACCTGAGACCGTGCATACAGAGAACCTGCCTGGAAAACTCTCTCATTCATTGATATCACTGCAGCCTACTCTGTGCCATGCCCTGGGCTAGGCCCTGGGCACAGAGAGGAGCAGGACTTGGTCTCTGACTCAGTGCTGCTCTCAAACTGGAGGAAGACGGGTTTAGAAATCCTGAGGCTGAGCACTCTGAGGATGGTATGTCTGGGGTGGGGGGGGGGATGGGGGCAGAGGCGAGGGCCTGGAGCACCAGGGATGTTTATAGAGTTGGGGACGTGAGCTGGGTTGTGAATTGTGAGAGAGAACTTTTGCCAGGCAGAAGGAGGGGAGGGCAGTGCAAAGCAAAAGCAGGATACAAGGGCCTGTGGTTTCGGGGTGCAAATAGGGATGGGGTGGGGGGAGGGAATAAGGCAAAGTGGGATGGAGGGACCCAAATCACAAAGGTCTTTGAGGCCAGGGAGAGGACTCATTTCTGAAGCTGGGGCCACTGCAGAAGGGTTTCAGGCAGAAAAGACTGTAGACCGGGAGATCTGGTGCGGGGGGCAGGGGTGAAGAGGACTGTGGAGATGGCTCTGGAGAGCCGCAGCAGCTGAGGGGGCAAAGGGGAAGTGTGGGTCCCGTGAGGACAGCGAAAGCCCAGCTTCTGCAGTGGTCTCAGGGCCGTTTGTATGCGTTGCGTGGGTGCCCCACAAGATGCAGAGGCAGCTTGCGACAGTACTCCACGGTAGATCCCTGAGACCGAGGGTGTGCCCAGACAGCCCCACTGCCTTTGTTCCCCACCACATGACCTCCAACAACAGCTGCAGCACCACGCAGGGAACCCACTACATTCCTAGCCTGCACTGTGTCTTAGGGAGAAGCGCCCTCCCTTCATTCCCTGTAGTAATAACTACCAAGCAAATGCAGGAACACAGCTGGAAGAATAAAATAGTTTTGTTTCTAAACTCTGTTGCAGAAAAATCCCCTAGCTGGGAGTCAGCAGTCCTACAGTCTGCCCCTGCTCTGAATGCACTTCTAAGCAAGTTCCTTTCCCTCTCGGGGCCTCAGTTTCCCCATCTGTACATGAGAGATGTAAGCCCTCCCAGCCCTGAGTTCCATTTCTTTTTTCTTTATTTTGTGTGTGTGTGTGTGAGATGGCATCCTGTCGCCCAGGCTGGAGTGCAGTGGCACAATCACAGCTCACTGCAGCCCCGACATCCCCAGGCTCAGGCAATCCTCCCACCTCAGCCTCCTGAGTAGCTCCATTTCTTAAATGTGCATGGAACTTTGTGGTTTCCCCAGCAGCCCCATCATACTGTGAGCCTAAAAGAATAGATGTTATCGGGCCTATGTGTAGATGTTAAAACTGAGGTCCGATGACCTACCCAAGGTCAGGAAGCATGCTGGTAGCAGCGACCAGACCAAGACCCCAGGCTCCTGCTCCCTGGCCCCAGGCCTTTCCCTCAGAGCCAAGGCAGGTCCCTGGTTTGCACTGGTGGGAAGGTGCTCAGTGATTGGTTTGCCTGTGTGTATTTGATCTAAGTGAGGGTGGGGTGAAGTCGTGCCTTCCCTTGGGGTCATTCCCTACTCCCTGTGAACAACTGACCTGAATCAGGCCTCTTGTCTTGGGGGACCTTCCTCAAAGGCCTGTTAAGTAACTGCTGGGCCTGCAGTCCAAACACAAGGTGAAAATGTGGTTCGATTTCCACCCTGGGTGCTGCAGAAGGGAAGTGATCCGTGTCAATCCTGGATGTGCACACTGGGTGGGACTTGGGGGGTTAAGCTGCCAGGGCACTGTCTCTGCCTGAGATGCTGGCAGGCAGAGGAGGGCAGGGAGTGCTCAGCTGAGGTAACAATACAGCCCATGAATCATATTTACAAACACCCCAGAGAGCAGGAAAGGGATGCTAATTAAATATTCACATCCTGCAGGCCTCAGGGAGCCATGAAGATGACGACATGATCGCAGCTCAGCAGGATGCTCGGTGCTGCCGGAATGTGGGGAGACCATCCGTCTCATTCAGCGGCCCGGCAGGCCTTATTATGATGATTAATTTTCAAGTTATCAGCACAAATGCAATCACCATCATAGGCCAAGATAACCCTCTTCATCACTCACAGCCCAGTCTGGGACAGCCTCAGGAGGAAAAGCGGGGCACGGAGCTTGTCACTGGGGGGCAGAGGGAGAAGCAAGCCCGTGCCCCCAGCTCTCAAGCTCAAAGGCCTTCCTGAGCTGAGGCCATTTGGCCATTTGGCCTAACAACCCGGCCTGGTGGAGGCCTGAGGCTTGGGGCCCCTCAGGGGGGGTCTTGGGGCTCACCCAGCTGCCACATTGATCGGGAGAGAGAATGGGTTCTCCTGGACATCTGGGAAGGCTGAGGCAGCTGTCTTGCCCATCCATCCCCAGAAGGAGTTGGCTCTGGCTTCTGCAGGAGCCCGGGGCTTCTATGGACCACACGCCCCACATCCGTCAATCTCGATTAAGGAGGGCCTCAGGGAGCTGGGGGCTTCTCCGACCACTGCAGCATTGTCCTGGAGATGCCTGGCCTGGGGATGAGGGGGAAGGAGGTGGGCGTGACTCCCATCTGAAAAACCATTAATCCCGAAATGGTGATTGAGCACCCGTGACGAGCCGGCATTGTGCTGTGTCCTGCACGTGCCGCACAAGGGGCAGCAAAAGGTGACTGATCAGGGATGAATGAGTGTCTCTTTCTTTATGGACTTTCAAAGGCACCATTTGGCATCCTGAGCAGGACGATCGATGAGAGGCAGCTGACCCCCCTGTGGCCACCTCCAGGCAGCAGGTGGATAGGAGAGCCCATGTGGGGGATGGCTGGAGGGCCTCCCAGTCATGTGCCTGCTCTGTTAGCAAGAATCGGGGTATCCACCATCGCAGGCCCTTCCCGGTGCAGGGCTGTTGGCCATCAATTTACTTTCTCCTTTTGCACTGAAAGAGAAGCTGGAACAATTGCCACGTTTTCTGATAAATTATAGCTACCCGTTCCGCAGCCTTGCAGCCCAGAAGATCCCTGCACATGTATAAATCAGACTAATGAAAGTTGAGGTTGTCATTTTCGAGAGCAGGCATTTATTCAGTAAACCTTTATGGAGTGCCTGCTAGGTACCTGGGTCTGTGCTGAGGGCTGGGCACACAGAGACAAATCAAACCTGCCCTCAGCATGAAAATGCTCACAGGACAGTGTGGACAGGCCAGACCAGGTCCACACCAGGCAGACCCCCACAAAAGGGTGTCATGAGGTAGCCTGGTGTCAGGAGTCTGGACTTTGGAACCAGCTGTACTACCTCCTAGCTATGTGGCCTTGGGCCAGTGCCTCGACCTCTCTGAGCTTTAGTTCCCTCATCCGAAAAGCAGCATGAGGACACCTATCTCACTGGATGGTTGTAAAGATTAAATGACAATGCAGCCCAGTGCTTGGCACCTTCTGGAAGGGGCTCAATAAATGGAGAGTCTTAGCCTAGGGATGACCCCCCCACAACCCCACTGTGGAGATAAGCTACTAGGGCTATAGGAGGGTAGAGGCAGAAATGCTCACTCTGCCTGGGGGAGAGAGGGGAAGGCTTCCCAGAGCAGGTGATGCTGACGACAGTCTTCAAGAATTAGCGAAAAGTGAGGGGTGCTGGGGAGAGACAGGGATACTGGGAAAGGCAGAAAGACTGAGAAAGAGTGTACGGAGGATGGAGAGTGCTGAGCGGGAAGAGCTAGGAAGTAGGGAGGAGCCGCAGCGTGCCTGCAAGGCAGAGCACTGAGATACAGCACCAGGGGCAGGCAGGAGTTTCCAACCATGTTGCACTAACTACGTGGAGAATGGACTCGTCTTTTGCAATGGTTCTGGCTAGGGCTGGGAGTGAGGGTAGAGAGGGGCTGGATTCAGAAAGAAGCATCCATGGGCACTGGGATGGAGAGGAGAGGAGGCTGAGCCATGGGAAGGGCCAGCTTGACCACAGCAGAATACACAGTGAACCAGATACGGCCACGCAGAGAGGCCCAGTGTCTGTTCCAGAGAACACATGTGCCCTTAGATATGAGCTCACAGGCAGAGAGATTCACAGATATACACAGAGACACTCGGATCATTCCAGAGCATGCAGAGACAAACATGTGGAGACCGACGCACGTAGGCATACACAGACACAACACAGAGGACGCATGTGCACGGAGTTGGCTACAGAGAGACGTGCAGAGAGAAGCGCATGACCAATGTGCAAAGCTGATCCACGACACACACTCTGAGGAAATGCATGCAGAACACACACCCACAATGTGCAGACATATGCGAGAACACACAGAAGAGGTGCACACAAACAGAACCGCAGAGCGTGACTACCCTGGGAAGAGGGGCACCAGCTTGTCCCGGTTTCTCATTTCACCATGGAAAAGTCCCATGTCCTGGGAACACTTGTCAGTCCCAGGCAAACCGGGACAGTTGGTCACCCTAACTCAGAGACATACAGTCATAAAGACAGCACCAACACCCAGGCCTCTACACACACAATGTTATCAGCACAAATGCAGTCACCATCACAGGCTAGGATAACCCTCTTCATCACTCACAGCCCAGGCTGGGGCACACTCTCCATGTGTCCAAGGCCCTAGACACCCGGAGAGACACACCGAGGAACACACAGAACAGAGGCATAGACACAAGGCAGGCAGACACACCCACTGCATTCCATCCCAGAGCCCAAGCTCACACACACACACACACACCCAGTCACAGACACACAAAGGCTGCCACACACACATCTACAGAGCAAAAAAACACCGAAATTCAAACCACTAAAACAAACAAAGGGCAAGCCAATTTTAGAAAGGGTAAAAGCAGCCTTTTGAATCAGTGGGCTCATGGGATGTGGTCTTGTTTAGATGTTAAAGATACTCAGGGAAGTGGAGGAATGGGAGTGAGCAGACCATGGCAAGGACACATGGCACACTGGCAGAGGCCCCATGGCCGGGATGTCCTCTAGCAAGGGCATGTTCTCCAGCTTGACTCTGCTGGTTAATGTCACTATTCACAGCCATGTCTGCAGGGGAATGTCCTGAACAACTCACTCCCATGAAGCTGACAACACCTTCCATTTCACAGGGCCGTGGAGAGGACACAGTGAGTAAAATGTGGAAAGCACCAGGCATGATGCCAGGCACACAGGACATTATGCTCAAGGTGCCTGAGCTATTAAGACGTAGGTCTACAACCCCTTTTCTGAAATTCTGAACATTCTGAAAACAAAACATTTCTTCCTATTAGGGGGCAAAACCAGAGCAGAACGGACATGAGGCCATTTCTTTTTTATCCAATTTCACATGACTATTCACATGTTTCTCTGAGATAATAGTAAGGTGTTTGATTATGGAGTATCACATTAGTTTTGAAAATCTGCAAACCAGGCCAGGTGCAGTGGCTCATGCCTGTAATCCCAGCACTTTGGGAGGCTTAGGCAGGTGGATCAATTGAGGTCAGGAGTTCAAGACCAGCCTGGCCAACATAGCAAAACCCCGTCTCTGCCAAAAATGCAAAAATTAGCCAGGCATGGTGGTGTGCGCCTATGGTCCTAACTACTTGGGAGGCTGAGGTGGGAGGATCACTTGAACCCAAGAGGTGGAGTTTGCAGTGAGCTTAGATGATGCCATTGCACTTCAGCCTGGGTGACAGAGCTAAACTCTGTCTCAAAAAAAAGAAAAAAAGAAAAAAAGGAAAAAGAAAAAAAAAGGAAAATTCTTTTCTTTTCTGCAAACCTCAGAATTCTGAAACACATCTGGCCCAAAAGGATTCGAATCCTTTGGGACAATCAAACAAATGTTTTGTTTTCAGAAGGTAGGAACTGTGGACCTGTGAGTACATGGACACATTTGCATTCAGGTAGATAGTATGTAGTTGCTTGTGCATGCATGAACAGTATAACACAGGCATCACCCTCCACAGTACACAAAGCAAGAACATCTGTCCAACCTAGGCATGGCCCTTAACAGTATACTTCAACATACATTATTTCATGTTATCCTTCCAGGTTCATAGTAGGCCAGTGGGTGTTAATATTTCCTCCAATTCAGGCCAGGCCCGGTGGGTAACACTTGTAATTTTAGCACTTTGGGAGACCAAGGTGAGAGGATCACTTGAGGTCAGGGGTTCAAGACCAGCCTGGCCAACATGCTGAAACCCTGTTTCTACTAAAAATATAAAAATGAGCCAGGCATGGTGGTGTATGCCTGTAGTCCCAGCTACTTGGGAGACTGAGGTGGGAGAATCGCTTGAACCCAGGAGGTGGAGGTGGTAAGTGAGCTGAGATTGCACCATTGCACTCCAGCCTTCCAGCCTGGGCAACAGAGTGAGACCCTGTCTCAAAAAAAATTTTTTTGGCCAGGCGCGGTGGCTCACACCTGTAATCCCAGCACTTTGGGAGGCTGAGGTGGGCGGATCACGAGGTCAGGAGATCAAGACCATCCTGGCTAACATGGTAAACCCTATCTCTACTAAAAATACAAAAAATTAGCCAGGTGTGGTGGCGGGCACCTGTAGTCCCAGCTACTCGGGAGGCTGAGGCAGGAGAATGGTGTGAACCCAGGAGGCAGGGCTTGCAGTGAGCCAAGATCGTGCCACTGTACTCCAGCCTGGGCGACAGAATGAGACTCCGTCTCAAAAAAAAAAAAAAAAAAATTTCCCCTAATTCACAGATGTGGAACCAAGGCTCAGAGAAGTTGAGTGTCTGGTCCAAGGTCACACAACTAGTTAATGTGGAGCTGGGGTCCCAAACCTTAGTCCCCAGGACTCCAGGGGCATCCTCTCCCTTACACCCCCTTACTCTGTACTCTCTCAACTACTTAGTGAAAAAGATGGAAGTAAATAGAAAGCAACTTCAACCTCCAGTCCAACATCTGAGCCCTGAAAGCACTAGCTAATCATCAGTAACTATGACCCCAGCACAGGGGGAGGGTTATTACATCTGGGAGCAGGGTCCTGCCTCTGTTTCCTCTGCTAGTCCCTTCCTGGTTTCCAAGAAGCAGTAGTTTCCCTTCAGCCTTCATTAGAACCATCGGGCCTCAGAGTCAGCTGTAACCTGTCTGCCTTTTCCAAAGTTCATCAGAATTGGGTACATCTTGAATTTCACAATAGGGACTCAAAGTCAGCCCAATGCTTTCAGGCCATGACTCTTTTAATGACACAGGAGGACACATGCCCCAAGGGACAGACCGTACCCCTGACTTCGACCAACAAAGTGCTCCAAAGTGGGACTCAAACACCCACTCACAAGGCCCAGCTCTGCCAAGAAGAACCATGGGACGTTGGGTAAGTCACTTAACATCTTTGGGCATTGGGTACAATTCCAAGTCCCTCCCAGAGCTTAAGAATTTAAATACTACTAAGGACTAGAAGCTTTCTTAATCACCCAAACAGGGCTCTGACCATGCCTTTCACTGGTCAGGGGTCATCTGTACAGGCCCTTCCCCAGACAGCCTGAGTTATTTGGGTGGTTGGGGGTGGATGTGGGCAGTTCTTTCTGGACCCACTAGCTCTAGTTTTGCTATTTGCTATAAAAGTTTTCTGATGGGAAGGGGAGTTGGTGTAAATACCCACAGTAGACCAGCAGTCCCCAAATGTAGTTGTACATTACAATAACCTGGGAAGCTTTTCAAACTGTGACGTCCAAGCTCCACCCTAGAATAATTACATCATCATTTTTGGGGAAGGTACCCAGGCATTAGCAGTCACTTGGAATCCCCAGGTGGTTCCAATGTGCAGTGACGTTTAAGATCCAGTGCATCTCAAACTTGAATGTAGTATGAATCACCTGGGGACTTTGTTAGGATGCAGATTCTGATTCAGCAAGTCAGCTTGGGGCCTGGGGTTCCTCATTTTAACAAGCTCCCAGATGATTCTGATGTTGCTGGTCCACAGACCACAAGGCCCAGACAATCAGGAAGTCCCTTCCAGTTCAGACAGAGCTTACTCCCTCCCAAGGACTGACTGGTTCTCCTGGGTTCAGATCTCCCCAACAAGATGAAGGGCCAGCTGCCAGCCCACCAACCAGGCTCAAATGAGTTCTTCTGTTCCTCCTGCAGCTGGAGTGAACCGGGTTATGCTGGGGCTAACCAAAGAGCCCCTCACAGTAGGACAGACAGGCAGAGTGAAATGGCAGAGGCTCTACCTCCATGGCCCAAGGGGGAAGCAGGGCACAGGCAAGAGTGGTAAATGGGGCAGGGGCAAGGGGAACTTGGAAGGAGGGGTGGGGAGGAAGCCTAGAGGAGGGCACCCTCAACTGGCATTTCCTCCTGGCTTGCCAGGGATTGCATATTGGTTTGCTAGGGCTGTGTATCAAATCACAACAACCTGGGCGGCTTAAACAACAGAAAATTCTTGTCTCACAGTTCTGGAGGCCAGAAGTTCAAAGTCAAGGTGTCAGCAGGATTGATTCCTTCTGAGGGCTGTGAGGGAAGGCTATATACCAGGCCTCTCTCCTTGGATTGCAGATGACTGGCTTCTCCCTGCATCTTTTCACATCATCTTTCTTCCAAGTGTCTCTGGGTCCAGATTTCCCCTTATAAGGACAGCAATCATATTGGATTAAAGTCTACCCTGATGACCTCATTTTGACTTGATTACCTCTCTAGAGACCCTGTCTCCAAATAAGGTGCCATTCTGAGGGACTGGGGATTAGGACTCCGACAGGTGAATTTGCCGGGGGCCTGGGGGAGACCATCCAATTCATAACAGATTGTGATACAGGAGGTCAGCCCCAAGTTAGCAGATCATTTGGTTTTCAAGAGGAGCCAGAAATCTGGATTGACACGAAATCTGATTTTCAACATTGGTGGGGTGTACCATTTTAGAGAAACACTGTGGACCTCACAAAACTCTTGCACTCAACATCTGCACCTGGGCTGCTCACCTTTCCTGCCCTGCAGCAGCAATGCCCTGTGACAGGCTGCAGCACCCTCTGGCAGGTGTGGCAGCCTCCCTGGGTTCCTCCTTGCTGCCCTTACAGGTCAGTTCCCAGCTCCCCGCTTGCCTCACTGCACCCTAGGATCCAGGCTCCCTCCATCTCTTGCACTTCCCTGCCTTTCCCACTGCCAGGTCTATGCTCTTGCTGTTTCCTCTGTCTGAAGCACTTGCCTGGCAAACAGTACATCTTCTAGCTTTAGCTCAAGGGCCACCCCTTCTCTGAAGTCTTCCTGGACTGCCCCTGGCACAGTCACTCCCTTCTTCCTGCTCCTAAGCATCTCAGATTACTCCTTCATCGTTGTGCCTGCTATAGGGTGATTATGTGGCACCGTGGATGTTCGAACCAGCCTCACTTATCAGCTTCTAGGAGGCTCAGACTCTCAACTGAGACTCATAGATTCAAATCCTGGCTCGAACCAGCCTCACTTATCAGCTTCTAGGAGGCTCAGACTCTCAACTGAGACTCATGGATTCAAATCCTGGCTCTGACTATTACTTCTCTGTGACCTTGGGTAGGTCAGTTCACCTCTGACCCTCATTTTCTAAGTCTATAAAATGGACATAATAACAAAACCCATAGAGTTATTTGATTACAGGGCCTGGAACATAGTAAGTGCTCAATAAATGTTTGATGAATGAGTGTAACAGTCACTTAAAGGAGAAGCCAGAGCTCCCATTTAAGAGTAGGTGGGCAGGCCAGGACTGAGTTGAGCCTGGATTCTAATCAGCAGTTGTTTGGTCCTTTGTTTTCACATTTATTAATTCATTTTACCTTTTGAAGCAGGCATGGTTGGTATTTTCACTTCCACTTTATTAATACACAGGAGGAAACTGAGGTTCACAGTAGTTGTGACCTGCTCCAAGTTGTACAGCCACTCAGTGGCAATCCAGGACTAAAGCCCAGGTCGACAGAGCAATGGATCTGCCACAACCCTTTCTCCTGGCCCAGGTTTTAAGCAGAGTTGTTCTCATTAGCCTTCAGGTGGTGAGACGTCCCAGGCCCTGGAGACTGCCTATAAGCCCAAGATCCCTGGGGCTGGTGGGCAGGAGAAGAGGGATACTCCTTGCTCTACTGTGTGACCTGAGCCCAGACACCCCTTCTCTGGGCCTCCAGGTCCCCTTCTGTACAATAAACTAACAGCATAAATCTGGGGCCAGCCCACCTGGGCCCACCTCCCAGCTCTGGCTCCCACTAGCTGAGTGACCTTGGCATGGTACCTCGCATCTTGTGCTTCAGTTTCCTCATCTAGAAATGAATATCCACCTCACAGGACATTGGTAAAGGAGAAATGAATGAATACTCATGGAACGCTTGCCACAGTGCCTGGCACATAGTGAAAGCTCAATAAATGTTAGCTATTTGTTTTTATTCTACTAAGAGACTCCATGATCCACAGGACCCTTTCAATCCTGGTTGTCTGCCATCTGACTCCCAATCCAGTGCTCCTTCCACTCCATTAACCTAAAAGAAACCCACCAAGCAGGGCAAGTGCAGCCCAAATGCCATTCTTCCCCAGGAACCCTGCTATTCTTTGTCCTGTTTTGCTGACTCCCAGATTGTCCTGGGCATGGTGGCCCCAGCCCCCTCCACAAAGAGCTGTCCTGAAGACCCCCACTGGGACCCTCTTCAGAGCCCCCAGCTTTCAGGGACTGAACTCTGACCCCCATTCTTCCAGCATGAATTCAACCTGCCTAAGGGTGTGGGGCCCCAGGCCAGCAGGCCCCTGGGGGGCGGAGGTTCTGGCGTGCCTCCAGGCAAAAGTAGCTACACTCAGCAGAAATGTCCCAGGCAGGGATGCAGGTCAGTGGCCTGGGAGGGGCTGGCAACATGAGGTCTGCAAAGGCGGGAGCCAGACTCTAGGTTGCCAGCCAGAGAACAAAGGGGTCTTGGAGACAGGGCTCAGGCCTGAGCTCCTGCCCTTGAGAAATCCACATCAGGAAAGGAAATACCAGGAACTGGCCACACACTATAGGCAACTGCAGCCAGCTGAGAAAATCCTTTTGGGTGGGTGGTGGGGGAGAGGAAGGAGTGGTCCAGACTGAGGTCCCTGGATTCTTTTTTTTTTTTTTTTTTTTTTTTTTTTTTGTGAGACGGAGTCTTGCACTGTCGCCCGGGCTGGAGTGCAGTGGCCGGATCTCAGCTCACTGCAAGCTCCGCCTCCCGGGCTTACGCCATTCTCCTGCCTCAGCCTCCCGAGTAGCTGGGACTACAGGCGCCCGCCACCTCGCCCGGCTAGTTTTTTGTATTTTTTTAGTAGAGACGGGGTTTCACAGTGTTAGCCAGGATGGTCTCGATCTCCTGACCTCGTGATCCGCCTGTCTCGGCCTCCCAAAGTGCTGGGATTACAGGCGTGAGCCACCGCACCCGGCCGAGGTCCCTGGATTCTAAGGTGAGGTTACCTGATTGCCAGGGAAGTCCCTTCTCCAGAAGGTTCCTTACAGATTGTCCCACACTGGAGCTGCGAGAGGCCTCAGGGCCCTGCTCAGCTTCCCTTCTGAGCCCCTGCTGTTACCTCTGCTCAGAATGTCCTTTCCCCTTTGTCTGCCTGTTAAATTCTTGTTCATCCTTCAGGGCCTGCTTAGGCTTAATGTCATATTCTCTGGGAAGTCCAAACTTGCCAGGGTTAGATGCCCTCTCCTGAGTTCCCAAAATGCTTCCCCTTTCCCGCTTCGTGGCAACGGAGCCACATTGTCCCAAACTTTATCTTGGTGCATCTCTCTTCCCTACCGGCCTGTGAGTTCCCATTCTTGGGCCATGTCCTTTCGCCTCTAAACCCCATGCCTGACACACAGCATTCCCTCCAAACTTGGTGAGTGGCGGTGAGTAAGTGCATCTACTCACAGATCTTCATTCTAAGAAGTCTTGTCAGGTGCAGTGGCTCACACCTGTAATCCCAGCACTTTGGGAGGCCGAGGCAGGTGGATCACCTGAGGTCAGGAGTTTGAGACCAGCCTGGCCAAATGGTGAAACCCTGTCTCTACTAAAAATACAAAATTAGCTGGGTGTGGTGGTAGGCACCTGTAGTCCCAGCTACTCGGGAGGCTGAGGCAGGAGAATCGCTTGAACCCTGGAGGCGGAGGTTACAGTGAGCAGAGATCGTGCCATTGCACTCCAACCTGGGCAACAAGAGTGAAACTCCATTTCAAAAAAAAAAAAGTCTTTTCTGCTTCCCGAGTTCAAGTGATTCTCGTGCCTCAGCCTCCCTAGTAGTTGGGACTACAGGCTAAAGTGACCACACCCAACTAATTTTTGTTTTTTGTTTTTATTTGTTTGTTTGTTTTTGTTTTTTTTGAGACGGAGTCTTACTCTGTCACCCAGGCTAGAGTACAGTGGTGCGATCTCGGCTCACTGCAAGCTCCGCCTCCTGGGTTCACACCATTCTGCCTCAGCCTCCAGAGTAGCTGGTACTACAGCCGCCCGCCACCACACCTGGGTAAATTTTGTATTTTTAGTAGAGATGGAGTTTCGCCATGTTGGCCAGGCTGGTCTCAAACCCCTGGCCTCAAGTTCCAGAGATTCAAAGATCAGCTTTTCTAGCCAAAACAATAAGGGGAAGGCCGGGCGCAGTGGCTCAAGCCTGTAATCCCAGCACTTTGGGAGGCAGAGACGGGTGGATCACGAGGTCAGGAGATCAAGACCATCCTGGCTAACACGGTGAAACCCCGTCTCTACTAAAAAAAAGTACAAAAAGTTAGCCGGGCGAGGTGGCGGGCGCCTGTAGTCCCAGCAACTCGGGAGGCTGAGGCAGGAGAATGGCATAAATCCAGGAGGCGGAGCTTGCAGTGAGCTGAGATCTGGCCACAGCACTCCAGCCTGGGCGGCAGAGTGAGACTCCATCTCAAAAAAAAAAAAAAAAAAAAAGGGGATCCTGAATGTAAGCACATGTGTGCCTGAGCATGTACCATACACACAAGACACCCTGCAATGTGCTAGAATCCTACAGTCATGGAATTAACTGACAGTTGCCCAGCTGTGTTCAGCCAATATGTCACCTTTGCCTACTGGCCAGTGCCAGTCAAGTCTCCTTGGACTGAGCAGTAAGGGCCCAAGGTCTGATCCCTGTCCTTAACTATCCAGGCAGGCACTGCCAAGCTCCCAGACCATGTACTACCGGAATTCCATTTGGCACTCCATGCTCTTGTCCCCAGGCCTCCCACTCTGCCATCAGTGCTCTACTCTGAAGCCTAGGTATTCCCAAATTCAAATGTCATGGTGATTCACATTACCCTACACCTTCATTCCAAGGGTTCTTTCTCTAGGGTTCCTATACTGTGGCAAACTGACTCCCTCATCCTCAAGGCCTTCCAGAACACTCTAGAACACTGTTGCTTCACTGAAGTTCATGCTCTGAACGCTTCCATCTGTTTGTCCCCGTGAGCCTCAAAGCTATTATATCCAAGCTGGCACTCAGCATCCTCCTTACAAAATTGTCTACCACCATCTGGGTTGGTCTCACTTTCCATGTCATATCCAAGCTAGAAACTCAGCACCTATTTCTCCTTATCCTTCGCTTCCAACCTCTAATCTGTCCTACTTGTCCACTTTAAATATTTCTAGAAAGAAATATTTTACTTTCTAAATATTTCTCAGATCTAATATCCCCTCAAGTTTTAACCTTCTGTATCTCTTACCTGGACCACTGCAGTACACTCCTCATTCCTTTCCATGTATCAGCTCTCACTCTCCTTTAATCCATCCTCCATACAGGCCACCAGCAAGACCTGTCTGAGATGCAATCTGACCAAGTCATGTTCTCCTTGAAAACCTTCCATGGCTCCCATTACCTTTTTTTTGGGTTTGTTTTTTTTGAGACAGAGTCTCACTCTATTACCCAGGCTGGAGTACAGTGGTGCGATCTCAGCTCACCGCAATCTCTGCCTCCTTAGTTCAAGTGATTCTCCTGCCTCAGCCTCCCGAGTAGCTGAGACTACAGGCAAGCACCACCACACCTGGCTAATTTTTGTATTTTTAGTAGAAATGGGGTTTCACCATGTTGGCCAGGCTGGTCTCAAACCCCTGGCCTCAAGTGATCTGCCTACCCTGTCCTCCCAGTGTTGGAATTACAGGCATGAGCCACTGCACCTAGCAGCTCCCATGATCTTTTATCGGAGTTGATTGAAGTGGGTTCTATGAAACACCAGTCCTGCAAGATTCTCCAGATATAAGACTCAATATGTTTAGGAAATGGTGCACACCAATGGCCCTCTTCAAGATTAATAATGTACACTCACAACTTAAAGATGGCTTCATCGTTATCCTAAATTGCAGTATCTTAATCTCTGACCATGCCCACCTTCCTGCTCCAGCACACCAATCCTTCAACCTCACAGCACTTCCAGGCCTTTGAGTTCCTCCATTTTCTCTCTGCCTACCAAGCCCTGTCCTGGCTCAACTTCCATCCCTCTTCTGCCCAGAACCCCCGGTCCTACACCTCAACCCCTTCTTGCCATCACTCTCAGTTGCTCTGCTCTTCTCTGTCTCTGCATCAGTTCACATGCCCACTATTCCATCACCTATATGTTGGAGTCCCAGATCTGCTGGAGAAAAGCACATTCCACTGTGAGATCTGGAGCCAGCCCCTGTCCTGCTCTCCAACCTTCCCGGAGCCCTGCCTGGTGAGGGAGGTGGAAGCATCATTTCTGTGCACCCTGAGTCACCTCTCCTATTTTCAGAAGGGGTTCTTCCAAGCTTTCTCCAAGAGCCCCATCTTGCAACCTTTCCCTCGTTCTTTGCAGAAGATCCCTCTCTTACTTCACAGAGAAAGGAAAGGACACAGACAGGAACACCTTAATTTCTGGTTCCTTTACCTGGAACCTCCTCTTGCACTCTGGGTCTCCTCCTCTCCCATCTCTACCACTTGTGTCCATCTTCTATTTCTCCTGCACCTTCCGTCTTTTCTTTAGTCTCTGCCTTCACCTTATACATATGTTCAAATCCCTCCCATCTGAAATGCAAACAGCAAAACTCTGGATAGTCCTTTGGTGCTACCTCCTCTCATAACTTCCAATTCATCTCTCCCCTCCCCTACAGTCATGCTTTTCCAAAGAGTTGCCTACATTTTCTGATTCCAATTTCATGCTTTCCTTTTCAAACTCAACCTGTTGATCCTACCTTCAGATCCCACCACCTCCTAAAACTGCTTTGGCTACAGTCACCAAGACTGTCCTGCTGCTCATCCAGGGGACACTTGGTGGCCCTTGCCTCCATGAACCTCTTTGGAGCAGTTGTTACTGTTGGTCCATCCCTCTTTTTTTTTTTTTTTTTAAGATGGAGTTTCAGTCTGTCACCCAGGCTGGAATGCAGTGGTGCAATCTTGGCCCACTGCAACCTCCACCCATTAGGCTTAAGTGATTCTCCTCCCTCAGCCTCCCAAGTAGCTGGGATTACAGGTGCCTGCCACCATGCCTGGCTAATTTTTGTATTTTTAGTAGAGATGGGGTTGCACCATGTTGGCCAGGTTGGTCTTGAACTCCTGACCTCAGGTGATCTGCCCACCTCGGCCTTCCAAAGTGCTGGGATTGCATACATGAGCCACTGCACCCAGCCAATCCCTCCTTTTAAAAATTGCTGGGCTCCATGACTGGGAGGACATCACCCTCTGGTTTTCTTCCTTCTCCCCTCCTGCTTCCTTCAGTGCTCACCTCCTGCATCTGACCCCTAAACACTGAGATTCTCCAAGTTCTACCCTTGGCCTTTTGCTTTTCTCTTTCTGTGTCCTGTCTCTGCACATCTCATCCACAGTCATGTCTTCAACTGCTTGCTGGAAACAGGTGACCCCCATCCCTGTCTTCAGCCAAGACCTCTCTCTCAAACTCCAAAACCACACTTCCCACTGGATCCTGGACACCCAGGCAACTCAAACCCAGCGCTTCCCAAATAAAACTCATCTGCCATCCATGTGTTACCTATAGCAGCAAACCAGACCACCAAGTGCACCACCCAGGAATCTAGGAGTCATTCTGGCCTCTTGCTCCCACTTCCCTCACCCCTACCAGTCATGACATATTGTAAAGTCAATCTGGCTGTGCGAGGAGAATCACTTGGAAAACTTACCAAACACAGTTTCCTGGGCCCTATCCATGATTTACAGGATCCGAATCTCCTGGGCTGGGGCCAAGGAATCTGAATTTCTAGAAAGCTCCCCAGGCTGCTGTAATGCCTGACTCAAATCACAGATTAGCCTTAGGGAATCACTGTGGTCCAACCCACTGCTGATATCACCGCTGGTTGCCTAGTTCAGGGCAAAATCCTCCTCCCTGCGCCCCTGGTAATATGCTTGTCTCCTCTCACTCATTCTCCACACTGTGGTGGTGGCAACTTTCCAAATGTGCAGTAGGACCATGGCTCATCTCTGCTTAAATCCTTCTGTGTGGCCACCTGGGAACACCGCATTCATGACCCTTTGTCCTTAGGAGAGTGCCTTCAGCTCATCTCTTGTCTTACTTCCTACCTTGCTCCCTTCAATGCATGCACTCCAGTCAGGCCAAAAGATATGTGGTTCCTATAAACACATAACCCTGCCCCTGCACGTGTTTACACCTCCTCTCCCTGCACATGTTGTTCTTCTGATTGTACTCCCTCAGTCTCACAGACCCTCTGGATCCATTCCTAAGGTTCGACCCAGGCTGGGCTCAATGCCTGCCACTCAGCACTGTGAGCCCATGTGGTGGTCACAGAGTTTCTAGGTTATTTCCTCCTGTGTAAACAGTGAACCTTCAAGACAGGACCTGGATATTGAGTGATCACTATCCTCGGAGGTGCACCCAGTTCCTGGCTCACAGAGGTGGTCAACAAAGGTTAGTGGATGGAAGGGTAAAAGAAGAGAAAGAGAGAAGACAGGGAGGTCAGAGCATTTCAGATGGTTCTGCCATCTGTTTGAAGACCCAGGCCAAGAGCTGGGTCTCTGCCCAGCAGGGCGCCTGCTCTGGATCCACAAAAATACCACAATGGTGGTGGCTTTTTTTGTTTGTTTGTTTGTTTGTTTTTTTCTTTTTGAGACAGAGTCTCACTCTGTTGCCTAGGCTGGAGTGCAGTGGTGCAATCTCCACTCACTAAAACCTGGGACCCCTGGGTTCAAGTGATCCTCCTCACTCAGCTTCCTGAGTAGCTGGGTCTACAGGGGCGCACCACCATGTTCGACTAATTTTGTATTTTTAGTGGAGATGGGGTTTCACCATCTTGGCCAGGCTGGTCTCGAACTCCTGACCTCAGGTGATCCGCCTTCCTCAGCCTCCCTAAGTGCTGGGATTACAGGTGTGAGCCACCGTGCCCAGCCACGATGGTGGTGTTTTTGTGGCCCTCTTGGTTCTGGGGTTTCCCCAATAGCCAGGAAGGTGATAGCAGCCTGCCGAGACCGGCTTGGTCGGGGAGACCCTAACCCAGCAGCGCTAAAGGAATTAAAGACACATGCACAGAAATATAGAGGTGTGAAGTGGAAAATCAGGGGTCTCACAGCCTTCAGAGCTGAGAGCCCCGAACAGATATTTACTCACATATTTATTAACAGCAATAAATAAACAATGCTAATGACTGGTTAGTCATTAGCATTGTTTCTATAGATATTAAATTAACTAAAAGTATCCCTTATGGGAAACGAAGGGATGGGCCGAATTAAATGAATAGGTTGGGCTAGTTAACTGCAGCAGGAACATGCCCTTAAGACACAGTTCGCTCATGCTAATTGCTTGTGGCTTAAGAATGCCTTTAAGCGGTTTTCCGCCCTGGGCGGGCCAGGTGTTCCTTGCCCTCATTCCCATAAACCCACAACCTTCCAGCTTGGGCATTAGGGCCATTATGGACATATCACAGTGCTGCAGAGATTTTATTTATGGCCAGTCTTGGAGCCAGTTTATGGCCGGGCTTTAGGGGGCTTGCTCCCAACAGCAGCCTGCCCTCCCATTTCCGTGTGCCACCTAATGAGATTTGGGGCTTCTGAGAACTCCTGGCCCCTCCTGTCTGCTCTGGTCACCTCTAAATTTCCATTAACAAGGACCGCAGGCTGGTTGCAGTGGCTCATGCCTGTAATCCTAGCACTTTGGGAGGCTGAGCTGGGCAAACTGGTTGAGTTTAGGAGTTCGAGACCATCCTGGGCAACATGGCAAACCCCTGTCTCTACTAAAAATACAAAAATTAGCCAGGCACGGTGGTGCATGCCTGTAATCCCAGCTACTTGGGAGGCTGAGGCAGGAGGATTGCTTGAGCCCAGGAGGCGAGGTTATTACAAGGACCCAAGATGGCACCAGGGCACTCCAGCACTGGCGACAGAGCCAGGCCCTGTCTTAAAAACAATGAGAGTGGGCTCACAAAGGACTCCGGGACCACTTCCCACTCTATTTCTGAACTGGCTGTGCCGTCCTCACTCCTGGACCCTGCTCCCGCCCTGGTTTTGTGCCTGCAGAACAAAACTACTGTCCTGTCCTGGTATTGCCAACCTTTGGAGTGGACACCTTCACCTGGCCCCTCTGGCCCCATTCTCTCTCTGACTCCCTCCCTCACCTTCTTCTTTCCCTCTTCCCTCTTTGTCCACCCAAAGCCTTTGCTGCAAGACCTCTCTGTCGCCTTTGTGCCTCATCTGCGGCCCTCTGACTTTCCTCACAGGCTCTCTCTGGGCTGTAGACTGGGATGCTGCTCCAACCCTGCTGCCCTCCTCCAGCCGCCTGCCCCAGTCTCTCCCCAGCCCTGCCCTTAAGACGGCTGAAGTCTTGTTAGCGAGGAGTGTTGGATGGGGACAGAGGCCTGCATTAGCTGGGTGGCACTCCTGTTTTGCCCCTTCGCTGGAGAGACACTCGACCCTCTGTGAAGTGGGTTTCATTCTATGGTAGCTCCATCCTTTGCCTCCCACATCCAGGACCTGCTATTTAATCTGCAGATCCCAGTGCAAAATAAAAATGCAGGACTCCTTGTTCAAAAAGTATTATGGGGCCAGGCACGGTGGCTCACGCCTGTAATCCCAGCACTTTGGGAGGCCGAGGAGAGCGGATCACGAGCTCAGGAGATCGAGACCATCCTGGCTAACACGGTGAAACCCCGTCTCTACTAAAAATACAAAAATTAGCCAGGCACGGTGGTGCATGCCTGTAATCCCAGCTACTTGGGAGGCTGAGGCAGGAGGATTGCTTGAGCCCAGGAGGGTGAGGCTTCAGTGAGCCGAGATTGTGCCACTGCCCTCCAGCCTGGGGAACAGAGCAAGAATCTGTCTCAAAAAAAAAAAAAAAAGTATTCTGATATTCAAGCTGGCAATAGCAGAGCATTCTTGCTTTTCCATTTTCCAGTCTAACTACCAGGCCCTTCTAAGTGCATGACCCTGTGTGACTGCACAGACAGCACATCCAGAATGCCCGCCCTGCCTATGCCCCTTTCCAGCTGGTGATGGCCCCTCTCCCCTCTCCTGTCCTCAGCTGCTTTCTTAGACAGCTCCTCAGGGCCTCCTGGCAGGATCCCAGCCCCATTCGCCTCCAGAAGTCCAGAGCCCTGTTCAGTAGGCACTCAGCACAGATTCCCCAAGGTCCTGAGGGAATCTTCACCCCAGGCCACCACTCACATCCTTCTCAAATCAATGCACAGTTATCGAGCCCCACCTAGCTAAGCCTTAGGAAGAGAGGACAAGTGGATAAACAATCACTGCCCTCCAGGAGTTCAGTTTATAGCAGAGCTAAGACCTGAAGAAGAGCAGGACCAGACAAGGATCCTGTCGATTCAGAGAAAAATAATCACAGTTTATTAGGAAACTGAATTTCACAAAAGAGACAGCATAAAGATGGGCTTTGGTGAATGGGCAAGATTTGATTAACCTGAAGAGGAAAGGGGCATTCAAGGAAGAGGCCATGGCATGGGCAAAAGCTTAGAGATAATAAAATGCATGGCACATTCTAGAATCCTGAGTTGTACAGTTTGGCTGAGGTGTACAGATGGTAAAATAGTGAGAAAAGGCTGGAAGAAAAATGTACAGAGAAGAGCTACAAGGGTAATGGTGAAGTGTTTGTACTCCCTTAGTGGAAACACCGAGGGGACTTTAGGTTGTGATGTTTTGGTTATTTGGGAGCAAAGGGAGAAAGGCAAAGCCTTCCTCCCCTTGTCCCTCACAGCCTGCGGAAAGAGTGCAAAGGCTCACGATTTTGCAAAACAGGCCGCACCTAGCCCAGATTCTGGAGCTCATTCAGTCCAGGCCTCTCGACCCACAGTTTGTCCTGAGCCCTGACAAAGGTCTGGCCCCCTCCTGCACTTGGAACGCAGAGGACCCGCAGTTCGTGGATTCACGCAGCAGTGCCCAAGCTGGTGTTGATGGGGGTTGGGGTTTCCAGTCACTCACTCCCCATGGGTCCTGTGGGGGCCTAGGGATGCAGGGAGAGGGTTTCGGAATAGGATCCCGGACTGGGAGGGAAGGGGGACCGTCTGGGCACACCCAGTAGATATGACCAGAGGTGAAGAAAGAGTGGGTCCCCTGCCCTGATGGCCCCGCTAGCCACTTTAAGTTTATATTATGGATATTTTCAAACATATTCAAAAGTACAGAGAAGAATAGAATGATAACCCAAGTCCACACCGCCCAGCTTTAACAGTCATCCGCTCCAAGCCAATCTTGTTTCAGCTAACCCTTTCCCACTACCCTTTTTAAAGCGGGATGTGAGTGTCCTGAGAGAGGTGGAGGCGCCCCCAGTTGGAGAGCGGGTGCCCGCACCTCTGGAGGCTGAGGCACAACTGGGCTGGCGGTTGAGCTCATACTGGGTAGGGACCGCCGGGGATCGGGGGCAGGGCCGGAGGGGCGGGGCCAGAAGCCCGGCGGGGTGGGGGGCGCTCTCCTAGTGACTCAAGGCGCGCAGCACTGGGCGCAAAGCCCCAGTCTCCGCCTCGCACGCTCAGAGTGTGCCCGCTGCGCCGCCGCTGTCCGTACCTGCCGCCGCCGCCACCACCGCCACCATGCCCAACTTCGCTGGCACCTGGAAGATGCGCAGCAGCGAGAATTTCGACGAGCTGCTCAAGGCACTGGGTAAGCTGGTGCAGAGGGCGCGCCCCGACGGGTAGAGGGGGCCCAGAGGTACCCTGGTCCCGGAAGTGCCCCGGTCCTGGGGGGTGGGGGTGGAAGTTGGGGCGCCCAGGCAGGAGGGAGTCCCCGGGGCAATAGATCGCCTTGTCTCCCAGGCGCACCAGGTCTCGGAGAAGCTGGTAGAGAGCCCGGAACCATGCGTTCAGGGAACGTTTGCTGAATGTTTGCCGCCCTCCTCGATGGTGCAGACTTTATCGCGTGCTAGATCATAGCGAGGAGAGATTACTGGAGAGCAAGGAGGATCCGGGACTTAAATTTGGAGACTCAAATTTGAGACCAGGCTCTGCCACGAATTCACTGTGCAACTCGAGGAAAGTCACTTACCCTCTCTGTGCCTCAGTTTCTCATCTCGAAAACAAGGGCGAGGGCAGGGAAACGAGTGGATCAATTTTAAGGCCCCTTTCTAAAGTTAGGGTATGAGCAGCGCCCGCCCGGTCGCGAGACCGGCGGCGAGGCCCTGTGACCCGAGCTTGTGGTGCACCCTGCGCAGGTGTGAACGCCATGCTGAGGAAAGTGGCCGTGGCGGCTGCGTCCAAGCCGCACGTGGAGATCCGCCAGGACGGGGATCAGTTCTACATCAAGACATCCACCACGGTGCGCACCACTGAGATCAACTTCAAGGTCGGAGAAGGCTTTGAGGAGGAGACGGTGGACGGACGCAAGTGCAGGGTGAGACCCCAGAGCCAGTACAGCGTCCCCGGGTCCCCACTCCGCGCCCATGGCCCACTGCTGCTGGAGGAACCTATGTCTCCCTTTGCAGCCTGTGGCGCGCCTTCCTTGCAGGGTGTGTGCACTGGCTGTTTGCAGAGGGGGTTTATGCATCCTAGTTGCCCCTGGCTCAAGACAAAGTATTACCTTCATTCCTTCTCAACCCCATCCCTAAGCCGCCTCCCAGGGTGCTAACTGCAGCTCTTAAAGAGCGGGCTCTGGGTTGCGCCGCTTTCCCAGCTGTGGCTTTTGCAGCGGTTTGAGGAGCCAAGCGCGAGCGGCGCGGGAGCAGGAGGTTACAGGGGACGCCAGGTTCTCTGTCGCAGGTGAAGCCGCAGCTCTTGCTTTCCTTTCCTGCCGTATCCCCCGCGCCCGCCCGGGTCCCTGGGCCGCCTGGGTACTCTCTGGATCCAGTTTCAGCAGTCCGGATGGCCCCGACACCTCTCCCCACCTACTCTCAGCCTGGTTCCTTAAAGGAACCGCGGAGGCTTTCCAAAAGCAAGGCAGGTTCTGGCTGGGAAAATGGACTAGTTGCCCTCTCTTAGTCCTCAAGGGCAAGAGTTTTTATTTCTCCATACATCGGCCCAGGGATGAACCGGTGGACTGAAGCAAGGGGTTGTACATTCCTTTTTTGCATGGGCAAAAATTGCATTTGGTTAACCAGATGGAAAAATAATCACTGGTGCTACCACTTATTTAAAAGGTGACAGAATGTCTCCCTCCCTTTCTCCAATTTTTTTGTTTTTTTTTTTTTTTTTAAGAAAAAAGTCATAACATTCCAGAGAGTGGGAAATTGTGTCTTTCACCTTTACTGAGCAGTGCCTGGTCTGATCTCAGAATGGGACTCTCTGAGCACTGGGCTTGGAAGGACAAAGAAACAAAGCCCCCCGGAAGCAGGCTGATCTAGGAGGCAATCTTTGGCTCCCAGAATTGTCATAGCCCGAAAATGATCTCCACGCTTGGAGCGGTTGAGATCTGAAGCCCAAACTATAGTGCCGAAACAAAGAGCAAGACAGCATAGAGTGAAGGGCTGGGAGTCTAAGAGAGGAGGCTTGGCAACAGGCAGGGCTCAGTTTGGGGACATCCAATGGTGGCTACTGCCAGGGAGGGTAATTCTGCTTTAAAAGAAATTAAAGGTTCACACAACAGCTGGAATAGTGGGGCTTTATGTACCCCCCCCCACACCTTGCCTAATGAATGTGTCCCGTGTGTTAGTTAAAAACTGATTATGTGCACATTCAGCTCTGGCTCACCCCCCGAGCCCAGCTGTACCACACTTTGCTTTGTGCAGACACTGGAGAAAACTTCAGGAAATCCCCCCTTTTTCCTCCCACCTCCAAAAGCATGAAGACCCTTCAGATTGATTTGCTTTTTAAAATTTTTCTAAAGGGACGTAACCAGGAAAGTGGCAGCATTTTAACCCTCAGAGCCAAAGACACCCAGGTTTATCAGCGTAGGGGTGCACTACATCTGATGAGGAGTAAACAGGATGTTCTTATCCCAAAAATCCGTGCACGGAATCGTGCTCCTGATAGGCTGATGACAGATGTGGCTACAAGCTTGGTGTCTTCACTGTTGAAAAATCTTGTGGTTCTGATGTGAAGGTTCTTGCTTTTAAAATCCGAATTATGACCACTTAAGGTCAGGAGTTTGAGACCAGCCTGGTGAAACCCCATCTCTACTAAATATATCCAAAAAATTAGCTGAGTGTGGTGACAGGCACCTGTAATCCCAGCTACTCAGGAGGCTGAGGAAGGAGAATTGCTTGAACCTGGGAGGTGGAGGTCGTAGGGAACCGAGATTGTGCCACTGTGTTCCAGCCTGGGCAACAGAGTGAGACTCCATCTCAAAAAATAAATAAATAAATAAAAATAAGTAAAATCCAATTTGTTTGAAGGGGTAGCTGATTTTTATATAAATGAATCATTTCATGCTCTAAATTTTATTCCTAGAGATGTAAAGCATGCCTAAGGCCTTGCTGCTTCAGTAAGAGATTGTGTGTGTGTGTGTGTGTGTGTGTGTGTGTGTTATACAAAGTGTATTTATACCCCATAAAATCTGTGACCAGCACTCTGAATTTGAACTTTCTAAGGCTCAGTGGAGAAGAATCTGTGGCCTGCTGACAGGGACCATGTGTTGATTCTCTGCACAGCAATTATTTTTCAATGCTCATTGTTGCTCCTGCTCCCGCTGCTGAGACTGTAATTAATGTCACTAATGGTTTTCCCACCCGCAGAGTTTAGCCACTTGGGAGAATGAGAACAAGATCCACTGCACGCAAACTCTTCTTGAAGGGGATGGCCCCAAAACCTACTGGACCCGGGAGCTGGCCAACGATGAGCTTATCCTGGTAGGGCCCCTTGACCCTGAAATAATCCTGAAGTTCTCCCAGATGGTGCCCGAGATGGACCCCACAAATATGTCCTCCTCACTCGGCTTTTCAGAGAAAGGGACCATTTGCCCTGGATTAAAATTAGAGCAGAAAACCCGAGATGACAGTTGAGGTCAGAGGAAATCATTGTTAAATGGTTGGCAGGAAAGAGAAGTGGCTCAGAGGGCAGAATAGGGGCTAGCGACAGGCTGGAGTGCCTGCCACTATCCACACTAATACATCCCAGTGGCAGTGACATGCTTTAAGCCAGGCTCCCCTCTCATCAGGTTTGGAGTGCTTGGGTCCTATGAGGCCCCCACGCTCACATGGCAGAAGGGATTTTTTTTCATTCTCATTTCCCCTTTTGCTGGCTGGGAAAGGTTTCAGTAATTTTTATCACATCAGCACTCAGAGCCTTAGAGAACATTTTTACCTGTGATTTGCAAACTCCAATGGCCTTTGGGAGCCAGGCAATGAATGCTAATTTGGGAAGTGTCTGAATATAACACAATGTGGAGAGATGAGCCCCTTTAGAACTAAAAAAGGTAGGCTTTTCCTTAAAAGTATTCAGATCCCAGCACTTTGGGGGGCCGAGGTAGGCGGATCACCTGAGGTTGGGAGTTCGAGACCAACCTGATCAATATCGAGAAACCCCATCCCTACTAAAAATACAAAATTAGCTGGGCATGGTGGCATATGCCTGTAATCCCAGCTACTTAGGAAACTGAGGCAGGAGATTCGCTTGAACCCAGGAGGCGGGAGTTGCAGTGAGCCAAGGTTGCTCCATTGCATTCCAGCCTGGCAACAAGAGCGAAACTCTGTCTCAAAAAAAAAAAAAAGGAAAAATGGTATTCGGACTGGCTGGGCACGGTAGCTCTCACCTGTAATCCCAGTACTTTGGGAGGCTGAGGCAGGCAAATCACTTGAGGTCAGGAGTTTGAGACAGTCAGGCCAACATGGTGAAACCCCATCTCTACTAAAAATACGAAAATTAGCCAGGCATGGTGGCACGAGCTTGTAGTCTCAGCTACTCGGAAGCCTGAGACAGGAGAATCGCATGAACCCAGGAGGCAGAGGTTGCAGTGAGCTGAAATGGCACCACTGCACTCCATCCAGTCTGGGTGACAGAGACTCTGTCTCTAAAAAAAAAAAAAAATTCAGACGAAAACATTTTAAATACCCGCTCCCAGCCAAACAAAACTTACCTGGTGAGGCCAAATTAGAAACCTCTATAACTTAAGCACACATTTCATCCCCTTTTTTGAGGTAGAGAACAAAGGAAGGCTGAGGGCAGAACAATCCCCCGTCACTCTCCCTTTGTGTTTCAGAACTGGGCGGGGATTGGTAGCTCACACCTGTAACCCAGCACTTTGGGAGGCTGAGCCCAGGAGTTTGAGAACAGCCTGGGCAACATAGTGAGACCCCTGCCTCTACAAAAAAAAAAATTAGCTGAGTGTGGTGGCACATGCTTGTAGTCTTAGCTACTCGAGGCTGAAGTGGGAGGATCACTTGAGCCCGGGAGTTTGAGGCTGCAGTGAACTGTGATCGTGCCACTGCACTCTAGCCTGGGCAACAGAGCTGAGACCCTCTCTCAAAAAAAAAAAAAAAAAACACTAAGGTTTTTGCAACCGCCCTTTTCTTCCAGACTAGAAAAGGGGAAAGCTGTTTTGGGTAATCAGGAAATTATATCCTTTGTTCTCCATTAGGTATTTTGTTAATCTCTGCTCCATCTTAGTGAATGTCACCTTGAAATGTTGTGAACAGGAGACTGCCTGCTGAAGGGTGCTAGGAAAGGACTTGCGGTGTGACCTGGATATGGGCCTTCCCTTTCCAAGTTCTTTCCATGCTATAATGGGGGTTAAGCTGAAGTCTGATCCCTGAGGTCCCTCTCAGCCTTGAAATTACATGTTTATTCTGCAAGAAGACCCTAAATTGAGCTATTACTTGAACTGAGACTGCTTGATCTTTCTCTCTTTTTCCTCTTGTCCTTCCCTGGGATGATTTAACATGCTTTCTCCTTTCACAAAGAAAGGACTGGCTTAATTTGCAACCTGGTTAATCTTGTTTCCAGGGAAGGGATACTTGCTGGGTTTGGGGGAGAAATTTGAGGCTGAGACATGGAAATTTAGGAGAAAAGGCATATATGGTTTACTGGTACCAGAGACAGCAAAGAGGGAGATGATTTTAGAGTTTTAGAATGTAGCTGAGGGTTCAGTAGGATCAGTTGGCTCTGAGAAAGAGTGATTTTATTAACCTCTGTAGTATACGAGCAGCTGGCGTCACAGGCCAAATTCTGCTAGATGGACCCCATCACTTTCAAATCCTCCCTCCCCCCAACTACAGTTCTATCCCTGCATCCTTCACTGGAACAGCAAACATATATACAAGCCTCAAAGGGAAAGGGAGTATTAACTCTTGGCATTTGGGATCTGAAATGTGGGCTTTTGTTTCAAGGGTTATTATCATTAATAAATCTAAAACGCAGAGAGATGCAGTCTCGATATAACAAGAGACAATTATTCTAGTTAAGTTGAAATAAGCTCTCCCAGCGCCAACAGTAAATTGCCCCCAGGCTATAAGTTGCCTTCCTTTGAAAACTGAGTATACTCCCACAAACCACTCTGGAATATTCTACAGAGAGTTTCTGTCAGGAACCTCTAAGCATAGTTTGCAGACTGAGAAGGGCACTTCAAATGTGGTTGGAAATGCGGCGATTTCTTCTGATGTCATGAAGCCATTTGTTAGCCTGGGAGAGCTGTCAGCTAGCGAGAATAGCTTCTCCAGGGTACAGCGTTAAATACTCAAATATTGGCAGCTATTTGACAGTCTGTGGCTGTAGAACTCAAAGAAGTATGGAAAATGAACATGGTTCTGAGGCGTCCAGACATCTGCGAGGTAGACTTATGGTGGGAAAGTCATGCCCCACACCCCCAGCATGCAGAATCACCTGCATTTCTTCCTAATAGAGAAGAAGCTAAGACAAAGGTGTCCAGAAGTAAGTATACCTGCCAGTCTGGTCAGGAGATCCCTAGCATGAAAAGAAGCTAGTGGCTGGGTACAGTGGCTCATGCCTGTAATCCCAGCACTTTGGGAGGCTGAGGCAGGTGGATCACTTGAAGTCAGGAGTTTGAGAGCAGCCTGGCCAACATGGTGAAACCCCATCTCTACTAAAAATACCCAAAAATCAGCTGGGCGTGGTGGTATGTGCCTGTAGTTCCAGCTACTTGGGAGGCTGAGGCAGGAGAATCGCTTGAACCTGGGGGGCAGAGGTTGCAGTGAGCCAACATCACACCACTGTACTCCAACCTTGGCGACAGTGAGGCTATCTCAAAAAGAAAAGAAGTTAGTGATGGGCATCTGCTTCCTCAGTCACTAAGGACTAGAAGTATTTCCCTGAAGCACATGTGTCTGAATAATGTTTTAGCATATGTTCTCTGAAAGCATCTCATGACCAACTAAGAGGGCAGGGTAAGAATATAAAGATCCTAGGATAGCTAAATGCCTCATTCAGTGGTTTTAACATCTCTTTAATTTCAGGCCACTTTGAGAATCTGAAAGATAAGGACCTTCTGGCACATAAATGTACATTTGCAAACAAACATACTCACATCAGGTTTATAGACTGGGGAATTTCTGTTTCTTTTCTTTTTTTTTTTTTTTTTAACATACATATTGCTTTCCCTGTTCTAACTGCCTGTGAGAGGCCCAGGAGAGCAGGCCTGTGAGTAATTGCTAGTTTTGGGGGAAAGTTGAGACAGTTTACTTATGGGCAATATCATTTCAGGGGCCACCAGAAAAACATCCTCCTCCATCTGTGCAATGATTCGTATCCTCTCAACAAAGGGCCATAGAATTTTAGCTGGAAGAGCCTTTGCGATGATCATCTTGTCAATTCCACCTCTCTTCTCAACACCAGCCCCTGCCTGCCCCTTTCCCAAACAGGCCACGAGAGGAAAACATTTGCCCCAAGCTTAGCCAGCTGTGAGCTGCAGAGCTAGGTTTGGATGCCAATGCTGTGCTTTTGCAGCTGAGACCAATTTTCTAGCTTGCAGGTGACTCGAGTATTACATATACAGCATCTCAGCCTGTCTCCCAGGTTAGATGACTGCTTCCTGGAAAGCAGTTCTATTCCTTCTCCAAAGCAAGGAACAGAACTGGCTGGTGAGTGTTGGGCCCCATGACCCCAGCTGCTTGAGCTTCTTTGTATCTTGAAGTCGTTTGAAAAGAGACAGAGCCACTTCAGAAATGTCCATTGTGACATTCTTTCCCTTTCAGTTTAATTTTAAAACCAAAACTCCTGGCATTTCTTATGTCAGCATTTTACAGGTTCCAGAAGCAAAGGAAAATGGTGTATAACATAATTCTATACCCTGGTTCCCTCCCTGCCAATAGTGCTTAAGGGGGAAAAAAATCCCTAATGCTTAGCATGAGCACACACACAGGAAATTGAATGTCTGTTACAAAGAGTTTTTAACAGGGCAATAAGTGGCCTTATTAGTGACATACTTTAAACATTTTTGCGCAGGCATCTGCACTGATTGGTTTTCCTTTTCTTCTTCTCTGCAGACGTTTGGCGCCGATGACGTGGTCTGTACCAGAATTTATGTCCGAGAGTGAAGGCAGCTGGCTTGCTCCTACTTTCAGGAAGGGATGCAGGCTCCCCTGAGGAATATATCATAGTTCTGAGCTGCCAGTGGACCGCCCTTTACTCCTACCAATATTAGGTGACCCCATTTTCCCCATGACAATGTTGTAGTGTCCCCCACCTCCGCCCCCCAGGCCTTGGTGCCTCTTGTATCCCTAATGCTCCATAGTTTGGCATTTGCATGGTTTCAAAGTAATTAAACTGGTTGGATGTGTCTCAACCTTTTCCCTTTTTTGGTTTGCCTCTTCAGTTTCAACAGGGGAGTTACTGTGTACCTACTGTCCTTGGCGCTGTGTTGTTCTGTGTGGTACTCTCAGCTTTGGCCTGCTGGCCTCGGTGTGGGGCTTTGAGCATACATCAGTGGTTATAAGCTGGGCTCCCGCAGACTGGCTGGATCCAGACTGCAGATCCAGGTGTGATTGCACCTCCCAATGTGGCTGTTCAATTGAATTACTTGGTATCAGTAGTTCCCAGCAGGAAAGGGCACATTTAAAAGGGTTAACAGGGAAGAGCTCATAATGAAGAGACTGTTTATACTGGCAGGATGAATAGAGCCAGCAAAGGATGGGGAGGCACCCAAAGACAAGCAGTGGAGGGATTCACCCCTAGGCCTGAAGACAGAAGGAAAAGAGGGGTCACCAGACCATGAGAACTATCACCTAGGAGAAGGGCCACTGCCAAAACCATGGCCCCAGTGTTTATGGAGTCATGGAGTCCCAAGTCATGGGAGACTTGGCTTGGAACAAGGGGGATAAATATCCTAATCTCCCACCTTTCAATCTCTATCTCCCACCTTTCAATCTCCATCTATTCTGTCCATTGGCCAAATCCAATAGGAATGGAGAGGGCAGGAAAGAGGGTGCTGTTCACAAGGGTCACCCTCCCAGGACATGGCCAGGGGGAGAATGGATCTGAACATGCACATAGACAACAACCCACACAGCTGCTGACTTTTAAATTTGAAAATCAGTAGATTTCACATAATCTGAATCTCTATTTCCTTAAATGAAAAACTGGAAAAATCTGGCATCCCCAGACCTACATTCCCACAGGGTAACAATTGGCCAAGCAGCTTCCCCTTTTAAAATGGAACTAATATTCTCTGCTTCCCTTTAGACCTCATCCTTGCCCCTGCTTCATTGACCTTGCCTGCCTGGCTTCTGTCCTTGTCATCCTGAGACCAACTCGGTTGGGGAGACCCTAACCCAGCAGCGCTAGAGGAATTAAAGACACACACACAGAAATATAGAGGTGTGAAGTGGGAAATCAGGGGTCTCACAGCCTTCAGAGCTGAGAGCCCCGAACAGAGATTTACCCACGTATTTATTAACAGCAAGCCAGTCATTAGCATTGTTTCTATAGATATTAAATTAACTAAAAGTATCCCTTATGGGAAACGAAGGGATGGGCCCAATTAATTAAAGGAATAGGTTCGGCTAGTTAACTGCAGCAGGAGCATGTCCTTAAGGCACAGATCGCTCATGCTATTGTTTGTGGCTTAAGAATGCCTTTAAGTGATTTTCTGCCCTGTGCAGGCCAGGTGTTTCTTGCCCTCATTCCTGTAAACCCACAACCTTCCAACTTGGGTGTTAGGGCCATTATGAACATGTTACAGTGCTGCAGAGATTTTGTTTATGGCCAGTCTTGGGGCCAGTTTATGGCCAGATTTTGGGAGGCCTGTTCCCAACACTAAGCACACAAATTCTCAGCAAAGCTGGGTCAGAGTGGGCCATCCAGCAGTGTATGGGCATGAGTGAGGCCAGGAGACCCTCAACAAGCTCACACTCTGGCAGGGGAGACACCCAAGGCCCAGGTGCTATCACCTGGGTGTAGATGGGGACACAGTTTACCTGAGGTTTCACCCCCCACCCCTAGCCCAGAACTCTAGGCTGAAAGGATGAAAACACACACAGGATGAAAACCTACATGAACCCACATTTGCTTATGGAGGACCTCAACCCTCCACTCAGACTCTACCTACCTACATGTGAAACTCACCGGGGAGAAATCTCTTGTAGAATAGAACACATCTCACATCCTGAGCCTCCTTGTTGGGGCTCTAGCAGTGGAGAGAAATGCAATTGGAGGGCCCACCTGAGTGTGAATGTACTCATTTAATTTCTAATTCAATTAGAAACTGTGGGGACATGACCGGCCATGGTGGCTCACACCTATAATCCCAGCACTTTGGGAGGCCAAGGTGGGTGGGTCACCTGAGGTCAGGAGTTTGAGACCAGCCTGACCAACATAGCGAAATCCCGCCTCTACTAAAAATACAAAAATTAACAGGGTGTGGTGGCAGGTGCCTGTAATTCCAGCTACTCAGGAGGCTGAGGCAGGAGAATCTCTTGAACCCAGGAGGCGGAGGTTTCAGTGAGCCAAGATCACAGCCTTGCATTCCAGCCTGGGAAACGAGAGCGAAACTCCATCTCAAAAAAAAAAAAAAAAAAAAAAGAGAGAGGAAGTGTGCGGACTGAGCTGGCCACACAGGGCAAGGCAAGTAGTCATGCCTGATGAATGAAGCTGGGATGTCTGGACTCTGTCTGTAGGTATTGGGTACTCATTGCCACTGTGGATGGACTGGGTGAGGCCTCAGACATCTTGGTCTACACCCTTTCCCAGTTCCCACTGCTTCAGTGCCTCCCTCTCTAGATTTGCTCCATAAAAGCACTGCCCTGCCATACCATGATGGTTCTGTATAAAAGACCTGGTCAGATTGAAGAGAGGATGAAGGCCTTTCTTTCCCTCACAAGTTTCTTTCAGATCCGCTTTCACAACGGTTGAGGAACAGAGCAGAGTAAAGGAGGCTATCAGCTGTAACTCTCATCCTGCCTGACAGCCAACAGGCATCAGTGGGGATATTTGGATGACTAGATGAAGTGACAGCAAGTGCCAGTAGTTCACTTAGACTCAGAACACTGGCTGCATCCTGGTTCTCTTGAATCTTGTTCTTTATGCATTTTCCAGATAAAAGGCATGGTATTTCTCATTCCCTCATGGAACACCACTAATGAGACTGCAGTGTTCCGTGGAACCCAGTTTGAGATTTGCTGCTATAATCAGCCCTAAAATATTTGTGTGTATACTCATCGCATATGATATGTAAATACACACACACATAGGATGAAAGCTACACTGTCATCAGGATACTCTCACCAAAACACTGCTGTAAGCTTGTCACTCCCCTGCTCAGCAGTCCCTACAGTCTATAGCAGGGAAGTCAAACCCTTTGGCCTGGCATTCAAAGCCCTCCATGATTTGGCCTCACCAGGTAAAACAGAAAGAACAAGGGCTTTGGTGCCTGTCAGATCTAGTGTCAAATTCTGACCACACTTTTAGTTTGCAAGTGCTAGAAACCCAACCACAACCAGTCCCAGCAAAAAGAAATGTACTCTGCTACAACATGGATGAACCTTAAAAACATTACGTCAAGTGAAAGAAGCCAGCCACAAAGGACTGCCTGTTGTATTATTTGATTTATACGCAATCTCTAGAATAGGTAAATTCATTGAGACAGAAAGTAGACTGGTGGTTGTCTAAGGCTGGAGGCTTTGAGGAGAAATGGGGAATGACTGGTGCACAGTTTATTTTTAGAGTGATGAAAATGTTCTAAGATCGATGTGGTAATGGTTGCACAACCCTATGAATACACTAAAAGCCATGGAATTGTATACTTTAAATGGGTGAATTATATGCTATGTGAATTATATCTCAGTAAAACTAGCTGGGTGACCCACTCTTGTAATCCCAGCACTTTGGGAGACCAACATAGGATGATTGCTTGAAGCCAGGAGTTTGAGAGGGAAACATAGCGAGACCCCCCAATCTCTACAAAAAAATACAAAAATTTGGGCTGTTGTGGTGGCTCACACCTGTAATCCCAGCACTTTGGGAGGCTGAGGTGGGCAGATCACTTGATGTCAGGAGTGTAATAATAGCCTGGCCAACATGGTGAAATCCTGTCTCTATAAAAAATACAAAAATTAGCCAGGCATGGTGGTGCATGCCTGTAATCCCAGCTACCCAGGAGGCTGAGGCAGGAGAATCGTTTGAACCCAGGAGGTGGAGGTTGCAGTGAGCTGAGATGGTGCCACTGCATTCCAGCGTGGGCAACAGAATGAGATGCTGTCTCAAAAAAAACAAAACAAAACAAAAAACTTATTCATGTAACCAAAAACTACCTGTTACCCCAAAACTACTGAAATAAAATAATTAAAAAAAAAATAGCAACAGAAGGGAGAGGAGGAGGGCAGGTAGCCCCTGTTTGTTTAAGCTGATTATTCAGTGGTTTCTGTACTTGCACCTAAAAGTATTTCTAACTGATACACCAAGGTAACCTAAAGAAGGACAGAGGCTTGTAGATTTGTCTAGCTGGCAGATTTCTAGTCATCTGTCTTGATGATGACGACCAGTGCCATGGAACTAGACAATGTGCCATCTTGCTGAAAAGAAAAAATGAAGTTAACATATTTTATGGATGGTAAGACCCCATTCCTAATGTAACATCTCTCTCAATCCCCTCTTCAGTCTCTTCTCATTGCCATAAGAGCCAGAGTTTCATAGTACACCGCAAGGATATTATCAGTGAAAATAATATGGGGCAGCAAGTCTACAAATGCAGTCTTCACACTCCAATCCAACCCCATCCACTCCTTTCAGAGGCACCCCCTCCTCTGGGAGCACCCTCCAGGGATCTTCCCTCCTTCCAACACTTTACTGTAACTATCTATTAGTGTCAGAAAGTCCCCAGATCTTGTCAAAAACATCACTTACATGTATATCTGCCCTCCCGAATGTCCAGCAAAGTGTCCTATAAAATAAATGTGGGATGTCACTGGGTGAAAAATTAATCTTCACAAAGTCCCCAAAGGGTCAAATAAATACATCTCAGAGTAGATTTGAAATTACAAACCCTTACATTGGATGGGCAGTTGTGCTTAAACCAACCCATCAGAACCTCTCCCCTTTTAAGCAACTCCAACTGCTAGGAGATGGAACCCAGAAACAGGAAACGACTTGGCCAAGACCATCATTTTAGGTGTTTGTGAGGATGGCCAGTGTGGTGGCTCGTGGCTGTAATCTCAGCACTTTGGGAGTTTGAGATGGGCAGATCACTTGAGCCCAGGAGTTTGAGACCAGCTTGGGCAACATGGTGAAATCCCATCTTTACCAAAAAAAAAAAAAAAAATACAAAAATTAGCCAGGTGTGGTTGCGCATGCCTGTAGTCTCAGCTACTCCTGGGGCTGAGGTGGGAGGATGGCCTGAGCACAGGAGGAGAAAGTTACAGTGAGCTGACATGGCACCACTGCACTCCAGCCTGGGCAACAGAGGGAAACTCTGTCTAAAAAAATAATAATAATAAAATAAAAAATTAAAAAAATCTGCCTATAATTTCTCTAAATGTTAATAATTCCCTTAAAAATAACAATAAAAATGTTATCACACCTTAAAAGTAACAAGTTCTAATATCATCAAAGATCCTACCAGTGTTCAGATTTTCCCGATTGTCTTTTTTAACTCCTTGTTCAAATCAAGATTGAAATAACTATAAATCTCTTTGAATGTATACATTTTCCTCTGCTTCATTTTTTTTATTGTATTTTGTGGAGAAACTGGTTGTTTGTCCTGCAGAGCTTCACATAGTCTAGATTTTGATGATTATATTTCTGTGGTGTTACTCAACATATTCTCTGTCTTCTGTATTTTTTTGTAGATTGGTAGCTCTAGAAGCTCAGCCAGACTCAAGGTTGATGTTTTGGCAAGAATACTTCATAGATGCTGTGCTCTCCTCCCTTAGGAAGACTCAAAACACCTGGTTGTCTCTTTCTTTTTTCTTTCTTTTTTTTTTTTTTTTTTTGAGACAGAGTCTTGCTCTCTTGCCAGGCTGTACAGTGGCGTGATCTCGGCTCACTGCAACCTCCACCTCCTGGGTTCAAGCGATTCTCCTGCATCAGCCTCCCGAGTAGCTGGGACTACAGGTACCCACCACCAGACCCAGTTAATTTTTTGCATTTTTAGTAGAGCTGGGGTTTCACCATGTTGGCCAGGTTAGTCTTGATCTCTTGACCTTATGATCTTTCCACCTTGGCCTCCCAAAGTGCTGAGATTGCAGGTGTGAGCTGCTGCACCTGGCCCTGGTTGTCTCTTTCTATGACATTCACAGCCGTTGGTGATCATTGGCTACACTTATAGTTCTCATTAGAGGTTGAAACATGGGGATATTCTAATTCTACCTCCTTCATTTATGAGCTGGAATACTTTCCTAAAAAGATACTTGGCCAGTGAGTTCAAGACCAGCCTGGCCAACACGGAGAAACCCTGTCTCTACTAAAAATACAAAAAAAATAGCTGGGCGTGGTGGTGGGCACCTGTAATTCCAGCTACTCAGGAGGCTGAGGCAGAGAATTGCTTGAACCCAGGAGGCGGAGGTTGCAGCGAGCCAAGATCACACCACTGCACTCCAGCCTGGGCGACAGAGTGAGACTTCGTCTCAGAAAGAAAAAAAAAAAAGAAATACTTGCTCTCATCTGCTATGTGGTTATCCTGAGGTACAGTGTGCATAGGAAAGACAGAATAAGTACTTAATTCTTTCCCCGTATTTACTAGTTTTTAGAGCAATGAATTGGTTTTCCTGGCATCCTTCAAAAAGTGACCAATATATTTTTCTGTTTTTTATTTTCTTCTTTTTTAAGACAAGGTGTCATTCTGTTGCCCAGGCTGGATTGCAGTGGTATGAGAATGGCTCACTGTAGCCTTGACCTCCTGGGCTCACGCAATCCTCCCACCTCAGCCTCCTGAGTAGCTTGGGACTACAGGCACACACCACCATGCCTGGCTAATTTAAAACAAATTTATTTTATTTAGAAATGGGGTCTTGCTATGTTGCCCAGGCTCATCTCAAACTCCTGGGCTCAAGTGATCCTCCTGCCTCAGCCTCCCAAAGTGCTGGGCTTACAGGCATGAGACACTGTGCCCCAGCCATTGTTTTCCCTTTTTAATGTCATTATGAATTTATGGATTGAAACATATTTGATATGTTTAATGGGAAAAATAAAAGCTATATGCTTAGCTTTTTCCAGGGAAAAGAAAAAAAAACACCAAAACCCTAGAGGACACACACCAAACCATTAAGAGTGGTTACCTCTGAGAGACCGTTTTACTCTCATTATTTCCTTATTGTTAATATTCATTTACAATGCACACGTATGACTTTTGTAATTTCAGATGTATTTGATATGTTACAATTCAATGTAGCTATTATCCTCATTGATGCTGAAAGTGACCCATCTTCAGCCACTGGGAACTTCTTTATATTGGGTCTTGAGTCTTGGTAGGACCCTAGTTATCTTTGATAACTTCTTTGCCATTTATTCTAATACTATACTCTGGTTCATTTCCTGTTCCAGACCTGGAATCAGCCATTTTTCCAAGAAGCCCAGTTGTTTTAGGAGACAATGACATTTAGAAACCACAATCCAGGGCCCAAGAGATGGGCCTGCTTTTGATTCTAAGATGGAAGCCAGAGTTTTAGGTCCCAGGAGGCAGGTCACAGACAAAACACTTACTCTGGGCCGGGTGCTGTGGCTCACACCTATAATCCCAGCACTTTGGGAGGCCAAGGTGGGTAGATTGCTTGAGCCCATGAGTTTGAGACCAGCCTGGGCAACATAGCAAGACCTCATCTCTACAAATAATTTTTAAAATTAGCTGGATGTGGCCGGGTGCAGTGGCTCAAACCTGTAATCCCAGCACTTTGGGAGGCTGAGATGGGTGGACCACGAGGTCAGGAGATGGAGACCGTCCTGGCTAACCTGGTGAAACTCCGTCTCTACTAAAAAATACAAAAAACTAGCCGGGCGAGGTGGCCGGCGCCTGTAGTCCCAGCTACTCGGGAGGCTGAGGCAGGAGAATGGCGTAAACCCGGGAGGCGGAGCTTGCAGTGAGCTGAGATCCGGCCACTGTACTCCAGCCTGGGCGACAGAGCGAGACTCTGTCTCAAAAAAAAAAAAAAAATTAGCTGGATGTGGTGGCATGTACCTGTGGTCCCAGCTGCTTGGGAGACTGAGGCAAGAGAATCGCTAGAGCCTGGGAGGTAGAGGCTACAGTGAGCTGCAACTGTACCACTGCACTCCAGCCTGGGTGACACCATGAGACTCCAACTCAAAAAACACAAAAACAAAAAAAAAGTTACTCTGTACTCCTTTGTTCCCATTATCTTCTACCCAAGACAATGCTAAACGGTATTCAGATGTTGTCAGCACTGTGTTCAGCTATGTGGGGATGACATCTCTTCCTTTTTACTCAGAAATCAGAGTAGTTTTTGACCAATCCATTTATGGCAGGGGATGGAGGTAGGGGCAGTAGACTTGGAGTCTGTAACTCAGCACCAGGCTGTGAGGACAACTGCTTCAAAGAGAACAGAACTTGATGGGCAGTGGTCACTTCCAATCAAATCTCCATTAGCTCATTGGAGGCAGGATTAACATTCCATTCTGTAGTAGGAAGATTAAGCATAATTTCTGGGCAAAGAGCAAATTCTCACAAGGATTCTGCAAATATGTTATATTTGTTACAACTGGGTAATTCATCTTTCTGGGAAAATTACCTACAGGACTTGGAGGAATTTACTTAATAAAAAAAGAGATGACAGTCACAATTTTATAATTCCATTTGTTTTCACAAGCCAGGAAAACTCATCAATTATGGTGAGTGAAGAGTGGGGCTGGTTTCTTAAAGTGGAATTTGACCAAGGTCTCTCAGAATAGCCATACTCCAGGGAAGTGGGATTTGGAGATACTAACATAAAAAAAAAAAAAAAAAAATACTGGCTTCAGAAACAATGTGTAGGAACAAATTATTGAGTTATGAACTCTTACAAAGAACATAATGAAAAGTGAAAACCCTGAGAAAGTTTGGGAAAACATCCAGTCCTCGGAATACATGAAATAAAATTGAGGATTTTTTTTCTCTTTCCTACTATTAGGAATAGGTTCAGAAAAATGTTATTAAGGTCCCTTTATCACCATTTAAAAACAATTGTTGTGGTCGGGCGCAGTGGCTCAAGCCTGTAATCCCAGCACTTTGGGAGGCCGAGACAGGCGGATCACGAGGTCAGGAGATCGAGACCATCCTGGC
>NW_012114844.1:4397494-4443944 GCF_000951035.1 Colobus angolensis palliatus | reverse complement strand
AAAAAAAAAAAAAAACAAAAACAAAATTTTTGCTGCCTTGTTTGTTTTTGATGAATGTGGGAGTATAGTTCAATGGAAAGAGCATGCCAGGAGACCAGGGTTTTGTCCTGGCTCTGCCACTAATTTGCTCCTTGAACCTACCTGCTCTTTCTTTGACCCTCCCTGGGCCTCCTGTTGCCCATCTGTAGAAAGCAGAGATTGCCAAACATGGGTAGTGGCTGGGTGGACTGCATGTGAATCACCAGGGACAGCCCAAATGTCCACCAATAGGGAAATGGTTAAGTCATCCACAATAAGCCACACAGTGGAATTCTCTGCAGCTGTAGAACAGAGTGAGGTAGACATATGTGTACTGATGTGGAAAGATGTCTAAGCTATATTCGGTTTTTTGTTTTTTAAGTGAGTGGTGATCTAGTTTAATGGGAAAAATAAAAGCTATATGCTTAGCTCTTTCCAGGGGAAAGAGAAAAACCCCAAAACCCTAGAGGACACACACCAAACCATTAAAAGTGGTTACCTCTGAGAGACCGTTTTACTCTCATTATTTCTGTATGGTTGGGATTCATTTATAATGAGCATGTATGACTTTTGTAATTTAAAACAAGCTTTCACTTAAAAAGATATTCTGATTCTCTTTGTCTGGGTTGGAGCCCAGGAATCTTAATTTCTTTGCATTCCCCAGGTGATGTCTGACAGAACCACTGAACCAATGGTCACAGAGTTCTTTTCCAGCTTTAACACTCTATGACTCCACAAAGTTTATTGGACTCATGACTGGAAAAAGGAAAAGAAGAACCCAACAGGAAAAAAGGAGACAACAAGAAGGAAAGCACAACATTGGAAGCATAAATAATGATTACCAAGGTGTATGGCTCTGCATGGTTTCTGGTACCCCTTTATAAATGTATCCTATGTGTGACACACAGCAACCAGGGGGCCCTAAGCAGAGCAGGCATCAGGACTGTCCCCATTTTACAGACGGGGATGCTGAAGTTCAAAGATGTTAAGTCCTTTGAGTAAATTACCCAGTTTGTAAATGGCAGAGCTGGGATTACAACCTCAGGATGTCTAACTCCAGGGCCAATGCTCTTGCCATCCCATCAGCCATTAGGGACACAAACTATTTTCCTTACTATGGTCATCAAGTATTGTGTTTATGGCTTAATGGTATCAAATAACTTTTCATAGAAAAGGAGGCAGGGAGAAGGCATAACAATCACTGACATTTAGTAAGGGCTAACTACGCTCCAGGTCCTGTGCTAAGCACTTTGCATGCATTTGCACCATTAATCCTACAGTAAGCCAACTAGGTAGTTACTGTTTTCACTCCCACTTTACAGATGATCAAACTGAGGCTCAGAGAGGTTAAATCATTCACCCAAAGTGAATAAAAGTTAGTACTGGGATTGAATCCAGGTCTTCTATCTGAATAAATGAAACAGAGAAAGAGAAGGGAAGAGGGAGGAAAGTGACGGAGAAGTGGGTGTGCTTCTGCCGTCTCCATGGGGTTCCTGTTTCTTAGGGCTGTCATCACCCCACATGGCAAGGGCTCCTCAGGGCCTTTCAGAAGGAAAGCTCAACCTTACTGCCCAGCCCAGCACTGCTGGGCTGCCAGCCAGCCTCCCTCCCACAGTGTATTTCCTTTGCCTACGTTGACAGGTATCCAGTTTCACCAAAGGCTCCAAGCTCCCAGATCTGGTTTTCATCAGGAGCTAGAGCTGAGCCCTAGAGCAATTGCCTGGCAGCCTCAGTGAAGCCAGATGGAGCCCAGCCACCTTCTCTTCCCCGGAGGCCTCCTGAAGAAGGGCTCTTGATATCTGGAGCCCAGCCTTGAATGGTGGCCCTGTGGGTGCATTATTCAAGACCCCTTCCTTTCAGCTTTGTCTCTAGCAGCTAGTAGAAGTGAGACAGGAGGTGCTTGGATCAGGCAGATAACCTCTCATTGAGGATGTGCAGGCAACAGCTGGGAGACAGTCTGGGGCAGCAATGAGAATAATTCTGTTTTCTTTCCACCCACCAAGTAGATCCTACCTGTGCATCTCCTCCACCTGGCCTGGGAGGGCTTGGATATACTCCCTGGTTGGATACACCACCTGTCCCTGTGGAACCTGTCTTAGGCCAGACAGGGAGATAGATAAAGAACCACAACTGGACAACCATAACCAAAGCAGAAGTTGTAATTCTGTGGGCCCATGGGGAACTTGAGATTCATCCTGGACAATGCATGGGGCAGTAGGCACTGGAACTAGGACTTGGAGGAAGCAGGTGGTATATTCCAGGCAGTGCTGGAGCACAGGGAAAAGGAAAGTGGAGTAGGCACTGGAACTAGGACTTGGAGGAAGCAGGTGGTATATTCCAGGCAGTGCTGGAGCACAGGGAAAAGGAAAGTCCAGTTGCAAAGCTGGACATGTGTCCATGGGGCTGCCTTTGTGTGAATTAGAAAAGGAGACCTTTTCTGGGCAGACAAGGAGAGTACTCTATCCTTGCTTAGCAGTGCACAAATTGTGCAACTATACTAGTGGCCCTGGGGCTGTGGCCACTAAATTTCATCTGCCTTTTACATTTTCCCTTCCCTTCTACAGAGCCCCTATTTCTTGAAAAAAAGTGACTTTATGTCGTTACTGTGGGGCTAACCCATCAGCCTACCAGGGGTCAGCCCTTGATTCAGTCATAGCTAATTACAGCACTACAGCTTCATGGCCATGGTGATCAGTTCCGGGACAGGCATGTGATCTAAGCTAAGCCAGTCAGAGCCCTCTCTGGGACTGCAGTCAGAGCATTTAGAGCATTTAGGGAGAAGGTGCTCTCTTCTGTCTGGGTTTGCTGGCTACGGGGATTAGTTAAGCCTAGAACTGTGGGGTCATCATTGGTACTTTGCGGGAGACTCTGCCTGACAATGAAGCCAACACAAAAAAATGGGCAGATGAGAAACAAAGAGAATTCTGATGTTGTTTAAACTCCAGGATTTGCTCCTGGAATATTCCATTTACAAGAATGAGTAATTTCCCTTTTTTGCTTAATCTAGTCTGAGTTTTTATGCCTCCACTCAAAAGAACTAAGCATTATGGAAAGAATTGCCAGGATTCAAGCCAATGGAGACAGAGTGCCTTGAAAAACCAAACCAAGAAAACTTTGGCTGGGCCTTGAGTTTCTAAGTCAAGAGCTGGAGATGAGAACATGGGCATGGAGTCTGACTGAACTGTTCCCAGGTGGCATCTCCCTGTGTGCTCACCACAGCCTCAGGAGCCGGGTGAGGCCAGGCCACTGGGATGTGGACTTGCCAATCAACCTGTGATCTGGGTGAGCCCTCGACTGACAGTCTGGTGTGTGAGCTCTGGGGCTCTGGGGCACAGCAGGTTGTTAGCACTCGGGGAAGGACCAGCCAGCAATGGCTGTCTGAGCTGGCAGGAAGGGTCTGTGTGCTGAGCTCCTGGGAAGTCCTGTGGGACTTATGACATGTCATGCAGTCAGTTCACTCTTGTGCCCCTGGGCCTTTGCATATCCTGATCCCTCAGCCTAGGACACCCTCACCAAGTTGTCTATCCAGAAAACTTCTACTCTGCCTTCAAAATTCAGCTCAAGGGTTACCTTTTCTGGGGAAACTTCTGTGGCAGTTTTAAAGCATAGCTGCAACATTTTGGCCTCAAGAGATGAATTCTATGTCCCTGTGCCTTGAATCTGGTTGGTTTTATGACTGCTATGCCCAATAGAGTATGTTGGAGGTGATGCTATGTGTCATCTTAGGCTAAGTAATGAAAGGCCATGCAACTTCTGCCTTGTTCATTGGAAACACTCACACTTGAACCCCAATACCATGTAAAAAAATGTCCAGCTGTCCTGAGACTACCAGGCTGGAGAGACCACAAGTCGGCACTTCGGTCGACAGTCCCAGCTGAGCCCACTCTGCAGCCAGCCCAGCCCAGATGCCCAACTCTTCAAGTCACCTCCAGCCATTAGAGTCACCCCAGCTGAGGCCCAGGCATCACAGAGCAGGGAAGACACACCCTGCAGTGTCCTATCCAAATTTCTGAGCCATGGAATCTGGAAGCATAGATGGTCGTTTTATGCCACTATGTTTTGGAGCAGGAGATAAATAGAACACTGTCCTTGACTCATCTGGGAAAACTTTAGTGCTTCTTCCTTTATTTGTTTTTTCCCCGAGTTACTCCTGCATTGCTCTTGCAGAGCTCTGACCACACTGGGCTGTGATCGCCTCACTACATGCCTGTTGCCCCGATAGACTATGAAGCCCTGGGGAAACAGGGGGCCAGGGGCTGTTTCTCACAAGACAGAGGGGATCCTATAGGCTGGAGGTCACATGGAAGCCCACAGCAAGGCTGACCTGAATGAAGTCACTGAGGTAAATGACAGCTGCAGGCTCCTCCCATCAGTATCAACCATGGACAGCATCAGCCCAGAGACTGAAGAGGGACTGAGCCTTCACGAGGACCAAATGGCCTCCACCAGAGAGAAGAGCTCTGGGGCCAGGAGACAGGCCCGGAATACTTGCCTGGGAGACTCAGAAAGAGAGGTGCAACCTGCACCACTAGGTAGTGGATCTGGCAACTTACTGAGACCACCTTGTTCTGGGGGGACAGGAATCAGGGAGCTGAGCAGAGTCCCAAATGTGCAAACAGAAGTTCATCTGCCGGAGAACCCGGAGGAGCAAGAGGCTGAAGCCGAGAGGGCGTTTCCCTTTCTTCTTAAGAAAATTGTTCAGAATTGATGAAAATAGCTGGGAAAGCATTCGTGGAAATGTTAATAGCAGGGAAAGTTAACCCAACTTGAAATCTCTGCCTTGAGTTAGGAGGGAAGATGGCATGCCAAGTGAACATGGACCTGGATTTCAGGGCAGAAGGATCCACAGAGGCACAGCCCAGCTCCCAGGCCCGACAGTGGGACTCCGGTATAGCCCGAGGCTTTTGTAGAGAGGTCAGTGTAGTGTTCTTGTCTGAGCCTCTAGTAACCCTGCAAGGTTTCAGTAAGAGGAGGAGGAATTAAAATACTGAAAGAAAAGGAAGAAATAGACTTTGTTGAGCCCACTATGCACTAAATGCTTTATAGTCATTGACAAATTTAAGCCTCATAACGAACTTTTAAATATGTAGTAAAGTTCCACTTGATAGCAGAGAAGACTGAGGCTCTGAGAGTTGTAGTAGAGTTAGGGCAGTCTGATTTGAGAGCCCCTAAGGGACAAGGGAGGTGACATGGAAGGTCAGAACCCCTTGGGCTGGTGCCTCTGTGACCCTCAGTGGCCGGGTAACCCTGTCGGCACAGTGAGAGGACTGGACTCATGATCTCACCCAGATCTGGGCTGAATTCCACTTCTGTCATTGTAGGACAGTATGACCCTGGGCAAGTTAGTTATACTTCCTGCACCTCATATGGTTTACCAGGGTTAATTGTCAATGACAAGAGCTGGCCCTTCTACTTCTTCCACCATTCATCTTCTTTATGGAGTTACAAAACTTGTTAGTCGAGGGCAGAGCCCAGGAGCCCACATCTTCCTCCCTTCTGGGCACCCAGGGCTTTGGCCAGTGGCACCCAGTGTGTGCTGTTCCACAGAGAGTGACGCAGCAGCCCCTTCAGACGTGCGCTGGCAGGCAGCACGGCTCTGGGATGCCAGCTGAGGCCTTCCGGCCGGCAGCTTCCTAAGTGGCCACAGATGTGGTGTGAGATCACACAGCAAGCCAGCTGCTGATGAGAGGAAAACATCCTCCCCACTCCAGTGGTCTCTGCCTTCTCTCAGGGCTGTGCTTCATCCAAGGAGGATTTGAAGAGGACACTTGTAAAAAGCATGCACAGAAAAAATTGCTGTGCTGTCTTCGGGGGTATAATTACAGGAGATGTGTGGGGAGATTTTGCTGGCATTTCATTTCCAGAAGGATGTTTTCCAGTGAAAAAATATAATGGCTTTGCCTTTACCAATATACTAAATATGAACGTCAGGCAAGTGTCTTGTTTCAAATAGGCAACATACACTCATGGTACAAAATTTCAAAGTAAACCAAAGGGCACCCTATATAATCTAGGTCTCCTTCCCAGTCTCCAACTCCTAGAGACAAGCACCATGACTATTTCTTGTGTGACCTCTGGCATATACTCTATGCATTTATTAAACATATTATCCTGGACACTATTATGGTAGCCTGAAATTCAGTCCTCACCCTCTTCCTCCTCTTCTCTGTATCCTGGGAGGCTAAGCCCTTACAGGCTATTATTTCCCAAGGTCTTGGGTCAGCTGATAGGTGTATTTGGTTTCTCAGCTCTTGTATCACTTGCTGAACCCATTTCCTGAATTAAATGATCTCTGTGTGAAAAACCTTGAGTGGTTTCTGTTTTTCTATTTGGACTGAGTGTTTCCCTCTTTGTTAAAGCTCTTGGTTCACTGAAAATCTTAACAAATTCACATATATCTTTTCTTTTTTTTCACCAAAATATTGGCATGTTATAATTGGTGTTATCTGTATCTTCCTTTTTTGCTTGCCAATATGTCTTGGGAGGTTTCTTTTTTTTTTTTTTTTCATATCATTATATAGAAAGGTGCCTCTTTTATTTTTAGTGATTACCCAGGATATGGCTTATTCAACCAGAGCCCCATCGATCAGCCTCTAGGGTGTTTCCAGGGTGTTGCTATTATAAAAAATTTCTGGTGAATATGTGAATACTCTTGTACGTATATCACTTCACCCATATGGAGGTTTAGCTGTAGGATAAATACCTAGAAGTGGAAATGCTGAGTAGACACATTTACAGCGTTGATAGAGATTGCAAACTCATGGTCCCATGAGCAATGTTTGAGTAGTTGCAGGCCCAGCTGAGAGAATCGTGGGGGGCAGGACTGTGAATATCCCAAGGGGAGGGACTGTGTTCTTTTGCTCACTAGTGCATCCCCAGTGCCTCACATGGTGGTGGGAGATTCTCAATAAATATCTGTTGAATGAAATTTAAAAGTGGAGCAAGGCCATGGCCAAGGTCAGGTCAGCACCCTCCTGGCTCTGCCACTGACCGGCTGAACAGCCTTGAACCAAGTCCCTCAGACTCTGTGATCTCAGAGCCCTCTCGAGCTTTGACTACCTGCAATTGAGGGCTTCCAAACCAGGCAGACCATCCGAATCACCGACAGAACTTTAAAAATGATGGACTCCGGACTGCATTCAGGAATTTAGCTACAATAATTCTGCAGTAGAAGCTTTCAGTGGACTCTGTGAGCCACCACCCAGACCCTCCTGTAGGAATGAATGACTTTCTCCCCAGCTTCTGGGCGTGCTGCTGGCAGGAAGCCCTCAGTTAGCTGGTGGTCCTCTCTGACAGGTGCCTCAGCTGGAGACAGCAGCCTTGCCCAAGGTCAGATCCCTTCCCTAGGGTAATTGCATCTAATGACTGATGAACATGGGGCATAAAGTCCTGGCCCCCTCACCCCAACTTAGAGCAACTCTGAAGGAGCCATCCCATCTTCAGAGCTCCCCATAGGGTTAGCTGAGGCCTCTCTTGAGACTGTCCAATCCTGCTTTCCACCCCTTCCTTCCACAAGTGTAGATCCTCACAACACCGACAAACCCTCTGAACTCTGGACCCTAAACTCCATCTAGGGGTCTGCTTCCCAGAGAGCCTGGCCTGTGACAGGGCCCTAGAATCTGTAATTTTTAAAAATGTTTTTCTTTTTTGTTTTTGAGACAGTTTCTCACTCTGTTACTCAGACTGGAGTGCAGTGGCATGGTCATAGCTCACCTCAAATTCCCAGTATCAAGAGATCCTCCCACCTCAGCCTCCTGAGTAGTTGGGACTATTGGCATGTATACCATGCCCCACTAATTTAAAGAAAAAAGAAATTCTAGAGATGGGGGTAGAGGCGTGTCTCTCTATGTTGCCCAGGCTGGTCTCATATTCCTGGGCTCAAATAATATTCCCATCTCAGCCTCCCAAAGTGCTAGGATTACAGCCATGAGCCACCATGCCCTACCTAGAAAGTGTATTTTCTTTTCTTCTTTTTGGAGTGCAGTGGCACGATCTCGGTTCACTGCAACCTCTGCCTCCCAAGTTCAAGTGATTCTTCTGCCTCAGCCTCCCAAGTAGTTGGGATTACAGGCACCTGCTAACACACCTGGCTAATTTCTGTATTTTTAGTAGAGACGGTATTTCACTATGTTGGCCAGGCTGGTGTCGAACTCCTGACCTCAGGTGATCTGCCCTTCTTGGCCTCCCCAAATGCTGGGATTACAGGCATGAGCCACTGTGCCCAGCTGAAAGTGTATTTTTCAACCAGACATTCTCCTCCTAAGTGATATAACCTCAGCCCCTCGCCTTCTGTAGAGTTACTTTGTATACAAGAGTTCTTCACATTTTTATTTTCTTGGTGCCATGGGCCCCTGCTCAGAATAATGTTTTTAAATACATTTTTTAAAAAATACATACTGAGGCTGGGCATGGTGACTCACACCCATAGTCCCAACAATTTGGGAGGCTGAGGCAAGAGGATCGTTAAGCACAGAAGTTCAAGACCAGCCTGGGCAACATAATAAGACCCCCGTCTCTACAAAATAATTTAAAAATTAGCCGGGTATGGTAGCACATAACTGTGGTCTCAGCTACTTGGGAGGCTGAGATGGAAGGATCACCTGGGCCTGGGAGGTCAAGGCTCCAGTGAGCCAAGATCGTGCTACTGCACTCCAGCCTGGGTTACAGAATGAGACCCTTTCTCACAAAACAAAACAAAAACCAAAAACAAAAAGGAGAATTACAAAGGCAACCAATTATATTGAGATTTGGTTATCAAAATATTTTTTGAGTTGTGAAATAGAAATACATTTTTCTTTATTAACCCATCAATTAAGATCCAGCAGTGGGCTAGGCATGGTGGCTCATGCCTGTAATCCCAACACTTTGGGAATCTGAGATGGGTGGATCACTTGAGGTCAGGAGTTTGAGACCAGCCTGGCCAACATAGTGAAACCCTGTCTCTACTAAAAATACAAAAAATTAGCTAATTTTTTATTAGCTATATGTGCTGGGTACGGTGGCACATGCCTGTAATTCCAGTTACTCAGGAGGCTGAGGCAGGAGAATCGCTTGAACCCACAAGGCAGAGGTTGCAGTGAGTTGAGATCATGCCACTGTACTCCAGTCTGGGTGACAGAGTGAGATTCCATCTCAAAAAAAAAAAAAAGAAAAGAAAAAGAAAAAATTCCAGCAGGGCAGTGTGTCTAATAACTACCATAATTTTGAAGTAGTGAGGAGTATAAACCATATCTCAAGATACCTGTAGCCATTGTGATGTGATATAAAAATATCAGTGAATTCTGTGGAACAGAATGCCAAGTGCTGCTAAAACTGCTGGGGTTTGTATAATGGAAGGAAATGCTGATCTTCAGTTAGAGGGTAGGGAAAATAGAGATGTCCTTTTCTATTATGACTCATCCCAGTCCACAGACCTTCTGAATTCCATCTGCGACCTCCCGCTCCACTGCATGCCCTCTCCAGTGGGTTCCTTGGTCTGGTGAGTGTTTTCATCATAAATCTCCAGGTGGGCTTTATCTCTTGCCAGCAAGGGAGTAGAAGAGTTTCAAACAAAGGATGGATGAGATGTCTGGGGCCCTTTGGTGGGAACAGGCAGGGAACGCTGAGCCTAGGGCATTGCTGAGCTGTACAGCAGAACCCACGTGCCTGCCTTGGCCAACCCTAGTTTCCCAGTTAGAGCAGCTTTCCAGTTACACCAAAACAAGGTGCCAAATTGTTTTCCAGGTCCTCCAAGAAGGCTGTCTCTTCCTCGTGTCAGTGTGGGTTGAGCTTTCTCTGCCTCTGATCTTGATGCTTCATGAAAAGCCAGAGGGCTTGCGTCCTGGTGGGACGTTCCTCAGTCAGGACCCACAGCAAGCTTACACGCCTGCTCAATTAGGGATAAAATCCATTCAAAGTACATTAACTCCCTCACTTCTTTGAATAATAACTGTGGATCATCTGCCCCAGAGCCTGCCCTGTGGAAGCAGAAGCAGACATGCTGAGGGGGCGTGGCACTTGCTGAGTGTCTCAGACGCAGGATTAGAAGAATATGAGAACCCTGAGGAGGGCAGGCAGAGGTATGGGAAGTGGGTAGCTTTCTTAAAGAGGAGGTTCCTGAAGTCTGGGCTGCTGACAGCCTATGACAAGATGAAAGCCTTGCCCACTAAAATGCATGCCCCATTCCCCACCCCAGGGCCACCTTGCACTGAGTGATGTCAAGAAGGGGACACTTCGGCATCCAACTGCGTCACCCACAAGCCAGGTGACGGCAAATCATTCATGTCTTTAACTTCAGTTTTCTCATCTCTAAAATGGGACAATGATACCAAGCTGACCAGCCTCATGGGGTTGTTGTGAGGATTGAGACGATATTGGGGATGCTTTGAGAGTTTGTAAACCTTAAGATCTGGTGAAATGAGTTCACAATAGAGGCAAGGACGTGGATGCAGATGGGAAACGAGGGCTGCTGTGTTCAGATGTGCAGGTTGTTCACTATTCAAGGGAATCTGGCTTTCCTACTCTGCTTGCCAGATATCCCAGCTCCTACCCCACTTGCCAAGTCATTCACCCTGGCACGGGGCTGTGGAAGGCAGGCCTTTTTCCACTGCACATAGTGTCCCTGCTTGCCCTTGCAAACCCAGGCCACATTCAGATGCAGGGAAGAAAATGAAGCTTCTGCCTGTTCTCTGATGGGTTTTTGTGGAGCTCTTAGATCACAATTACTTAATAGAGACATAATGCAGCAATCTTAACGCATTTCTATTATCTACTAAAATAAATAGTAGACAGATGTGTTTTTTTTTAAATTTTAATAACTTAATACAACAGTAAATAAAGCTGCAGCCTAGAGGGCAGACTGCTACTGAAGAGAGGTGATGGTGACCTGATTGTGTGACAGGGAGACATCCATGCTGGCTTTACGGACCACCCACAGGCAGCTGCATCATCCAGAGCTGCCTCTAAATTCTCTCTCTTGTCTCCTGAAATTCCAACTTTATTACTGTTTTCAATATAGAACCCCTAGTTTTGGAGGTTTGCAAAACCTCCACTTGCTCTGATCCCCTACACTGAGAACACAGTGGGTCCTCCATGGCTCCAAGGGATGTGGGGTGGTGGGGAGTGGTGAGCTCTCAGCAGGGGGTGATGCCTTGGATCCTGAGGCTGCAGAGAAGGATGACTCTGGTAGGCTGAATAATGCCTCCCCAAATGTCCACTCGTTAATCCCCAGAAAGTGTGACTGTTACCTTATGTGGCAAAAGGGACTTTGAAGGTGTGATTAGATTAAGGATCTTGAGATGAAGAGTGTTGGGAGCAGGCCCCCCAAAATCTGGCCACAAACTGGCCCCAAGACTGGCCATAAACAAAATCTCTGCAGCACTGTAACATGTTCATAATGGCCCTAACACCCAAGCTGGAAGGTTGTGGGTTTATGGGAATGAGGGCAAGGAACACCTGGCCCGCCCAGGGCGGAAAACCGCTTAAAGGCATTCTTAAGCCACAAACAATACCATGAGCGATCTGTGCCTTAAGGACATGCTCCTGCTGCAGTTAACTAGCCCAACCTATTCTTTTAATTGGGCCCATCCCTTCGTTTCCCATAAGGGATACTTTTAGTTAATTTAATATCTATAGAAACAATGCTAATGACTGGTTTGCTGTTAATAAATACGTGGGTAAATCTCTGTTCGGGGCTCTCAGCTCTGAAGGCTGTGAGACCCCTGATTTCCCACTTCCCACCTCTATATTTCTGTGTGTATGTCTTTAATTCCTCTAGCGCTGCTGGGTTAGGGTCTCCCCGACTGAGCTCATTCCAGCAAAGAGATTACCTTGGTTTATCTGGGTGAGCCCAATGTGATCACAGGGTCCTTATAAGAAGGAGAGGGAGGAGATCAAAGTGGGTGGTTGGAGGAGGCCATGTGACCACCAAAGCAGAGACTGGAGAGATGAAGCCATGAGCCAAAGAACGCTGGCAGCCACTGGGAGCTGGAAGAGGCACGGAAGAGATTCTTCCTTGGATCCTGCAGAAAAAAACAGCCTTGGCCACAACCTTATTTTAGCCTGGTAAGGCTTATTTCAGACTTCTGAACTCCAGAACTGTAAGATAATAAATCTGTGTTGCAAGCTGCTAAGTGTATGGCCATTTGTTACAGCAGCCAGGGAAACTAATACAGTGATACACCCAGTATTGTATACCATGGCCTCTCATGGTCCAAAAGACCCAGTGTAAAGCTGGTATGATTTCAGGAACACCCAGAGTACCACTATACCAAATCTTCATCCCTGTGTCTGAAGTTCCATTGTCAGAGCTAACAATAACAATGGGTAACTTTTTTTCTTTTTTTTAAGAGATGGAGTGTCACCATGTTGCCCAGGCTACAGTGCAGTGGCTATTCTCAAACACAATCATATTGCACCACAGACTTGAACTCCTGGCTCAAGCAATCATCTCGCCACAGCCTCCCAAGTAACTAGGATTAGAGGTGCATGCACTGTGCCAGGCAATAATGGTGAACATTTAACAAGTGCTTGTTTGTGGTAACAAACAAGCCTAATAAAGGCTGTTGCCCTTTAGTAGAGAGGTTCTCAGCTCTGACTATTAATTAGAATTCTCTGAGAGTACTAAAGAAACAGGCAGCAAAGTCCCACCCAGAAGTTTCTGTATCAGAATCCCAGAGGTAGAACCTGGGTTTCTATATCTTTCTTTGTTTTTGTTTTTGAGAAAGGGTCTTCTTCTGTTGCCCAGGCTGTAGTGCAGTGGCATGATCATAGCTCACTGCAGACTTAACCTCCCAGGCTCAAGCAATCCTCCTGCCTTGGCCTCCTGAGTAGCTGGGACCACAGGTGTGTGCCAACATGCCTGGCTAATTTTTTTATTTTTGTTTTCTGTAGGGACAGGTTTTTGCCATGTTGCCCAGGCTGATCTCCAACTCCTGGGCTCGAGTGATTTGCCTGCTTTGGCCTCCCAAAGTGCTGGGATTCTGTATCTTTTAAATGCCCCACAGATGATTTTAATGTGCCCAAAGTTGTGTCAAAGCATAATTTTCAAAAACTTAAAAGACATAACTCTTATATAAACGTAGAGTGAACACAAGTGAAAGATTTGTTTAACTCATGAATGAGGGAACCCAGCAGAATGTCAAAGATGGTTTAAAGGAAGATATTAGAAATTGAAGTATGGTCAATGAAAAAAGAATGCTGACTACGTAAGATGGCTAAGTAAGAATGCTGGTTACTTAAGATGGCTATGTAACATACAAAACTATTTAATGTCCTGCAGGACAACCAAATCATAACCATCAGGGTTGTTCTTTTTGAAGTATATAGAAATTATTTGCAACATCAATTTTTACAGTTAACATCAATTTTTACAAAGTCTGGGCACTAACCAATGGTAAATAGTAAGTCAGACATACTCTAAGGAGATTTTTAAAGGGCACATAATACTCCTTGTGCTTTATTTCCTAGTTTTGGATAATTCTTCTGCATTAGGGCAAGTGTTGGTCCCTGTTAACATGCACGTGCCTCTGGATCATAAATGCTTCCCATTGATTTTAGGAATCCATTCATGCCTTTATCAGTCCAATAGGCATTCCTAGAGCACCTACTGAGCACATGGCCCTTGGGGGATATGGTGATGAATAGGAGGCTGCTGCTGCCCTCACATGTAGTATCTAGGAGAAGGGCACAGACGCAGATAATCCACACATGAGTCAGCAGGTCTGTACAAAGTGAAGCGCCCTGGGATTTAACAGAGGGGAAAAAAAAAAAAAAATTCTATGGAAGGGGAAGGTGCCAGTGCACCTGGGCTTAAAAGGATGGTAAGATTTCTTTCTTTACTTTTTTTTTTTTTGAGAAAACCTCCCACTCTGTTGCCCAGGCTGGAGTGCAATGGCACGATCTTAGTTCACTACAACCTCCGCCTCCTGGGTTCAAGCAATTCTTCTGCTTCAGCCTCCTGAGTAGTTGGGATTACAGGGGCGCACCACCAAACATGGCTAACTTTTGTATTTTTAGTAGAGACAGAGTTTCGCCATGTTGGCCGGGCTGGTCTCAATCTCCTGACCTCAAGTGATCTGCCCGCCTTGGCCTCCCAAAGTGCTGGGATTACAGGCATGAGCCACCGTGCCCATCCAGGATGGTAAGATTCAATAGGAGAACATGGGAATGAAAAGCACTCTAGGGGGAAAGGCATGGGTAAAGCCTCGGAGGCAGGAAAGCAGCAAACATGTTGAGAGGAATGGTGAGCAGCCTAACTTGATGATGCAAAGAGCTTGCTTAGTGAGAGAATGAGGTAGGACAAATAGTCAAAAATGGGATCCCAGAGCAGCTTGAATGCCAAGCTAAGGGATCTGGACTTTATCCAGTTGAAAACCAACAACTGTTGTTGGTTTGGGGACACAGATGGGCATGTTTAGCTTGTGAAGAAGGGACTGGATGGGCCTATGGGGCATGGAGGAGAAGAGTCCCCATGCCCCATGACAAGAGCTTTGAACATCTCTGGGTGTAACCTGACTCTTATTTGGATCCTGCCTTTCTCTCACCTGAATAGAAGCCCTTCAGGTTTATCCCCTTTGAAATGCACCCCACGTTTTGAGACCAGCAGAGGCAGGGGTGGAGAAAGGCCTGTGCCATGTTGCCATAGAGTGTTTGGGAAGAGAGGCCCCTTCCTCTCAGGCTTCCTAGTTCTGGACCAGGTCCCAGAGAGGCCATCGCCCCATCAGGCCTTCTCCCTCTCCCTCATATAGGACACACTGCTTTGCCAGCCCCGCCCCTCAAGCACTCCTAGCCAAGCCATTCTGGGGCAGAGGGTGGAATCTGAGAATGCCAATCATGTCAAACAGAGTTCAATTTTTTCTTTTCTTGAAACAGAGTCTTGGTCTTTTGCCCAGGCTGGAGTGCAGTGGCATGATCTTGGCTCACTGCAACCTCTGCCTCCCAGGTTCAAGCAATTCTGCCTCAGCCACCCGAGTAGCTGGGATTACAGGCACGCACCACCACGCCCAGCTAATCTTTGTATTTTTAGTAGAGACGGGATTTCACATTATTGGCCTGACCTCAAGTGATCCTCCCAGCTCGGCCTCCCAAAGTGCTGGGATTACAGGCGTGAGCCATCACGCCCAGCCCAGAATTCAAATTTTGTCTCCAGCACTTTATTTATTTATTTATTTTTTGGAGACAGGGTCTTGCTCTGTCACCCAGGCTGGAGTGCAGTGGTGCACACTCCTGGGCTCAAGCAGTCCTCCTGCCTCAGCCTCCTATAGCTGGGACTATAGGCGGATGCCATCACACCTGTGTGTGTGTGTGTGTGTGTGTGTGTGTGTGTATGTATATATATATATATATTTTTCTGAGATGGGATCTCACTATGTTGCCCAAGCTTGTCTCAAACTGCTGGGCTCAAGCGATCTTCCCACTTCAGTCTCCCAAAATGTTGGAATTATAGATGTGAGCCACCATGCCCAGCCTCTGCACTTTCTTGCCATGTAACTTCAGCAGCCTGAACCTCCAATTTCTCAGATGTAAGACGGAGATAATAATAGTGCCTCCCTCCTCATGTCGACATGGGAGCACATGCAGTAATGCCTAAGAACACCAACACTAAGCTTGGCCCACAGTGTGTGCTCAGGCATGGGGCTGGGGGTGTCAGCAATAAGCCCCACCTGCTTTTTGGAGCCTTTTTGCCTTTGTAGATTTTGGAGAGGAAATCTTGGGAAGAAGGACATCCGGGTTTTGGTCTTTTGGCAAGGAAGGAATCCAGTGTTTCACCTTGAGAAAGTCCCTGCCCTTGGGGGGACTTCAACTTCCTCCTTTGTGAAATGTTGAGGCATAGGTGGGTGATGTGGGCTAGGCAGAAGATCTCTGGACCTTTTCAGCCCCAGCATTCATTTTACTCATGTCTGTATGCCTCTGTCCCTTCAGTGAGTGTTTATTGAGCCCCTACTATTGCCAGGCCTTGTGCTGGGCCCTACTATTGCCAGGCCTTGTGCTGGGCAATGGGACACAGCCAAGAAGAAGGAGGTCACCATCTTTACCCACGAGGGCCATGGCTACCTCCCAGGTCCCACTATGCTCTCATTTTGAGAGCCACTGGGAAGGCCTGGTGTGGGCACCTTATGCGGGTTCTCAGGGAATAAGTACTCAACTCGGTGCCAGGCCAGCACCAGGTGCTGAGGCTACACAGGGCCCTGCCCTTGAGGGCACACAGTCAGGGGTGGGGAGGGGGGTACACAGTTGTATGGGAATGTGAAGGAGAGAACCACACCTCCATTTGGATAGGTCAGGAAAGACTTCACAGAACAGAGCCCTGTAATGGGTGGTTTTCCAGTGTAAGAGGGAGAGGGCATTCCAGGCAGAGGTAACAGCAGACACAGGGCCTGGAGGTGTTCCCTGCACGGGAGGAGCTGGAGACTGGGAAATAGAGAGGTAGGCAGAGAACCGTGAATGGCCCATGCAGTGGAATTTGGACTTCATCATGCAGACTATGAGGATAGAGATATTTAAGAAGGGGTGTCAGGTGACCCTATTTACACTGGAGGACGGTCACTCTGGTTAAAGTGTGGAGGATGGGTTGGCTGAGGCAGGAATAGAGTCAGGGCAGCCGGTGCCCGCACAGGAGAAATGAGAGGACCACGGCAGGCAGTGGTGGCAGCAGGGATGGGAGGAGGGATCATGTGAGGTGGAAGGCCAGGGCTTGGCGGTGGGGTGGATATGGGCCGGGGGAGTCCAAGAGGCCTCCAGGATGCTGGCTAGAGCACAAGGAGGATGGTAGGGCTTGGTCGCTGAGGTGGGGAAGAGGAAGTGGAGCAGGGCGGGGCAAGGCCTGGAGATGACGAGTATGTTTGCAACAGGGGGTCTCAGGAGGAGAGGCCCTGCAGGCACCTGGCTACCTGGGCCTGAAGAGAAGCAGGGGAGATGAGTTTTGTGGGAGTTGACAGTGGCCAGGTGAGAGGGGAACTCAGGCATAAAGGACTGAGTGCAGGGAGGCCATTTGATGAGAAAACGGAGGACTGAGGCAGAACTCCAAGGGCCACCACCACTTTAAAAATCTGTTTTCTTGGCTGGATGCAGTGGCTCATGCCTGTAATCCCAGCACTTTGGGAGGCCAAGGTGGGTGGATCTCTTGAGGTCAGGAGTTTGAGACTAGCCTGGCCAACATGGTGAAACCCCATCTCTACTAAAAATACAAAAGTTAGCTGAGTGTGGTGGCTCTCATTTGTAATTCCAGCTACTCGAGAGGATGAGGTGGGAGGATCGCTTAAACCCAGGAAGCAGAAGCTGAATTGAGCCAAGATCCAGTCACTGCCCTCAAGCCTGGGCAACAGAGTGAGACTCCATAAAAAATAATTTGTTTTCTTCTGATTGTTCTGATTGTAAGAGTTATATATGCTCATTGCAAAAAAATGTGTCCAGCTTTTTGGCATCACTCCTTGTTGGCAAAGATATTGTTTATACATTCAATACACTCATTTATTTTTATATTATTTTTAGAGATGAGGTCTTGCTTTGTTGCCCAGGCTAGTCTCGAACTCCTGGGCTCAAGTGACCCTCCCACCCCAGCCTCTCAAAGTGCTGGGATTACAGGCATGAGCCACCATACCCAGGTTACACTCAGCTGAAGGCCTATGTGCTGGGTACAGGGCTGTTGAGGACAGCAGCTGCCAGAATGCTGGCTGCAGCAGGGAGGCTCGGCTGGGGCTGCACACTCCGTGGAGCTAGTGGAAGCTCCCTGGATGCCACTACTACTGCCCGCCCAAACCAGGACACCTGTAGAATCAGCTACTCAGGAGTCTGAGGTGGGAGGATGGCTTGAGCCCAGGAGGTGGAGGCTGCAGTAAGCCGTGATTGTGCCACTGCACTCTAGCCTGGGCAACAGAGTGAGACTTTGTCTCAAAAAATAATAATAAAGAAAAAAAAAGGAAATTCAGCCAGCTTCACCATTACTGTGACATCTAAGGCTGGAGAAAATGATGAAACTGTCCAGACTACCCTCAAGTTTACAGACAGGGAGAAATACCCTGATAAACCCTGCCTTTATGAAGTATTCTCAGAAAATCTAGAAGCTAATGTCTCAAACATTTAAAAATTCTTAGCATTACAGGCTGAAGAAAATCTTGGTATGGTGATGATCTTTAGTGACAGTTGTGCAAGAAAAATTAAAAGAAATAGATCAGATAAAAAAACTTGGAGGGGAGGAAAAAGAGAAACAGAAAGAATCCAAATAAGCTGAAAAGCAATTATTCCATGGCATTCCTGTTATAATCGAGAATGTCTTAAATTGGAAGTCCAAATTTGCTGCAGAAGGCTTGGAAATTAAAAAGAAATAGATGGAAGAACAAGCAGGAAAAAATAAATTAAGTGGGAAACAGCTACTTGAAACAGATCCAAATCTTGACACATCTGATATCCAGTTCTTGGAGGATGCTGGAAACAACGTGGAAGTAATTAAGTCTTTGTTCCAGGAAATGGATGACCTGGAGCTGGAGGATGAGGAGGCTGATCCAGACTCCAATCCTGCTGACCCAGAGAGTGACTCCACTGACCAGAGGACTGTCCCCATCGTAGAGAGGCTTGACTGCCACAGCATCCTGGCTATGCTCAGAGGGTTTTGATTTTCCTTTCCTTTTCTCCAAGAAGAAATAATTATAAGGAGAATTTTTTTTTTTTTTTTTTTTTTGAGACAGGGTCTCGCTCTGTCACCCAGGATGGAGTGCAGTGGTGTGATCATAGTTCATTGCAGCCTCAACTTCCCAGGCCCATGTGAGCCTTCCAAGTAGCTGGGACTATAAGTGTGCACCACCACATATGGTTAATATTTAAAATTTCTTGTAGAGACAAGGTCTATGTTGCCCAGGCTGGTCTCGAACTCCTGGTCTCAAGCAATCCTCTGACCTTAGCCTCCCGAAGTGCTGTTATTACAGGCATGAGCCACCATGCCAAGCTGAGGATATTCTTCTGATAGTTTTCATGTTGAACTTAATAAACTGACTTAAAATTTCAAATTAAAGAAGAAAGAATGTATGAAATGATCACTCTAGGGAATGGTAAGCAGATTTCCTAAGGCAGTTTGAGGTTCATTTGGCAGTGTTGAGTGCCTAGTTGAAGTTTAGGGTCATAAACTTGAAGTGTGATAGTTGGGGGTGGGATGTCTCTGGGAAGAAAAATGTGGAAATACTTCCCTTCTAGTTGGGTTCCTCTGCATTTGGAGGCTTGCCTTGATTCTTCTTTGGCTGAGAGAACCTTCGGCTGTGGTCCTTCAGCTCCTTGGATGCTTCTTGGTGGTGAGGGGCCACCAGGGAGTAGGGGTAGGGTAGCATGGGAATACAAGAATGAGACAGAACTGGGACTACCAGGAATTCAGAAGAGCAGCTGGTAGCAACAGACCAGATAGCTTTGGGGAGAGATATTGATGGGACAAGGGGATGGGTGAATTTGAGGTGTTGGCCTTGGATATTGGCATTGGGTTGGTGGTGATGGAGTGGAGACAATATGATGTTGGTTTTGGACTGTTGTTGGCTTTGGGGTATTGAGGAGCCAAGGACAGTCATGGATGCTCAGAGTATGGGGCAACCCTGAGGGAGCCCAAGAAGGGCTGCCACCATGAGGGACAACTAGAATAAAGTGGTTGGAAAGATCAGTACAATGAAGCTCAGCCAAATCTGTAGAGACAGAACAGATCAGTGGCCAGCTAATTTTTTTTTTTTTTTTGTAGAGGCAAGGATCTCACCCCATTGCCCAGGTTGTCCTCAAACTCCTAGGCTTCAGCGATCCTCCTACCTCGGCCTTCCAAAGTGCTGAGATTACAGGCGTGAGCTATTGTACCTGGCCAGGGTAGATTTTCTGATAATACTTAGCAGGACCTCATCAAGTGAAGCACTACTGAAGGAGAATGCGGTACAATGAGAGTACATTTGTATTTTGGAAGACTAGTTGTTAGCAGAGTTGGATCAAGGTGCAATCAAGCCAGTTAATGACACTTTCAGACTCCTCTTCACTCATCCCCTGAACATCCTTACAGCACGGATGTACTGCTGGCGAGAGAACGTGAGCAGGACTGGAACTATGCCGGGGTAGCTGGGAGATACCTGTCTGTGAAGGAGTCAGGGTAGATGGACTCCCTAACCTCCAGGTCACTGCTCTACTCTGCCGTAATCTGTCACTGTGGCTCTCACTGCTGTCCACGGATTGCCCAGACACCCAGGCATCCTGCAGCAACTGAGACTGTGGCTGTAACAGGAGGGTGGGTAGCAGCCAGGCCCCCATTCTCTTTTCTTGAAACTTCAATACCTTCTCCCCGCCCCAACACAGACACCCTTAACTGATGACCTCACCATCTCCCCTGCCTATTCCACCATCGCACTGTATTTAAACCTACAGCCCCACCTTCCTTCCTGCCACATGAGATGAAATGTCTGTCCTCACTCCCGTCTCAGGTCAGCCCCACCTGGGCCTCTTTAAGGATCTTGCTTCTGCAGTTATGACTTCTCCTTCCCACACTATCCATCTCTCTTTCTCTGCAGGACCACTCTCATCCATGCATAAACATACTCTTAGGAAACCTTAGCATGGCCCCACATCAACCCATTTCTCTTTTCCTTTTCCCAGCACAAACTCCACCGAGTTGTCTATATTTGGTGTCCCCACTCTTCTGTTTTACTGCCCATTCTTTCCTCACCCCATTGTGGCATTGTGAATAGGGGCTTGTAACATAGTACAAAAGAAATACATGATGAAAAGTAAGTTTATCTCCACTCCTGTTCCCAGCCACCTGGTTTCCCATCCCCCAGAGCCAACTGATGTTACTCATTTCTTGGTGTCCTTGGTATATACATAAATACCTCTGTACACTCTAATGGGGCTCTTCTATCCACGCTGACTCTAAAAAGCCCCTTCTCAGAGTCACCAGTGACCTATACCAGCCCAGAGCTACAGATCACTTCTCTGTCTTCATCTTGCTCAAATTTCCAGCAGCATTTGATATGGTGACAAATTCCACTAGCTTCTCCTCCTTCGTCTCCAGCCATTTTTCCTAGTCTCATCTGCTGGTTCCTCCTCCTCCATCAGTTCTCTAAAGGGTAGTATGCCCAGGGCTCAGTCTTCTCTCTTATCCCTTTCTAAGTGTTCTCTGTTCTCAGTCCTGTAGCTTCAACACTTTCTATGTGCTGACGACCCTCACATTTAAAAAATCTCCAACCCCTGCCTTTTTCTAAGAGCTCTAAACTCACATCTAACTTCCTAAATATTATTCCTCCTGGATAGTTAATGTCATCTCAAACTTAAAGAAATACTAGTTTTCTCAGCCAGGCACAGTGGCTCACACCTGTAATTCCAGCACTTTGGGTGGCTGAGGTGGGTAGATAGCCTGAGGTCAGGAGTTCGAGACCAGCCTAGCCAACATGGTGAAACCCCATCTCTACTAAAAATACAAAAATTAGCCTGGCATGATGGTGCACGTCTGTAATCTCAGTACTCAGGAGGCTGAGGCATGAGAATTGCTTGAACCTAGGAGGCAGAGATTGCAGTGAGCCAAGATTGTGCCACTGCACTCCAGCCTGGGTGACAGAGCGAGACTCCATCTCAAAAAGAAAAAAAAAACACACAAAGAAAGAAAAATACTAGTTTTCTCCTCCAAATGATGCCACCATTCACCCATTTGCTCAGACAACGGAGCTCAACCCTTGCATGAGCATCCAATTCATCAGAAGGACCCATCAGCTCCCTTTGCAGGATATATCCTAAATCCAGCCACTTCTTACACCTCCACAACTGCCCCCAGTCAAGCCACCATTGTCTGTCACCTGGAATACAACAGCTTCTTCCCCAAACTGCCACAGTTCAGCCAGGGTGAGCTTTGACAATATCACTCCTCTGCTTGAGACACAGCTTATTCCACCACCTTACCATGGCCCTGCATGGTCTACCCCCTCCTCCCGACCCCCATCCTGTCTCACTCCACTCCCCCACTTTCCCGGAATGTGGTGACACATGCTGTCAGCCCCTTGCTGGTCCTTCTCTTTGGAATGCCCTTCGTCTAGACCTTTAGGGGCTGCCTCCTTCTCATGAAATCTCAGGACTCAATCCAAATGTGACTTTTTCTAAGAAGCCCTCTCTGACCACTGCCAGACCTCTCTATCAGTTTTATCTTCTGTACAGACCTTCTCACTTCCCCAAATTACTTGTGCACATGTTTATGTCCCATAACACGTGCTTGGAATGCAAGCTCCTTAAGAACAAGGCCTCTGATTTGCTTCATACTCTTTATCCCCATTACGTAGGATCAATGCCTGGCACATGGTAAGAGCTTAATCAACATTTGCTGATTGAATCCTGAAATGAAAGAGCAAGCTGATAAGGATAAGGTCTTCCTAGCATAATCATAATCATCTGTGGTCTCTTTAGAGTTTTTTTTTTTTTTTTTTTTTTTTTTCAAAGTTCTCAAATACAACCCACTCCATCAATCCTACCTAACTCAACAACTGAGACTCGGCCGAGGTCAGAAAGGTAGTCCTATTTAACTGCTTTCTCCACTGTTCTTACACCAAAAGCCCAGTAAAATTGTCATTCAGCCACATTGTACCCAGGCCAATAAGTATAGAGCCTTCTCTCCCTCTATTCCTTACCTTACCCCTACCCCGCCACCCCCTCCAACCCCTGTCTTTCCTCTGGGATATCAAGGGGAGACAAACTGGCTTCGCATCAGACCTAGGAGAAGTGGGAAGGGCTTGCACACTAACTTATCTCCCTATGGGGAGATATAAAATGTGCCCATAAATAAAACATTTTATTATTTAGCTTGAACATTAAATTTCATCGGCATGCAGCATGTGTTTTATTATCTGTACCAGACACTAACATGTACTTAAAAATGAAATTTTGGAATGCTGCCCTGGCTTGCAGAACGCTAGTAAAGAAATTCTAATACAGTATTGGAGAGATGCTCCAGACCTCTCCTTCTAAAATGGCATGGGCAATCAGCATTTTTACATTCATGTAGCACTTTGCAGTGGTGGTAAAGATGCTCTAATTGTGCCTCTAGCTGCTTCTATACTGCTGCTTCTAATCTATTGCAGGCTGGAAAATAACACACCATAGCCAAAGATGTTGGAATTGTGTCCAAAGCAAGCATTAGTATACTCTAAATGAGTGTGGAGGGAATTCTGTGAGAAAGGTACAGAGAATTTGTGATAGCTGTTCTCCCAATCCAGCAGTGTTTTTTTTCTTCTTCTTTGTTATTTTTTACCTGCTGCTCCTTTGTTCTTGGCAGTGCTCCAGAGACACTATTCTCAAATGTTAATGTGCACACAGAGCACCTGGGGATCTTGTTAAAACAAGCCTGATTCAATAGTCCCGGGGTGGAGCTTAGTGCTAATGAACTCTCAGGTGATGCTGCTGGTCATCAGACGACCCTTTGAGTAGCCAAACTCTGGAACTGCAGCATCCAATAAGATGCCATTAACCGCATGTGGCTATTTAACTTGATTCAAATTAAACGAAATGTAAAGATTCATTTCCTGGGTTGCACTAGCCATATTTCAAGTACTCAGTGGCCACATGTGGCTGGTGGCTATTGTACTGATGGCTCAAAGACAGAACATTCCCATCCCACGCAGAAAGGTCTACAGGAGGCTGGGCGCAGTGGCTCACGTCTGTAATCCCAGCGCTTAGGAGGCTGAGGGGGGTGGATCACTTGAGGTCAGGAGCTTGAGACCAGCTGGTCAACATGGTGAAACCCTGCCTCTACTAAAAATACAAAAATTAGCCAGACATGCTCACTTGAATCCAGGAGGCGGAGGTTGCAGTGAGCTGTGGTAGTGCCACTGCACTCCAGCCTGGGTGACAGAGCGAGATTCTCTCTCTCTAAAAAAAAGAAGAAAAAAAATGTATATATGACAGCGCTGCTCTACAGACCTGGAGCTGTTGGAAATACAATTCCTGAAGTGTGATAATGTACTCATCCCTGCTCCCCTGAAGGGGCTCAGTGCAAACAAAATTCCACTTGAAGCTGGGCATGGGGGCTCATGCCTATAATCCCAGAACTTTGAGAGGCTGAGGAGACCAGCATGGGCAACATAGTAAGACTCTGTCTATTTAAAAAAACAAAACAAAACAAACAAAAAAACAGGCCAGGCACAGTGGCTCACACCTGTAATCCCAGCACTTTGGGAGGATGAGGCAGGTCAAGACCAGCCTGACCAACATGGAGAAACTGGGTCTCTGCTAAAAATACAAAATTAGCCAGGCATGGTGGCAGATGCCTGTAATCCCAGCTACTTGGGAGGCTGAGGCAGGCGAATTGCTAGAACCAGGGAGGCGGAGGTTGCGTTAAGCCAGGATCACGCCATTGCACTCCAGCCTGGGTAACAAGAACGAAACTTTGTCTCAAAAAACAAAAAAACAAAAACAAAACTCCACTTGAGAGCAAAAGCTTAATAAGTACGATGTAGCTTCATGTTCCATTGAAAGTCTGCAGCCTTACTTTGCCGTTTTCCACTTCCTGCTGTCCAGACCCACCGCCATGGGTGCATCTTTGTTAGTAATGACCGCGGCCGTCGCTTCTGGGATGTGCAGACAACATGGAGGAACTGCCTCTTTGCTGCTTCTTTGTCCACTTCCTGGTAACTTGGTGCAGGGGAGACGTTTACAACCCAGACTCCACAGTCCCTTCCCCCCATCCTCTGTACTTGTTAGAGGGTCTGGAATGTGGCAGGGGAGCTTTGCAGGAGAGTCCAGGGAACCCAAAGCCCTTTGTCTGCTGTTTCCACTTCTCTGGGCATCTTCATTACATGGGGAGGTGGAGAGAAGGGAAATTACTGGAGAAGTGAGTTGATTCTGCACACATTGGAGCAATAAAGAAATGAGACCCAGCTCCCTCCTCTCAAACTGATCCCAGCAGTTGCTGCAACAATTCACAGCAAAAAGTTCTCCAGCTGGGGAAGGAGGGAGGGTGGAGAGATATTTTCCAAGAATGCCTTTCATGTGGACTCAGAGCTGTCATTTTCCTGGCAATTCTGTGAACCAGGACCTGGGGCAGTTTCCCAAAGTGCAGTTGGTATACATGTGGCCTGCTCTAGAAATTGCATAACTGAGAGGCACATTACTGGGGGCCCAGGAAATGCCTGCCTCACCACCCTCAGAGTTCATGGCCCAGAAGGCATGAGAGAACCAGCACAGCTCACTGTCTGGGTGGAGAACTTTTGCCCCCAGCTGAACAGTGAGGGGCTGGCCTGGAGTTGAACCCAGACAGCCTCCTTTCTTGGGCAAGGGCTCTGCTAATTCACATTGGGATAATTCTTCTGTCTATAAATTTACATGCAAGGCCGATGCTGTCCATCCCAAATAACCAGGTTAATCCTTCAACATATTAGTAGACATGTAGGTGGCAACACAGATGGAAAGGATCCTGGGGTACAAGTCAGAAGAACTGGAATCAGTCTGCCTCTGGCCCTTGCCACTGTATGACTTTGAGCACGTCTCCTTTCTTCTCTAGGCCTCAGTTTACTTATCTGTAAAAGAAGGCTACTATCTATTTTTCAGAGTTGTTCAGCATTTGGGACACAGTACTGGGTGCTCAATAAATGCTGATGTAACCATTTCATACTAGGTGCTGAGCACTGGGCAAGGCAGTGGGGGAGATGGTGACAAAGTTCCTGTCCTCATGGAGTTGACGATGTGGAGAGGGAGACAGATACTAACCAAAGATTCATATGAAAAAGTATAAAATAACAACTGCCACAGATGCAACAAAGAGGGTTACAAAATATAATGTGAATCTGTATTGGGGGAACTGACCTAGTCTGGGAGGCTGACTTCCCTGTGCATGTGATAACTGAGCTGAGAGCTCAGAAGTAATGGGGGTTAACTGGATATGGCATGTGCAAAGATCCTGTGGCACAAGAGTGCTTGGCAGTCTATAAGGGACAGAAAGAGGCTGGGTGTGGCAGGATGGCAGGCAGTCAGGAGACATATAGAGAAATAGAGACTGGAAAGGAAGTTGAAATAAAACTCTTCATAGGGGCCTAGCATTGTGCTAGATCGTGGAGATCAAACCAATTATAAACACCTCTGACTTCAGGGAGTTTACAATCTGCAGAAATGGGATGATAACTTTGAAGTGTCCTTTCAGTATTCTTTGGTATATCGAATCTATTATTGTATCTTGGGCTGTGACCTGTAAGAAATTAAGACAGTGCCAAAGTTGTCCAGTTGGAATTTCTAAAACACTGACCTCTTGTACACACACATGGTTCGTCTGGAGGGAACCGAGAGGGGATCAGACCCAGCTTCCCAAAGAGGTCCAGGGATGTTATGGGAGAATGAGTACAGTCTGACGAGAAATGTCCCTTTTCTGCAAAAACACCCTGCCCTCTCCACACTGACCACTGGCTCTTGAAAGAGAAGCTGGAATGTCCATGTGAATTACATCCATTTGCCTTCTGACTCCACAAATGGTTTGCATTAGGGGACCATAGGGCTTTTCTGCCTTCATTCTTTCCAGATGAGGGTAGAGCTGCGGGCATAATAGGCTGAATGAATGGGGTGATGGATGCCTCCAGTCAATCCCAGGAAGGCTTCCACTGGAGTCAGTGAGAAGTGCCTCAACCTCACCCACTTAGAATGGCTCAGCCCAAGAACCAGAAACCCCTGAGCAGGAAAAGGGAAGCCATATTCCCGGTAGTGGGTGTACCTTTGTTCTTACCCTAGGTGCGGTGGCTCAATTTCCTGACCTGCTCCATGGAAGGTGACCTAATGGTGGTGACTGTGGGAGGAGCAGCAACAATAGCAGGAGAAGTACTCAAGTTCTGGGTGTCTATCACAATGGGGAGAAATCTTAGTCCACACACTCTTCATTAACCTGTAAGTAAACTAAATGTCACTGTTGAGTCCCATTTTGTAAGGTGGGTAGAAATGTAATCGTAGTCAATTTGGGATTCCGCTTCACTGTTTCACCTGGGATTGCATGTAAACTCTGGGAAGGTTTATGGAGAGTTAAGGGGGTTGGGGTGGATGTTAGGAACTGTTAAGAGAATAGATTCTGGAACCAGGCTGTCTGGGTTCAAATCCCAGCCACGCTTCTTGCTGGCCCTGGGACCTTAGGTAAGTTATTTGTCCTCATAATGGCTTCAATTTTCTCATCTGTAAAATGGGAAGAAAAATAGTGCCTCCTGTAATGGGTTGTTGTGAGGACTAAATGAAGTAGTACAAGTGTAGTGCTATAGAATGAATGCTACATGTAATAAATATTTGTTCCTCTTAATATGGGGGTTTGACATTGTTATCCTCCCCGAAGCCCAGTGGTCTGGCCTCTGGGTTCCCAGGGTCCACATCCAGCCCATTCTTGAGCACACAGGACCATAAGACGGAGCCAGCATCTAGCAGGACCCAGAGCTTGGGGAATGCTCTCTGGGACCCCAGTCAGCCTGGACACCCCACAGTGACCCCTTCTGCTTGTGCACTTGACCTGGAAGGGCCGCAGCATCCAGTGTCCTTCCAAAGGGACTCCACCATCTGCAGTCTTTCTCTTCCTCTGCCTCCTCTCCTACCTCCCAATCATAATCTTGTTTCTCCCCTGGGACCTGAGAGCCCCATCCTCACTCATCCTCATCTCTCAGCCCCATAGATATTCCTGAGTCTTGGTGACTCCAAAGCCAAAGTTACTTTGTTCCTGGAGCTCTGATGAGTCTTCGCTTCCCTTGAGTAGCAAGTGAGGGACCCTTTGGCTAGTCGAATGAGGGAGGGAATAACTTCCCAGGCCAGGGGCAAAAGGAGATATTGGGGATTGGGAAGCAGGGCTCTGTTAAATTGTCAAATGCTTTCTCCCCACTGTCTGAGGATCAGCACAGGGCTAGTGTCCAGTAAGAGGAGTAGCAGCATTAGTGCCAGAGGCCTACTGCTGCAGCATGGGCGACACTGTGCTATACCCTGCTATGCTCCAAAGAGAGCTGCAAACTGAGTCCCAGGCAGGAGCTCCTGGAGAATCCCTGCAGTCGGTGCATCAGGAAGTAGGCTCTCAGACAATTGGCCTAGCCAATCACTGCCCCCAGGTGCACCAGGCACCCCAGACACTCGGGCCAGCTGCTAATGCTAGCATTGAAAGTGCTTCCTGCTAACCAGCCCAATCAAGCTATTTCTGATTACAAGATGAAACTTACCCTGGCAAAAGGAGGACCGGTTTTATACATCCTTCTGGAGCCAGTTTCCATGGAGATCTACTTTTTTTTTTTTTTTTTGAGATGGAGTTTCGCTCTTGTTGCCTAGACTGGAGTGCAGTGATGCGATCTCGGCTCACTGCAACCTCTGCCTCCCGGGTTCAAGTGATTCTCCTGCCTCAATCTCCAAAGCAGCAGGGATTACAAGCACCCACCACCATGCCCGGCTAATTTATACGTTTAGCAGAGGTGGGTTTCACCATGTTAGGCTGGTCTCAAACTCCTGACCTCAGGTGATCCACCTGCCTCAGCCTCCCAAAGTGCTGGGATTACAGGCATGCGCTGCCACGCCCAGCAGATCTGCTCTTCTTTATCCCAGCCATGCTTTCCACTTTGCTGGGCCTTGAACATATCAAGCTTGCAACCACCCCAGGGCTTTTGCACGCCCTGTCTCTTCTATCCAGAAGACAGTTCTTCCCCATATATCCACATGGCTGCCTCTTTCATCTCCTTCAGGTTGTTGATCAATTGTCATCTTATCAGTGAGAACTTCCTGACATCTTGTTTTAATTTCTATTGTTTTATAGAGATGGGGGTCTCACTATGTTGCCCAGGCTGGCCTTGAACTCCTGAGCTCAAGCAATCCTCCCACCTTAGCCTCCCAAAGTCCTAGGATTACAGGTGTGAATCGCCAAACCTGGCCTTGACATCCTGCTTAAATTGCTATCCTACTGCTACCCATTCTCCACTTCCTTTATTTTTCTCCAAGGCATTTAGCACTTTCTGTCCTATTTATTATTTGGTTATTGCTTCTGTTTTGATACAGGGTCTTGCTCTGTCACCCAGTCTAGAGTGCAGTGGTATAATGATAGCTCACTGCATCCTCAACCTCCCAGGCTCAAGCAATCCTCCTGCCTCAGCTTCCCAAGTAGCTAGGACTACAGATGTGCGCCACCACACCTGGCTAATTTTTGTATTTTTTGTAGAGACAAGGCCTCACTATGTTGTCAGTGCTGGTCTCAAATTCCTCATCTCAGTGATCCTCTCACCTTGGCCTCCCAAAGTACTAGGATTACAGGCATGAGCTGCCATGCCCGGCCTGTCCTATTTATTATTTTCTTCCTCTCAATTCCATGAGGGCAGGGACTTAGTCTTGTTCAGGAAGGCAGGCAGGCAGGCAGGCAGGCAGGCAGGCAGGCAGGAAGGAAGGAAGGCAGGCAGGCAGGAAGGAAGGCAGGCAGGAAGGAAGGAAGGGGACTTCACAGGAGTTGTTTGCCTTTTCCCCATTGTATACACAAAGCAGTAAAGCCCAGAGAATTTAAGTGACTCAGCCAAGACCATATAGCTATTCAGTAGAGGAGGATAATCTCTCCTGCTTAATTTCTAATGAACTTGTTCCCTGAGCACAGCTTGCTTTTTCCAGCCTTTCCATGGGTTTTCTTACACATTGCCATTATCTATAAGTACCTACAATTCTCTCCTTTCCATCTCCAGTTGAAGGGACCCTATTCTCATTCTTACAGGCACAGCTAGTGGCCTTCTCCAGGAAGCCACCTTGGGTTCCCCAGTTGGGAGTGATCTTTGCCTCCTATACACTCCCAGTTCACTTTTTCTGCCTTATAAAGGCACTTAAAAGAGTCTGCCTCATATCTAGTCGTTTGTGTGCTAGGCTTGGTGCAACCCCAGGTTAAGGGCTGCATTTTCCCATCTCAACATCCCCTGTTTGCACTAGCCCCAAGAAGGGAGTAGACATATAGAATCAGAATCTCTTCAGCTTCAGTCCTCCCTCTTCCCTCAAAAAACATCCATTTATACCTGAGAGCTAAGAGACAAAGCAGGGCTCAGTGACAGATTATTGACCCAATACATAAAAGAATAAATGGAGGCTGGGCATGGTGGCTCACGCCTGTAATCCCAGTACTTTGGGAGACTGAGGTAGGCTGATCACTTGAGGTCAGAAGTTCAAGCCAGCCTGGCCAACATGATGAAACCCCATCTCCACTAAAAATACAAAAGTTAGCCGGGCATAGTGGTATGCGCCTGTAGTCCCAGCTGCTCGGGAGGCTGAGGCACAAGAATTGCTTGAACTCGAAAGGTAGAGGTTGCAGTGAGCCAAGATTGCATCACTGCACTCCAGCCTGGGTGACAGAGTGAGGTTCTGTCTCAAAAAAAGAAAAAAAAAAGAGAATAAATGGAGACCTGACTACCTCCTATCTGTCTCTACATTATTCATTCCTAAAGGGCAGGGTTAGTATGTGATAATTCTTTGAAGCTCCCCATAGCACCTGCTCTGGGTTGTGGGAGGTGTTCAGTCCCTCTTTCTGAAGGTATTAAGAAAGGAATGGTATAACAAGATGTCTAGATTCATTTCAAGTTTAATTCTGATAATGTGAACAAGTAAGATAATAGTTGTTCCCTGAGAGCCCCGCCTTTTGCCCCACAGCCCCCACCCCAGTGAGAGGGTTAGGCCCGAGTCAAATGCTCTGCCTCTGAGCCCAGTGAGGCTGGCAGGCCCACAGCAGGGACACCAGAGGATGAGACCTCTGCTCTCAAAGGAGACTCCACCAGGGCCAACATTAACAAGGAGAAGATGGGGGCGGGGGTTGGGGGGCAGTTTGCAAACAGACCTTCCTGAGCCTCAGTCCTCCCACCTCCCTCCAAACAGTTCTAAACAATTCAAGCACCCGCTGACAGCTGAGATGGGAGAGGCAAACTCTGGATGGGGCTTCCAGCTTGGATTTCACATAATGAGGCTTTGGAATCCGGGAAGTGATTACCAGCCCACTGGGGAGGGACCACCTACAGGTTCTGGAACCTTTCACTGCTCTACCACATGTGGCTCGACATGTCCGACTCACCAGGAAACAGCTCTTGGATGAGAAAGAGGAAAAACCCAGACACCGTAACAGCATGGTTTGGAAGTCAAGGGCTTAGGAATTCCGCGATGGAGACAGAATCATGGAAGGGTGACCTAGGGTTGGAGGAACTGTGTCCTAGTTTTCAGCATTCACTAAGAGCAGGGATTGAGGAGGGTCCAGAACCCACCCTAGCAACTCCACGTGCTCACACAAGTCCCAGCCACCAGCCAGGAAGTGTTTATTCCATTTTTTTTTCACTGACAAAAATTGTCAAAAATTAAACATGTTTATTGATTTTATTAGTAGCTATTTTCAAATCATGGAGCTGGAGAGAACTTGGGTTTTACAACTGAGTGGTCTCATTTACAGATGACACCACCAAGGCAGAGAGAGGGAAGGTGGGTTCCCTGGGGTCGCACAGGCTGGGAGGGGTGCTCAGCCGGGCCTAGGTTTCAGGTCCTCTCCCCGGTACTGTCTGTTAGTCCACTCTGATATTCTCACTCAAGTTAGAGCCAGGAAGGAACCAAACCAGCCTAGAATCCCATCCACTCATTTCTTTCTTTCTTTTCTTTTTTTTTTTTTTTGGAGACAGAGTCTCGCCTTGTTGCCCAGGCTAGAGCGCAGTGGCACGATCTCAGCTCACTGCAACCTCTGCCTCCCAGGTTCAAGCAATTCTCCTTCTTCAACCTCCTGAGTAGCTGGGACTACAGGCGTGCACCACCACACCTGGCTAATTTTTGTAGTTTTAGTAGAGACAGGGTTTCGCCATGTTGGCCAGGCTGCTCTCGAATTGCTGAACTCAAGTGATCCACCTGCCTTGGCCCCTCAAAGTGCTGGAATTACAGGTGTGGACCACTGCGCCCGGCCTGATCCACTCATTTATTGTCTGAAAAGCTGAGCCGTGTGAAGCCCAGCCCCTTGGAGGGTGCTGGGGTTGGGTTGGGGTAACCAGTAAGACCCCTGTGTACTGGCCACTGTGCTAGGTGCTTCACCACATCCTCTCACTTTCTCCCTGGACTGTCCCTAGGAGTGAGGTGATGGGTACTATGTTCCTTATTTTACAGATGAGGCAACTGTGGCTAAGAGAGGTTAAATCACTTGCCCAGGGTCACACAGCTAGAAAGTGATGGAGTTGTGATTCAAACCCAGGCCAGTCTGATACCAAGCCTTTGGCCTTGCTGTGTGCTAGACTCCGTCTGGGAAGACAACCTAGAATAATTGAGGCAAGAGCTGTCATATAGGTGAGAAAGAATTTTGGGAGCTATAGCAAGGAAGAGAAAGAAAATCACATCTTTGAGGCCAAAGATTATTAGTCACAGAGGTATAGCTACCAGGCCCTCAGGCTGTCACTTACTTGCCACAAGCAAGGCCCTGAAAAGCCTGGGTTTTTTTTCTGCTCTGACTTCAAACACAAATTTTCCAAGCAAGAAAGGCTAGTTTGTGAGACCAAGTTTCACAGAGATGGAGCTTGCGGGGAAAGGTCAGAGGAATTGTCCCCGGGTTCCTCAGAGGAGGCAGAGGAGTTCAGAGTAGTTAGCAATAACATACTAGCCCTGGCCCCTAGAGGGCGCTGGCCAGGGGGAGGCTCAAGGGAGCAAGCAGGGCTGGGACATGGAAGCCAGCCTAACCTTGGGCCAGGCCCAGAAACCAGTCCTGTGAAACAAAGCATAACACAACCATCTCATTAACTGCATCAATCCAGAAGGTCCAACTAACTCACTCCAGCCTCTACAGGGCTCTGTTGGGGTGGGTGGGAGAGGACAGCTTCCTGAATTCCAGGGACTTGGGTCCACACTGGTTTAATTAGCTCCACGATTTCTGCTTCCCTTGGGCACAGCCTTGCATGCCAGGACCCTGACAGCTGCCTGGTGCCCCTAGAGGAGCCAGAAAAAGAGGGGGGTGCCTAGGGCAGGAGTGGACCCCTCACCCAGGCCAGCCAGAGCAGGAAGTCTGGGGTTGGCAGAGCAGTGATACAAAGACCAATGCTGGAGATACCATGTTAGGGCTCAGGCTGAAAGGACCAGGAGAAGCTGTGGGTGAGAAAATGAGGCTGGCAAGTTTGCAGAGTGTGAAGCAAGCCAGGGCAACGGGTTCAAGACAGAGGCCAAAAGGAACACAAAGGTGTCATTGGCCAAGTTGGGGCATTGTCAGTTATAGATATGACAGACTGGAGGTACTCAGCAGGACTAAACTGTGGCAAGTGGTCAGGACTGGAGAACTCGAAGAAAGTCACAGAACTCAAGGAATAATAATAAAGGTAATGGAAAGGTCAGGAAACTAAACAATAGTTCTCAAAGTGTAGTCCCTAGAATAGCGGCATTAGTATCACCTGAGAATTTCTTAGAAATGCAAAATATTGGACTCTACCCTAGGCCTTCCGAATCAGACTGGGAAAGGCCCAGAAATCTTATTTTAATAAGACCTATGGGTCATTCTGATGCAGGATGAAGCTTGAGAACCACTAGGCTACTCAGTGTGGTTGGTCCATGGACCAGCACCCTCAGATGAGATGGCGCTGAGAATTTGTTACAAATACAGACTCTCAGGCCTGGCCCCAGACCTACTGAGTCTGCAGTTCAACAAGATCCCTGGGGCATCCCATGTACCTTTCAATTTACAAAGGCTACACCTGAGCTCCACTGACCTGGGATTCTTTGGCCTGAGTGTGAATGAGTCTGTGTCTAAGTCCAGGGACAAATAGACACAGATGGCAATGGGGAAGTAGGCCACCCATTCCAGGCATAGGCAAAGGCTGTCCTCAGCTCTTCATGAATTTAGACTGCTGCCAGAAAATGTCACCAAGAAAAATAATGGCTTCACTGAGCCTGCAAATGTGCTCAACCTAGACATTGTGCAGAAAGCAGATTGCAAAGGCAACAAGACAAACAGCTTGACAGTGCTATTCATATTCCACAGGAGACAGCTGGAGCCCCTGAGATGCAGGCGGGCTCCCAACCCTCTGTGATGTGGAGATGGTTTAAGAAGAAGCAGCCGAGGGTGGCTGTAAGCAAGTGAAAAACCCACAGAGACACTGCTGAGAAGACAAAGCTGCAAAGATAGGAGGCTGGACCTGTCACCACTGCCCAGAATGACCCAGGATTCTCATTCTTTCCAGGGAAACCAGCGGGCAGCATTGGTGAATGACAGGAGGGGACCTTCCTCCAAGGTTCCAAGGCCGAATAAGAACGGCTTTACCTTCCTGACGCCAGAAAGAATCCCCTTTTTTCCCACCTCCCTGATGACTTCCTGGTGCTTGCGATTCTCCCAAACTAGCTTTTTCCACTGCCCCTAATAATAGCTGCTAATTAATATTTAGTGAGGGTTTACCAAGTGCCGGGCTCTGAGCTAAGTACCTCGTATGTACGTTTTTCGTTTAATCCTCTCAACAATTCTACTAGAAAGTTACTACTATTTTCAGTATTTACTAATATTTGGGTATTTCTTAATTACTAAAAACATTTCTTATTCTACAGATGAAAATTGAGAGTAGAAGTTGGTCAGTAGCTTTCCGAAGTCAGCTAGATAGAAAGAAGGCATTGAAGCAGAGCTCAGACATCTCAGCCTCAGGCTCTCCATCAAACCACTGTCTTTGTTTCTCATAGTGTGGTCCTTAGACCAGCAGTCGTAGAATTATTTGGGAGCTTGTGATGCAAGAATCTCGGGCCCTGCCCAGATTTGCAAAATCAGACTCAGCATTTTAAACACAACCCCCTAGAATTGGTATGAACATTACAGTTTGAAAAACGTGCCTGGTTATAAGAGCTTCCTTCCCTTGCAAGACGCAAATCCCTCTTGCGTGAGGAACGCAGCTGATAACAGACAGAGATACTTCAACAGGAATGAGTTTCAGCTCTTCTCTGGTAAGCAGGATGTTAGGAACCCAGCAGGGCCACCAGGCTGTTGAGGGACACAAGGAAGTGGAAGGGATGGCTTTTGTAATTGCCATCATCAGAAACAGGTTGGCCTAGAAATCCGTATCCTAAGGTGAAGCAATGTCTGCTTTTTTCCTGCATGTTAGAGTTGGGAGAACAGACAGCCTGTGTAGACCCCAGTGAGAAACAGCTACAAGGAGGCATTTCTAGGTTTTACTTCCCCTGGGCCTCTGCATCCTCACCTAGGTGTGTGAGGGCAGTGAATCTACCTGTTTACCTCACAGGTGTGCCTTGAGGACTGTCAGAGTGGGAAAGGCTTTGCAAAATTTGGGGCAGGATCCACGTCTAGGGTGCAGTCCTTGTTACTAGGTGGGTCAGTTGTTTGATCTCCCCTTTGCCCAGCAAAGCCACTTCATAAAACCCCTTGCTGGAAGGCCAGATCCGGGTCCCTCTGCTTCCATGCCGGCCTGCCTGCCTCCCACTGCCACTCCCTGCTGCTCCACGTGCTAGCCTGGGTGCATTCAGAGGCCCACTGTCTTGTTTTCTGATGCCAGTACTAGAAAGGTTCTGCTCATTTATGATTCTGTTCTTTCTAAAGGAACATGGTACTTTCAAGGCCTTTGAGAACCGTGCCATGTGTCATTCATGGTCACTGGATCACAGACATGATTCCAGGTGGGCCTGAGAGATCAGAGTCTTGTCTGTGCACCGTGGCTCATGCCTATAATCCCAAGCACTGTGGGAGACTGAGGCAGGAGGATCACTGGAGGCCAGGAGTTCAAGACCCACAACACAGCAAGACCCCATCTGTACAAATAATAATAATAATTTTTAAAAAGGAGTTCAGCCTCATCAGGATATAAGTCCCAGCTCTGCTGTTTATTAGCCATGTGATCCCAGGTGAGTTTCTTAACCTCCCTGCAACTTGGTTTTCTCATTTGCAATGTGGGGATAATAATAGTCCCTAATTTTCAGGATTACTGGAAATAATGAAAAACTAAATAAATACTAATTTATTAAGTTACTTAGTGCCTGTGTTTAGTTGACACTCAAGATTGACAGCTATTACTAAACCATATTTGAGGCTGGGCATGGTGGTTCATGCCTGTAATCCCAGCACCTTGGGAGGCTGAGACGGGCGGATCACCTGAGGCTGGGAGTTTCTCCATGGCCAACATGGAGAAACCCCATCTCTACTAAAAATACAAAAATTAGGCGGGCGTGGTGGCACATGCCTGTAATCCCAGCTACTTGGGAGGCTGAGGCAGGAGAATTGCTTGAACCTGGGAGGCAGCGGTTGCGGTGAGCCAAGATCGTGCCATTACACCCCAGCCCGGGCAACAAGAGCTAAATTCTGTCTCAACGACAAAAAAAAAAAAAAAAAAGGGAAACTATCAAGTGTGGTAGGTAACAGGTTAGTTGGGAGGAAAGGTGGTTTAGTGGAGGGAGCTCCAGTTTGGCTATTCAGTAGCCTAGCCTTCACCACTTAACCACCTAAGCAACTTCAGGAAGTCTCCTCTCTCTGGCCTCAGTTTCCCCATCTATGAAATTAGAGCGTTGAACTAGATTAGCCCTCCCCAAGCCATATGTCACAGAATTATCAAGTTATTTCATGGAAAAGGGGTTCCATTGTCTACTCAGTCTGAGTTCTTTCCAAATGCGGTAACTCACTTGAGCTCAATTGAAAGGCAGCATTTAAAAGCTCTGAAACATCTTGTGGAAAAGGTGTCTCCCTAACATCTTTGGCTTTGGAACCCTTTTGCTGTTGGGTGAATTATACCATTTTAACATCTCTGAAATCAGGGCTGTGTCTCACAATGGCTGTATCTTAGAGTCTTTCAAATTGATTTTTTTGAGAGGGAGTCTCGCTTTTGCTCTGTCGCCCAGGCTGGAGTGCAGTGGCGGGATCTTGGCTCACTGCAACCTCCACCTCCCAGGTGGGATTACAGTTGTGAGCCACCATGCCCAGCCTGACACTTGGTAGTCTCCAAAGACCTTCCTGCTGTGTGCTGTTCCTCACACTAACCCCTGCAGATCCCAGGGGAAGGGATTGTCCCCACTATACAGATGCAGTTGCCAGCCCACTGAACAATGGGGTAGAAGTGGAACCCAGGTCTGATTCCTGGGCTTCCTGCTGTGTTTTTGTAATACCCTGAAGACTATGACTCAGAAGGGAGGAGGTGCATGACTGGGAAGGAGCAGGTGAGCCAGAAGGGCCCAAAAGGCCTGGGTCAAGAGGTGGTCCCAGTACAGAAGAGGACTAAAACCAGCAGAGCTCACTTCCTGAAGCAGTCTTGCTAGGTCAACCCCAGCTTCTTCCATGGTGGGCAAAGATGCAGACCACCACAGTCTACCCTACCAATACTTGATCATGCATTGGGGTAGGGGCAAGTCTCTCATTTCACACCTGCCCACATGCAGAGCCTTGTGGACGGGAGGGCAGACCTCCAGATTCAACGTTATTGCACCACTGAGGAACATCTACAGGGACTTGCTGCACAAACTTCAGACCACATTGATGAAATCCACTGGGAAGTCCTTTCATCACAGCAGTTAATTTGATGACTGCTTTGTTTTAAGAGCAGTTTTTGTTTCACTGGCTAAAGTGACTTACTATCAGAGGTTGTTGAGCAATTCATCAACTTTTAAATCTCGATATATTTGTGGCCAAACATGACTGTTCTCACAGACCGAGCAACACTCAGCCTTTTCCCCTCTGAGACACACATGATGGACAATGTTTGTTCACATGCTTGACCCACCCCCAGTAAGAATAGACTCACTTGGATTTGCACACATTTCTTAAAATGGCAATATCAAGTGTTGGTAACAGTGTGGAAAAGGCTAACTTTTATGCATTGTTGGTGGGAGTGTAAACTGATATAGACCCAATAGAGAACAACTTGGCAGCGTCTGACAAAATGGAACATTTAATTTCAATTACATTCTCTATCAGCCTGCAATTCCATATACCCAAGAGAAGTTCAGTGTGCACACAAGCAGACACATCCAAGGATGTTGACTGCAGATGTTGGTAATTATGGAAAACTGGAAACAACTCAGATGTCCGCCAATAAGAGAATGAGAAGGTGAAATACGGCATAATTATACAATGGACTATTTCACAGCAATTAAAAGGAATGAATTAAAGCTGTATGTGTTATTATGGATACATCTCAAAATATACTGTTGAGTGAAAACAGAATTGTATCATGCAAAATTAAAACTTTATTTATGGCTGGGTGCAGTCGCTCACGCCTGTAATCCCAGCATTTTGGGAGGCCGAGATGGGTGGGCCACCTGAGGTCAGGAGAAGTTCTTCTGCCTGACCAGACTGACCAACATGGTGAAACCTTGTTTCTACTAAAAATACAAAAATTAGCCAGATGTGGTGGTGGGTGCCTATAATTCCAGCTACTCAGGAGGCTGAGGCAGGAGAATTGCTTAAATCTGGGAAGTGGAGGTTGCAGTGAGCCGAGATTGTGCCACTGCACTCTAGACTGGGCAACAGAATGAGACTCTGTCTCAAAAAAAAAAAAAATTGTTTACGTTTTCAAACAAAAATCAGTTCTATGTATTTATCGTTGATGAATATAAATTTATAAAGGTGAAAGCATGAAACACACCAAAAGGATATGTACTATATTCATGATAGTGATTGTGCCTGAGAAGGGAACAAAGAGGAGTGGGGCTGAGGTAGGAGGATCGCTTGAGCCCAGGAGGTGGAGGTTGCTGTGAGCTGAGAGAGAGTGAGACCCTGTCTCAAAGCACACAGGCACACACACACACACACACACACACACACACACACACACAGTGAGATGGGTCTGAAGGACAAAGGAGAATTATTTAATACTTTCTCTGTGAGGTTGTTGTCGTGTCAGACACGGCTGATGCATCTCCCAGACTCTCTTGGCCTCACTTATCTCCTGAACCCTTGGCTACTGGCTCTGCCTCGGCCACTACCATAGCAGCTAGCTCTCTGCAGGTTTACATGACTCCACCAGAGGATGACCAGCCACATGACCAGAGTCTTGGGTTCTTCCTATAATTTCTAGACTTGAATGAAACACTCTGCATCAAGGCCTGGGATCTGGCTTCACCAGTGGCTGCCCAAAGGGGCCACTTATAATGCAGTGGTTCTCAACTGGAGTTATTTCTCCCCGCAGGGGACATTTGACAACGTCTAGAGATTTTTTTGGTTGCTACACCTGGGTAACAGGTGCTACTGGCATCTAGTGGATACAGGTCATGGATGCTGCTAAACACTCTACCATGCACAGAACAGCCCCTTCAACAGAGATCCATTCATCTGGCCCAAAATGTCAGTAGTGCTGAGATTGAGAAATCCTGCTGTAGTGGTTAAGAACAAGACTCTGGAAACAAACTAGCTGTGTGATCTCAGGCAAGTTACTTCACCTCTCTGCTTCAGCTTCCTCATCTGTAAAGTGAGTATAATAATCATGTCTGCCTAATACAATTGTTGTGAGAATTAAATGTGTTAATAATTTATGTAAAGCATTTATGTCCATGAATGGCATTTAGAGAATGTTATGTAAATGTAATAGTAATAATAGTAGTAGCAACTCGGCTGTGAAGAACAGTAGAAATGAATACTCTAATTTTTGAAGTAAGCAACTTACAAACTTTAAAGCTTTAATTAGGCTGGGCATGATGGCTGATGCCTATAAACCCAACACTTTGGGAGGCCAAGGTGGGCAGGTCACTTGAGGCCAGAAGTTTAAGGCCAGCCTGGCCAACATGGTGAAATCCCATCTCTATCAAAAATATAAAAATTAGCTGGGTGTGGTAGTGCATGCCTGTAATCCCAGCTGCTTGGGAGGCCGAGGCACGAGAATCACTTGAACCCAGGAGGCGGAGGTTGCAGTGACTGAGTGACAGAGCAAGACTCTATCTCAAAAAAAAAAAAAAAAGCTTTAATTATTGTTAGTTACCAATGTCTCACTACATTTCATCACTGATTGTAACACATCGGTAGTACTATGTTTTATTATTCTAAAACACACACTTTGGGCTGGGCATGGTGGCTCACACCTGTAATCCTAGCACTTTGGGAGGCTGAAGCGGAAGGATCACTTGAGGTCAGGAGTTCAAGACCAGCTTGGCCAACATGGCGAAACCCCACCTCTGCTAAAAATACAAAAATTAGTTGGGTGTGTCAGTGCGTGCCTGTAATTCCGACTGAGGCAGGAGAATTGCTTGAACCTGGGAGGCGGAGGTTGCCATGGGCAGAGATCGGGCAACCGCATTCCAGTCTGGGCAACAGAGCAAGACTCGATCTCAAAAAGAAAGAAAGAAAGAAAGAATGCACTTTGACACTTTCACATTTAGACGTCTCTGAACGCAGGATGCATCTTACAATCATGGTTAGCATGTGGCCATCAGACACAGCTGTCACACATATATAAACCTTGGGGAGGCTGGGTGATTTGTGAGGAAAGCCTGGGGACAGTAGGAAAGATCCCTTGTAAGAAATGGTGCATCACTCACACTGTTGATGGTTTGGAAGATGATACTGATGGCGGTGGCAGGTGGTCCGGAGCAGCCACTGCCATCACGTCAGCCACTGCAGGGAGGGTACGGGGAGGAGGCAGACAGCACCCCCACCAACCCCCATCACCACTGCAGCCCACTGCACTGGTGGATGATGCACAGGTCAAATCACCAGCTGGTGCGAGAGCTGCGCAGTCTGGCAGAGAAGGCCTGGAGGTGGAGCTGGGCCCAGGGCAGCACTGTGCATGCACAAGGAATGCAGGAACTGGGCAGGGAGCTGGGGCCCCGTTTTGCCACCACCACCCCAGAATTGGGAGCAGCGCTGTGTCCCTGGGGTCTGCCCTGCATCACCGCTGAGCCTGACACTCCTGATAGCCTGGTCACCCCTGAGCACTGGGGCAACGCTGGGGAGCTTGTGGTGAATGTAACCTCTGCCCTGGATGCTCACCCGGGGGCCAGCGAGGATGTGGAGCCCTCCTTCAGGCTGTGAGGGGATATGGGCCAGGGCTGCATGCTCCACAGAGCCAGGAGGAGCGGGGAGCAGGCAGCAGCCCAGCCTTCCTGGGTGCAGCAGCAGCCACCCAAGTTGGGTTTGTGGACCCAGGCCTCTGTATGCTCTTGGGGGCCTGGGAAGGCCGTGCACTGCCCTTGCAGGCTCAGAAGTGCCTGGCCTCTCCCTGCTGCTGGCACCTGCGCCAGTCTCAGAGTGGAGTTGGGGGCTGAGCCCAGGCAGGGTGTGCACATGCTCGGGCCCTGCTGCCTTTTTCCCCTCTGAACTTTGGACAATGAGGGGTTGGGGAGTGAGGGGCTGAGGGCGGCTTGGTGCTGGCCTGCAGGTGCCCATTGGTACAAGCAGCCTGGGTGCCATGGTCAGCACAGCAGGTAGATGGGCTCCTGAGTGGAGGCGGGCAGGTCCCTGGTGAGGCTCCACTTTCAGGCCAAGGAGGGTCTGAAGGTTGGGGACTGGGCTGCCAATCCTATGGACCAGAGTGGAGACTTGTGTCTTTTCTGGCCCGCCCATGGTTGCCCATGGACCAATTGGTACCCACTTCCTCCCCTCTGAGGCCCATAAAAGCCCCAGGCTCAGCCAGAGCAGGGTAGAGGACACAGGGATGACTGGACTACCAGCTGGAGAGAGGAGCTACCCTCTCTGCTAGGGGCAGAACACTCCTCCGGACACCCTGGCTACAGTGCAGGGTCTTCTCTGAGCTGTTCTCTTGCTCAATAAAACGCCCCTTCATCTTGCTCACCCTCCACTTATCTGACTACATCATTCTTCTTGGTTGCAGGACAAGAACTTAGGACTGCAGGATAAAAACTCGGGCCCCACACAATGGTGAGGCTAAAAGAGCTGCTGTAACACAAATAGGCCTGAAACATGCCCTTTGCTTGCCACGTTGTGGGCAAACAGCTGTGGCCCTTCGGGGAGTCCAGACCTGGGAGCTCCCAGAGCCAGGGCTGTGACTCCCTCCTTGGGGCCCTGTGGTTCCTGGCATCTCCAAGCTTCCAGGTGCTGCCACATTCCCCAGTGCCAGCTGGGGATGCTGCTTGCAGTGCACCTGGTCCAGCTGCAGCTTTGCAGAGAGCCTGCACCCATGCCAGCACCTGGAGCTGTCCGTCCCATGGCAACTCATGTGTCTGACTACACAGTGACCAGACCCCACACTCAGGTACAGAGAAAGAAAAAAATTTTTAAATTGATTCAAAAGAGTTGCACCCTTCTGAAGTGAATTTATTCTGCTTACATTTTCCCTTTTATATATGTATAAAAGTGACATTATTAAATATCAACTTGTAAAGTCAGAGCTTTTTCATAGATATCTTTCTTATTTAAAGAAAGATAGTATCTATGTTTTTTAGATAAGAAAGGCTTGTGCAATAGTTTAATTGGCAATGTTTCTTTTTTTTAATGGTATGTAAAATAATGGTGCCTTACTATCCTTTACGGAGTCCTAATCAGCTGGCACACATTATCTCATTTAATCCTCTCAACAGCTCTATAGTGTATGTGCTGTTATTGTTCATTCATACTTTGATAATGAACAAACTGGGACTCAGAGAAGTGGAATAACTTGCCCAAAGTCTACAGCTAGTAAGCAGAACTGGGACTCAAACCCAGTTTATTTGAACCTCAAAGGCTTGGTGCTCAGCCTTTTCATCCTGGTTCAGAACTAGAGTCAAACCTGTATCCTTTCTTCCAGGCCCTGGTAATCTAGGGCATGGATAGTAATGACAAAAGACAGCTGGGACAATAGTCAACAATGTATGGACTGGCCTTTCCTCAGCACTGCTTCCCTCATTTCTGAGCACCACCAGGCTTGCCCCAGCACAGCTCATGCACCCACCCCAAAGACAGAATGTAGCCAGGACTGTGATCAACATGGAGTGGCACCTTTGAGAGAGGTGAGCTTCTCTGAGCTTTCCTAAGGAAATATAGTTCATGTACTATGACAGCCAAGAGGGGCTTAAAAGGATGGAGATGTTTTATAAACTGTGGGCAAAAATTCCTATGTGTTCCCAGGATGAACCACACCTTTGGAATTTTTCATGTATTCCTTTAGAGAGTATAGTTCTGTCCCTGCAGATTCCAGTAAATGGTAGAGCAGAACACAGAGTCATTTTAACCAAACATCCAAAGGCAAAGTATTCAACAGCATCATCAGTGTGCAGATAATAACTGTCCAATTAAATTAGGAAGCCCAGCAGCTGTATCCTGTTAGTGTCATCAAGACTTAAATCCTACTGCTCCTCTCCAACAGTGTAGGCCTTCTCAAGTCTCCCTGCACATGGGTAAGTGGGTAAAGCTTGGCTGATTAGCAGGGGGATGGGGAAATGGTGAACATCACATTGGGAATCCACAGACCTGTGTTCACGTGTTAAAACTTGTGTGACCTTGCATAAGTCATGTGATTGTTTATGCCTCATTTCCCCTTCCTTTAAATGTGTGCCTTGTGTTTCTAAAACTAAATGGGAGCTCTCCTTTACTTGCTCCCTTAACCCTGTGAAATCTGGTTTTCATTCTCATCATCTTTCAGGGCCTGAGTAAGTTCCTGTGCCCTGTTTCTCTCAACAAGGATAACTACTTCCACCTGCCTTTGTAATTTGTTCCAGGGACAAAGAAAGCCTCTTGAGGAGGCTGGCCTGCCCTGCATATGTTGGATAAATGCTTGAAATATGGACCTGTCCTCATCTCCTGCCCTTCCCTGGAATTCAAGACTGAATGGATGCTGCCTGCATTTTGGGGAGTGGGAGTTTTGCTTTTCCTTTGCTTTGCTACTCACTCACTCTGATGAACAAGGAGAAGACTGACAGCTTCACAGTCCTGGATTATTTCCTGCCCTGTTCTCCCACCCAGCTCATGGAAGTCAGCAACTCCAACCACTCATCGCACAGAGACCAGAAAGGGGAAAGGATTTTCTCAATGTCTCACAGCAACTAATGGCCAAGCTGTGGTGGGCATCTTGGTGGTCTGATTCCAATTCAAGTTGGAGTGAGAGAGTGAGAAGATTATGGGCTGTGGCCTCAAGCCAACCAGGATTTAAACTCAGCATTGCCTCTGGCTTACTTGTGTCTCCTATGCTTCCTTATTCTTAGAATGGAAATCGTCATCATCATCTCATAGAAGTGTTGTGAGCAACAGACAGGATAATGTACATGAAGCTCATACAGTCTTGGGATTAAAACCAGTGAAGACCCAAACGACTGTACCTGGGGATTTAAGATAAACAGGGTGTGTTAGTGCCTGGCACAAACTGGGAATTTGTACTAAGGTAAAATACCAAATAGGACAGTATTTCTCCTTGAGGGACCGTGAAATCTTCTTATCATTTAAGCTTATGAAACAAGGTGGAGCCTCACTTCTTAAAGGGGAAAATGCAAATCAAAACTACCCTGGGTATCATATGAAATTATACCTTGATAAAGCTGATTTTTAAAACATTACCCTGAGAATTGTAAAGATCAACAATCCTGATTACAAGCCGGGCATCGTGGCTCATGCCTGTAGTTCCAGCTACTTGAGAGGCTGAAGTGGGAGGATTGCCGGAGCCCAGGAGTTTGAGGCAAACCTGGGCAGCATAGCAAGATCCTCTTTAAAAAGTAAAATCCTGGCCAATGGCTCACACCTGCAATCCCAGAACTTTGGGAGGCCAAGGCAGGAGGATCCGTTGAGGCCAGGAGTTCAAGACTAGTCTGGGTAACATAGTAAGACCCCTTCTCTAATAAAAGAAAATTAGCCAACCATGGTTGTGTGTGCCTGTTTTCTCAGCTACTTGGGAGACTAAGGCAGGAGGATTACCTGAGCCCAAGTGGTCGAGGCTACAGTGAGCTATGATCCCACTCCAGCCTGGGTGACAGAGTAAGACATTGTCTCAAAAAAAAAAAAAAGAAAAATAATCCTGATGACAGATGGTTATCAAAGGGCATAGGGAAGTGGAAGTATCCAGTGGCGCAACGTCTGTGGAAAGCAATTTGGCAAGATTCATCAAGATTAGTAACATATATGCCAGTGAGTCCAGCAATTGCACCAGTGGTAGCCTGCTGTGGACTGCTGGCCCTGAGGTGTGGTGACCATGCCAGATTCAATCAGCTGTGGCCAGGAGCATGAGGCAGGGGCAACTTCACTTAAAACAGGATGGGATTAGCCAGGTTTGGTGGCATGTGCCTGTAGTCCCAGCTACTCGGGAGGCTGAGACTGGAAGGATCACTTGAGCCTGGGAGGCAGAGGTTGCAGTGAGCCAAGATTGTGCCACTGCACTCCAGCCTGGGCAACAGAGTGAGACTCCATCTAAAAAATAAAAATAAAAGGTATAAATTACATCCAATAAACTATGCATATTTAAGCTGTAGTATAAGTCTTATATTTCATATAATCCCGTGAAACTATCATCAGAGTCACAATAATGAATTTATCTAACACCTTTACATTTACCTGGAGCCTTTTTATAAAGTCTTTCTGCCCTCCAGATAACCATTGATTTACTTTGCTGTGCAATAGAGTACCTTCTACTTTCTGGAATTTTTGGACTGATGTAATAAAGTGTTTCCTCTTATAATCCCTGGGTGCTCTGTCATCATGCTTATTTTGATACTATCAATGTAGACATATGAATTGTTCATTCTTTTTACGTTGCTGAGAAATATACTCTGCTGTAAAACGTCATTGTATATTCATTCATCTGTTTATGGATATTTGAGTGACTTACTGCTTTTGTTTTGTAAATCAAACAGCTACAGATAAAAAAAAAACAAAATGAAACTGGATAGGGTGTAGATGAGGTAATGTGAAGCCATTTTAGTACCTTGAGGGGAAATAGTCTGTGCCCCTAGAATTGAGGAGGGGGCTGGAGGTGCAGGTTGGGGTGGAGCAGTGCCTGATGGCCGCCGTACTGGCTTGTAGCCAACAGACCTGCACATTCATCATACTTCTGCTACCTACTAGCCAAAACAAGACACTTTGCTTCTTTTCTCCATCTGTAGAGGAAGATGATACCCCCTGCCAGGAAGGGTTGATGTGAGGATTAAATGAAATCCATACGTGGCCCCTGGCTCAGTGTCTCGCACATGACCAGTGAGCAGTCATTTATCCATTCATCTGATTATTGCTCTTCCCATCTGCTATGCTAACGTTTTTGCTGCCCCAAAATTCTGATGTCAAAACCTAATCACTAATGTGGTGATATAGTAGGTGGGGTCTTTGGGAGGTGATCAAATCATGAAGGATTATGAGTATAAGTGGGATTTGTGCCCTTATAAAGAGGCCCCAGAGAGTTGTCTTGTCCCTGTCATTCATGTGAGGACACAGTAAGAAGTCGCCATCCATGAACCAGAGGGTGAGCTCTCACTAGACACTGAATATGCCAATGCCTTCATCTTGGGCTTCCCAACCTCCAGAGCTGAGAGAAATACATTTCTGGCCAGGCACGGTGGCTCATGCCTGTAATCCCATCACTTTGGGAGGCTGAGGTAGGCAGAATGCTTGAGCTCAGGAGTTCAAGACCAGCCTGGGCATCATAGCGAGACTCCATCTCTATTACACACACACACACACACACACACACACACA
>NW_012114844.1:4334632-4397249 GCF_000951035.1 Colobus angolensis palliatus | reverse complement strand
AAGAAAGAAAGAAAGAAAGAAAGAGAAAGAAAGGAAGGAAGGAAGGAAGGAAGGAAGGAAGGAAGGAAGGAAGGAAGGAAGGAAGGAAAAGAAATATATTTGTTAATCTGTTGTTTAAACTACTCATTTATGGTATTTTGCTATGACAGTTCAAAAGGACTAGGACATTATCTTTGTCCCTTCACCTCTCCCCTGGCCTTTTTAGTTGGGGCCAACACACCCATGCATCGCATCCCAGTAGTTTGCAAGAGTAAACTTCAGGCAGTAGTGGATTCAGGAGGCAATTTCTCATATCTTCACCTGTTCTGTCCTCCCACATCAGCCTCTCCAGTAGCTGGGTCTCCAGGCACCACCATGCCTGGCTAAGTTTTTATCTTTAGTAGAGTGAGGGTCTTACCATGTTGCCCAGTTTGTACTTGAACTCTTGGGCTCAAGTGATCCTCCTGCCTCAGCCTTCCCTCAACCCCAAAAAACCTTTTTAAAAATACAGGGAGTTCTCACTTAATGTTGTCAATAGGTTTTTGTAACCCATGACTTTAAGTGAAATGATGTATAAGAAAATCAATTTTACTATAAGCTAATTTTTGTTTTTTTTAGAGACAGGGTTTCACCATGCTGCCCAGGCTGGTCTCAAGCAATCTGCCTGCCTCGGCCTCCCCAGGTGCTAGGATTACAGGTGTGAGCCACCATGCCCAGCCACTACAGGCTAATTGATATAAATAAGACTTAAGTTCTTATGGCATATTTCTGGTCATTAAAATATCACCAAACTTCTAAATAAAGACCCAAAACACTTCTAATATTAAACATCAAAATAAATGTGTGCTATACATGCATTTAATAAAGAGTAATAAAAACAAGTAGGTAATTACCCTATTTTTGGCAAATCAGTGAGTGACAACCGTCATAGTGATGGGTTAAATCAAGGAAAAGGCCAGGCGCTGTGACTCACGCCTATAATCCCAGCACTTTTGGAGGCTAAGGTGGGTGGATCACCTGAGGTCAAGAGTTCAAGACCAACCTGGCCAACATGGCGAGACCCCGTCTCTACTAAAAATACAAAAATTAGTTGGCTGTGGTGGCTTATGCCTGTAATCCCAGCTACTTGGGAGGCTCAGGCATGAGAATTGCTTGAACCCAGGAGGCAGAGGCTGCAGTGAGCTGAGATGATGCCACTGCCCTCCAGCCTGGGCAACAGAGAGAGACTCCGTCTCAAAATAAATAAATAAAAATTAATTAATTAATTAATGTTTGGACGAACGGAGGCAAGATGGTGCACTTCCGGGTTCTTCATCCCTCCCCCAACTTTTCCCACGTGCGCGAAAATGCAGCCGGCGCCTGGGAAGGTGCAGACCAACCGGGCATGCGCCAGGTGACATCAATCCAAAGAGACCAAGATTTACCTGGTCGCACCTGCGGAACGCCCCCCGACACGCCCATGCCCTGCCTATTGCCCTCCCACTCCTAGAAAAGCCGCTCTCCGCCAGTGAGCCACGCGGCCTTCTCACAGCCCCACTCCTGTCTGTCGGGATGTCAGGACTGTGGGAACTCCGTCCGAGAGCCCCACTGGGGGACTCTGCCGGCCTCCTTTGCCGGAGGCCGACAGACTTCTCCCTACCCACCTTCTTTCCCTGAAGGTAGGTGACCAAAATAAACTTGCAGTTTTGCTCCTACACTTGCCTACCCGCTGGTTCTTTTGTGCCCGCTCCGCTGGTCTTAGAAAAACAAATCAATTAATTAATTAAAAAATAAAATCAAGGAACAAAGTTTGCAAAGTGAATATTGTAAGGAGCACCTCCTACCACCATGGAGTTGGAGTTCAAAAACAATCTCAGATCCGGAGAGCTTGCTGAGCACTTTTGTACTGCAGTGTATACTGTTGAACATTTGGATGATTATCATACACTTCATGAATTTTTATTTTTTATTTATTTGTTTATTTTTTACTAGTATTTTTTCCCGAGATGGAGTCTTGCTCTGTCACCCAGGCTGGAGTGTAGTGGCTCAATCTTGGCTCACTGCAACCTCCACCTCCCAGGTTCAAGCAATTCTCCTGCCTCAGCCTCCCGAGTAGCTGGGATTACAGATGTCTGCCACCGTGCCTGACTAATTTTTGTATTTTTAGTAGAGACAGGGTTTCACCATGTTGGCCAGGCTGGTCTTGAATTCCTGACCTTGTGATCCACCTGCTCAGCCTCCCAAAGTGCTGGGTTTACAGGCATGAGCCACTGCATCAGGCTGAACTTTTATTTTAAAATAATTTTAATTTATTAATGCATTCATTTTCCAACCTGCTTATTCCAGTTCAGGGTGACAGGTGGCCAGAGTCTATCCCAGGCCCTCGTGGTGCAAGATGCGAACCCACCCTGGACAGGACACCATCTCATTGCAGGGTGTGTGCACGTGCAAACACACATACACACACACACACGCACTCACCCTGAGACAATGTAGACATGCCGATTCACCTCATGTGCACATCTTTGGGATGTGGGAGGAAGCCAGAGTAAGTAGAGAAAAAACCTGGGCAGATATAGAAGAATGTGCAAACTCCCTATAGACAGTGACCCCAGCTAGGAATCCATTTCTTTTCTCATCAACATTATAATGAAACAAAATGGAACAATATTGAACAAAATGACATTACTTGAGGACCTGCTGTAATTATACTCACAGAAAGCTGCCAAACAAATACAGAGAGATCCTATGTACCGTCCACCCAGCTTCCTCCAATGGTCACATTTTATATAATGGCAGCACACTTTCAAAATGTGAGCTTGGTACTTGAAAGCTTCTGAAAAAAGATTGGCAGTTCACACCTTGTCATTGCAAATCTACTTGGTCCAATCCCCTGAAAGGCCTGGTCTTCCCCTCCTCCAGGACTTTGTTCACTCATTGGTACTGCCCAGAAAGTAGTCTACTGACCAGAGACTCAGGCTGGCTTAAGTCAAAATGGAATTTGCTGGAAAGATAGTGGGATGCACCAGAATCTGTGAGACCCTGGGGAGCAGAGCAGGAGGCAGGACAAGGACTGGGCATCCAGCACGCCTTGGCCAGGGGCCCAGGATGCCCCACAGTAGAGAATGAATGCCCACTGCTTGCTTTGTTTTTTTCCCCATCCTTTGCCGTCTCTTTACGAAGCATTTCCGTATCACCCCAGCCAGAAATGGCTTTATCCTCCTCTAGCCCACTCCTACAGCCCTTCCCACCTGTAATTTCTTGGGGCCAAGGTCCTGATCTTTGTATAGTCCATAATATTTAATTATAGTCCATAAATGTAATTTCTTGGGACCAAGGTCTTGGTCTTTGTATAGTCCATAATATTTACTCAAAGTGAGAAACCGGCAAGATTGTGAATGAATAAACCCTGCCTCAGCAGGCAGTTAATTTTTTTAACCAAATCCTTTGACATTCATACATAACCAGAATGAGGACAAAACTGCTCTTTTATGGTTTATTTTTTACTCCTCTTCTTAACGGGAGTGTTAAAGCAGTCAGTAAGTGAATTAGGCTTTTGAAATCACTGACAAAGCTTTTAAGGAGCCCATGAACTTGCAAATAACAGCTACAGAAGGTTTTAATTAGCGTGCTGTGAAACAAAAGTCACTTGACCTCTAGGTGCCCTTCTTTAAAAAGTGAGATAATGAGACTGGCCACCTGCCTCGCTCACTAAGATAGTGTGTTCATTAATGAGACAGGTGGTGGCAAAGTGCTGGGACTCCTTTGGATGAGAGAAGGAAAAAGCTCTCCAAATACAAACTGTCATAATGATGGTTCTAGCCAAAGATCCTATTATATCTAGACTCCCTCTGGTGACCAATTTAGTGCACTGTATATAATGCATTTTGAATTAATTGGTTTCTACAGCCTCTTAGTAGCCTGGGAGTTGTGAATTGGCTGTGGTTTTTACCTTTGCTAAGACAAGGTGAATATATTCTCCCCTCAGTGGAAGACAATGAATGGTTGCCCTTGTCATCTCTTTAATGCCAAACTCTCTTCACCTTTACATTGGTGCCTGGCTTGCCTCAATGCTTTTTCATTTGGAAACCAGTGTTTTCAGCACTGCTGAACAGTATGGGGAACATCACCATCACCATCTTCAGATCACCAAAGGGCAGTTAAATGGAAACAGGAGTCGATGCATTCTGTTTGGTTCCAGAAAGCAAAGTTGGGACAGGTGAGAACCAGATGAGCACAGGTTTCAGCTCAACATAAAACATGTTCATAGACAGCCTGTCACACAATGGAACAGCCATCTCCTGGAGGGAGTGAGAAGGGACACTCTCACCAGAGACAGAACCTGTGTGGGACAGTGGTTTTGATTTGTAGACACCTGAATCTGAACCTACTGAAGCTAATTGGATAACAAAAACAAGTTTATAATGATGAATTGGTGCTCAGCATCAATTTCATTCTCCGTGTGTGCCTTCCTCCAACTGAGGAAGCTGGAAAACTCAGATCTGTATTTCCCAGACTCCCCTGAAGCAAGATTTGTGGTGTGATTTGGGCTCAGCAGATCAGATGGGCTTGAATGGAACTTGAGGAGGAGGCCATACTTCTCTGCGTCTGCTGATTTTTCAGTGGCCCTTGAGAAATTCCAGTGTCCAGTCACAAGCTTTATGCGTATTAAGAAGCAGAGCATGAGGCATTAACTAGTATAGATGGTGGCAGGCACAGAGTGACTCTTCAGCTAGCAGCAGCAGTTGTGGTATCTGATCATGGTAGTGTCCTGATTGTGAAAATTTGTCAAGCTGAGTCTCACCTACTGTCTTCTCCTTCACACTTTCTGATAAGTTGCTTCCTTTCTCTGGGCCTTGTGAGAAACAAACTTACCTGTCCAAACCCAAAGAATGAACTCAGAGACCTGGAGATCAGCGAAAGTGAGACTTTTAATGATGGTCTTGCAAGATTTGGTGTCTGACCGGCAGACACACCCAGCACAGTTTTAACAAGCAATTTATCCCCTTTTGAGCAGGTCCCTTCACCTGTTCCTCATAGGCTGAGTACTATGGGGTGGGGGGGGGGGGGGGGTGTGTGTCACAATCTTCCTGGACGTCGTCTATTGGTTGTTGGGTAGGGGCTTTAGGTATTTTCTTTAGTGTGGTCTTGCTGCATTTTGTTGCAGCCCACAATGCATTGCAATCCTATTTAACTCAGGGGCTCTTTAAGTATTTGACTTATGACCTAAGTAGCTGGGTAGGCTGATAAGAACAGACAAAGTAAGCTATTTTGCAGACTAATAAACTTTCATTTTAAACTAAACTTCTTTGGTTCGGGTGAGGGCAACTAAGGTGACGAGGGTGGTGAGGGGGCTGCGCACGACAAGCAGGTGTCGGCTATCCAAGCAGGGGCCTAGTATATCCTGTTTCTTATGTAGTTTGCTGACCTAAGCTGATTTAGGGCACTTTGTCTTGGAAATGGACCACTGTATACACTATTTCCTTCAGGCCTCAGTTGCTTCATTTGACAAAAAGGGGTCAGAACACTGTTGTATCAGTTGAATCAGCTCCCAGCTTCCTCCCAAGGCTCACGCCCTACAGGAGAAGACATCCTAGGATTCAGAGACAGTTTGCAAAGGTCTCTACCTATTCAGAGCAGCTATTTTTCCAAACGGAGTCATACTTCCTAATAATCTCACAAACTCTACATAGCAGAGCCATATCTTTTACAGGCATAGGTTCTAAAGCAGGATTTAAAGTAAAAATCCTATTTAGTCAAAATGACCTTGAAAATCCTCTAGGTTCTCTATATATTGCACGACAAAATTATCTTTGAATAAGATCAATACAGCCAGCTTTTCCTCCAGCATAGACAGACAGCAGCTTCTTCAGCTGAGTACCAGATACAGTAATGGGCTTGTGTTTTGGGCTTAACTGCATGAAAAATAGAAAATGTTCAATGCAACTGGGTGCAGTGGCTCATGCCTGTCATCCCAGCACTTGGGGAGTCTCAGGCAGGCAGATCACTTGAGGTCAGGAGTTCAAGACCAGCCTGGTCAACATGACAAAACCCCGTCTCTACTAAAAGTACAAATATTAGCTGGGAGTGGTAGCACACGACTGTAGTCCCATCTACTTGGGAAGCTGAGATGGGAGAATTGCTTGAATTTTGGAGGTGGAGGCTGCAGTGAGCTGAGATCACATTATTGCACTCCAGCCTGAGTGACAGAGTGAGACCCTGTCTAAAAAAAAAAAAAAAATTCAATCCTACAGACATACCTGGTGCTGGGAGATAGATACTCACATTATGAAAGATTGATTTGGGGGGCGGGGTGACAAGGAGCAGGCAGAATGTGTAGGGCAGGGCTCTGAAAGGTCAAAGGCCAAGAGGCTGGGGGAGGGCCTCAGGAGCTGGGGCTAGTGGGAGGCAGTGGTGCTGAAGGGTCCTCTGTAGCTCTGCCAAATCCTTCCAACCCAGCCTCCCTTTTGCTCAGCAGTGCCCGGTTTGAAAGGCCCTTCCATGGGTCTGCCGGAAGAGCTGTCAGGAATGCTCCAATAATGATGTCATCCATGTTGAGAGAGAAGCAGTGACATTGAGGTGTGAAAGATTGGGAAGATTTCAGGGAAAAAAAAAGGGTGGGGTGATGGATGGGTGGATTTGCCTAGCTGGAGAGGAAGGGGGTGGCATAATGTCATGGGAGATGAATGGGGGGTAAGGGTGGAACAGGAGAAACAGAGAGGCTGATGTGGGGAAGCTCAGGGCCTGCTTCCCTGGAAAGCAGATGACTCAGTGAGATGACACAGATGATCCAGGAAGGTGAGAGGGCTCAAATATCAAGCTGGAGAGTTTATTTATGTATGTATTTATTTATTTATTTAAAGACTGAGTCCCTGTCTGTCACCCAGGCTGGAGTGCAATGGCACCATCTCAGCTCACTGCAACCTCTGCCTCCTGGGGTTCAAATGATTCTTGCACCTCAGCCTCCTGAGTAGCTGGGATTACAGGTGCCTGCAACCACACTGGGTTAAATTTTGTATTTTTAGTAGAGATGGGGTTTCATCATGTTGGCCAGGCTGGTCTCGAACTCCTTACCTCAAGTGATCTGCGCCCCCTCAGCCTCCCAAAGTGCTGGGATTACAGGCATGAGCGACCGTGCCCAGCCGAGCTAGAGAGTTTAGACTTTGATCTTTTGTGCATGGACTGGGGATTTTGAACAGGAAAGTGGCTGTCATCAATTTGGTGCCTCGGGAAGCTCAGCTGGGCTGTTACATATACAGTCAGGGGGCCAGGGGAAATCCAGCCCCAGATGAGGTGATGGCAAGGGCATGGAAAGGGAGAGCACAGGTGAGGGATGTGGCACGCTTTGAGCTATGGAACCTGGGAACCAAACTTCAATTCCTTCCAGAACATTATGTTAATCTCCCTTCTCTCTGAATGTCAGGATCAAGTCATTACATTTCCAGGGACAAAGCATCTTGTTTTAAGAACACACAAAGGTATTCTGGGTCCTAAAACTGCAATCGCCAGATGGGTTCTTCCCGCCTGCTGCACAGACAAAATCAATTCACTGGGACTGTGGCATTGGAGTACAGCAAGTTAATTGACACGAGGCTGACCCAGACAAGAGAACTAGAGTTATCACTCAAACCAGTCTCCCTGAAGGCTCAGAGACTAGGGCTTTTATGGACAATTTAGTGGGCAGGGGGTTAGGGAATGGGTGCTGCTGATTAGTTGGGGATGAAATTACAGTGGTGTGGAAAGCAGTCCTCATGCACAGAGCCTGCCTCTGGGTGGGGCCACAGGACCAGTTGAGTCATGAGTCACGAGTCTAGGTAGGGTCAGTCTGGAAAACATCTCAAAAAAATCTAATCTTAGGTTCTACAATAGTGATGTTATCTATAGCAGCAATTAGGAAAGTCACAAGTCTTGTGACCTCTGGCTACATGACCCCTGAGCATTACTGCTCATGTTTCAGGGATTATAAAAATTATACCTACATTCTAGCCCCTCCCATATTCTAAAGGCTTTTTTCTTTTTTTTTTTTTTTTTGAGACAGAGTCTTGGTACGGTGGAACAATCTCGGCTCACTGCAACCTCCAACTCCCTAGTTCAAGCGATTCTCCTGCCTCAGCCTACTTGAGTAGCTGAGATTACAGGCATGTGCCACCATACCCAGCTACTTTTTGTATTTTCAGGACAGATGGGATTTCACCATGTTGGCCAGACTAGTCTTGAACTCCTGACCTCAAGTGATCTCCCCACCTCCCCACCTTTGCCTTCCAAAGTGCTGGGATTACAGATGTGAGCCACTGTACCTAGCCTCTTATGGCTTTTCATTAGTCTGACATAGGCTGTTTTCAGTGTCTGAGAGAGGAGAGAGTTAGTTTTAGGGAGGGACTATTATCATCTTTGCTTTCAAGTTAAACTATGAATTCTTCCCAAGGTTAACTTGACTTACACCCAGGAATGACCAAGAACAGCTTGGAAGTCAGAAGCAAGACGGAGTCAACTATGTCAGATTTCTCTCACTGTCAGAATTTTGCAAAGGCAGTTTTAAAACTAAGAGAGAAAAAGCATGAGGCTTGTGACATCTGACCCAGGAATGAGACACCTTCCCTAGGGCTCTCCACCACATGGATTGGAGGAGCCTCAGCTTGTCTGGCTTCTGCTTTTTGCCGCTGCTTGAGCAATTTTCCACCAACCCTGCTGCCAACACAATAGATACACCCTTAATGAGGAAAAAACTTTTCAACTTGAAAATTTAAGCGCTCACTTAACTGAAGTCACAGAGGTGAATATGACCAGAATCAATAGAGGTATCTTTGCCCCTGATGTTTCCCACTCCAGGTGCAGAGAGAAAAGTTGAGTCTTTGAGCCTGCCTGCAGGGTCACTTGATCCATGCTTTTTTTTCAATAAATAGTTATTGAACACCTACCAGGTGCCAATTCTAGGGGCTGGGGATACAGCAGCGAACAAAACAACCAAGTCCCTGCCTTCATGGAACCTACGTTTTAGTAGGAAATAGACAACAAACAAATGAGTTAAATGTGCAGCATGTTAGACCATGATAATGAGATGGGCTGGTTCCCTTGACCTTGACCCCCTTCGTGGGCAGGAATGGGAGTGGCTTGTTTCACTCAGCCCGCTGCTGGCCACTTCTTGTGAGAGGGAGCATGCAAGCAAGTGAGTACAGGAACTGGAGGGAATGAATGCTGGAACGGGCCAGTCACTTCTCTCTGGTGGGAGCAGGCTCTGTGCATCCCTGCAGCAGTGTGCAAGCCCCTGCCCTCTCAGCACCCAGGTTCTTGTCCAGCATCCAGGAAGAATCAGGTCATCAGGTCACATGAATGGGTTCAAGGGTAGTGTATGCGGAGGATTTAATTGGGTGATGGCTCTCAGCAGCATGGGAGTTGGAAAGGGGATGGTGCGGGAAGAAGGTGATCTTTTCCTGAAGCCGCACTGTCTGAAGTTAGCTGCATCTATCCATAGACTCCAACACTCAGTTGCTGCTTCTCTGCTCGCCGTTCGGCCTCTTGTATCCCCAAATCCCAGCAGGCTGCATCCCCAATGTGTTGCTTTGCCAGCTGAAGTCCTTTTATGGGCACAGGAGACGGGCAGGGCAGGCCAAACAAGCAACATTTTCATGAAAAAAAAAGGGGGGGGGTCAGCTGTTTTCACTTAGGGCTATGGCTCCAGGCTTAAGGGTGGAGTTTAGCTGGGAGCTCAGCCATTCTGTATCAATAAGTGCTATGGAGAGGAATGAAAAGAATAATGAGTATAAGGGGTGCTGGGTTCGCCATATATGCTACGTGTTCAGGAAGACCTCACAGAGCTGGGCAAATTGGAGCAGAGACTCAGTGAAAGTGAAGGAGCAATCTATTTGGCTGTCTAGGAGGACGTACCTGAAAATGCAGAGGCCTAAAGAAGAGAGTGTGCTTGGTGTTCAAGGAACAGCGAAGAGCAAGGAATGAGACCAATACAGAGTGAGCAAAGGATGTAGGAGATGAGGCCAAAGAGGAGGAGTCAGATCAGGACCTTGGAGGCCACTGGGAGGACTTGGAATTTTACACTGAGTAAGATGGGAACCAGTGTGGAGTTCTGAGCAGAGAATGACATGAGCTGGCTTCCTATTTAACAGCATCCTCTGGCTGTTGTGCTAAGACTATTTAGGAGGCTGGTGTCATCATCCAGAGCAGAGGTGCTGGTGGTCTGAACCAGGATTGTGTGTGTGTATGTATATATATTTATCTTTTTTAGAGATAGGGTCTTGCTCTGTCACTCATGCTGAAGTGCAGTGGTGCAGTCAACTCACTGCAGCCTTGAACTCCCAGGCTCAAGTGATCCTCCCACCTCAGCCTCCCAAATAACAAGGACTACAGGTATGTACCACCACACCTGGCTAATTTCTTTACTTTTTGTAAAGATGGGGTCTCACTCTGTTGCCCAGGCTGATCTCCAACTCCTGGCCTCATGTGATCCTCCCTCAGCCTCCTAAGTGCTAGAATTATAAGTGTGAGCTACCATGCCCAGTCCAGGATGATATTTCTTTATCAGTGGGGGAGGAGTGGAATTTTGTAGGAGACAGGCCCAGGGCACCTGAAAAAGTCAGATTTTAGTCTTACAGGCTTTAGATGAACGGCCTCCAAAGCAGATGCTCACCCTCAAGCCTGATCCTTCTGGTCCAGTCCCAGCTCTGAAGGCCACTCTGAAAGAAGAGTGACTGCAATGTTTTGAGTAGGGCAGCTTCATTTGGAATAGACACCTAGTCTAGTAGAATAGCTGCTTTGAGGCTGGGTATGGTGGCTCACCCCTGAAATCCCAGTACTCTGTGAGGCTGAGGCAGGAGGATTGCTTGAGCCCAGGATTTGAGACCAGCCTGGACAACAAAATTAGCCAGGCATGGTGGCGTACACCTGGCATGTAGTCCCTGCTACTTGGGAAGCTGAGGTGGGAAGACGGCTTGAGCCTGGGAAATCGAAGGCTGCACTGAGCTACCGCACCACTGCCCTCCAGCCTGGGCGATACAGCAAGACCCTGTCCCAAAAAAAAAAAAAAAAAAAAAAAAAAAATACTTTGGCTTTGATTGAAAGTGCCATTTGGGTGTTTTAAACGTTAAAAAAAAAAAAAGTTTTTATTGCCATGCTAGAGGGTACAGCGGGAACTTCAATCCCTTATTGTTCCCTCAGTGTTTTATTAACCATTGGTGTCAAGGTCAGATGCTGCTTATTGTCTCTGTTTACATCACTGGAAGGGACAATGCCTGCTGCTGCCCCCTGGAGGCCACTAGGCCTAACAGCAGCTCAAGCTGTAACTTCTGAACTTCACCTGGTATTTTCTAGGCACAAACCATTTGGTTCAGCCTGCAGAATTGCATGGAAGAGCCCTCGAGAATCGAGAACAGAGGAGTGGTTCTAAGAGGATTCAGCTTGTTCCTAAATTCAGGAAACCAGAGCAGCTGGCCCGTGTTCCCAGAAGGCATATTGGATTGAGGCCCACAATCTGGTTTCCCATTCTTGCTCTGCCATTATTTCACTGTATAACTCACTGTGGGAATTTAAGCAAGTCCCATGCCCATATATAAAGCCATTAAACTAGATGGTTTCTCATCTTCCCTTCTTGCTCTGACATTTAATTTTATTATTTTATTCACATTTATTACAGGTGTGAGCCACCACATGTGGCCATGTGACATTTTAAAGTGTTTATGAAATCTGTAAATTAAGTGGGATGTGACTTCCGCATCATCCCAAATACCCTTTATATTCCTGTACCCTTTTTTTCTCTCTCCCCAAACATCTCTCCCAGCACCCAGACACTGTCCTCCAGCCATCTGGGAAACCACAGTGCAAGGCCCCTCCTGGGCCCGTCTTCCCTTTAGTAGGGGCCCTAAACTTTAAGCATTTTTTCTTCTTTTGCTCTTACCAAAAATGACTTTTTCTAGTTCCACCAACTAACGAGTTAGTGCTAATGAGGGATTATGTCTTTCCATGTCTCAGTTTTCTTCTCTGTACAACACGGCTAATAATATTTATCTTCAAGGTTATTATGAGGATTACAAATAATTTACGCAAACAACCTAGACACTGTCTGACGTATTCAGTAAATGGCAGACTGTTTTTATTTTGTTTTATTATTTATTTATTTAAGACAGGGTCTCATTCTGTCACCCAGGCTGGAGTGCAGTGCAGTGCTGTGATTGTGGCTCACTGCAGCTTAGACCTCCCTGGGCACAGGTGATTCTCCCTCTCAGCATCCCAACTAGCTAGGGCTATAGGTGTGCACCACCACGCCAGGCTAATATTTCTGTTTTCTGTAGAGTTTCAGCATGGAGTTTCCCCATGTTGACCAGGCTGGTCTTGAACTCCTGTGCTCAAGCGATCCGCCCTCCTCAGCCTCCCAGAGTGTTGGAATTACAGGCATGAGCTACTGCGCCAGCCTTGGACATTGTTTTTAAATGGACACAGCTCAAAAAAATCATTTTCTATTAAGGTTTCTTAGAAACCTTTTTAAATTCCCTCCAAGTGGGGTTAAATGTTCTTCATCTGTGCTTCAAAGTCTATGGGAATGATTCACTGAGTGCTAGATACATGTCCATACCCAAATAGACCACTGTGGTAGGCAGAATAATTCCCCCACCTCTCCAAAGATGTCCATGCCCTAGTCCCTGGAACCTGTGAATAGGTGATGTTACATGGCAAAAGGGGAAATGAAGGCTTAGGATGGAATTATGTTTGCTAATCAGCTGACTTTGAGATGGGGAGATTATCCTGGAGTATCCAATGGGCCCAATGTAACAACAAGATTCATTATCAGTGAAAGAAGGAGGCAGAGAGTCAGAGATAGATGTGAAGACTGAGGGAGAGGTCCGAGTGACACCACTGCTGGCTTTGAAGATGGAAAAGAGCCAGGAGCCAAGGGATGTATGAAGCCTCTAGAAGCCAGAAAAGGTGAGAAAATGAATCCTCCTCTAGAGCCTCCAGAAAGGAGTGCAGCTCCATTGACACCTGGATTTTAGCCCGATGAGACCCGTTTCAGACTTCTGATCTCCAGAACTGTAAGATAATTAAATTGTGCTGTTTTAAGCCACTAAGTTCGTGGTAATTTATTACAGCCACGATTGGAAATAAATACAAACCCTCAGATATATTTAATTGGCATAACAATCCAAGTAGTTAGTAGTATTGTCCCCACTTTACAGCTGAGGAAACTGCAGCTCAGGGATGTTAAGTAACTTGCCCAAAACTGCACAGCTAGTAAATAGCTACATCAGTTAAATTCTCTTAGTGCAAGTTTCAGAAAGCAAACAAAAACACAAATTGGGCTGGGCACAGTGGCTCACACCTCTAATCTTAGGGCTTTGGGAGGCTGAGGCAGAAGGATTGCTTGAGGCCAGGAGTCTGAGACAAGCCTGAATAACATAGAAAGACCCTGTCTCTACAAAAAATAAAAATGAATGGTGTTTGGTACCACATGCCTGTGGTCCCAGATACTCGGGAGGCAGAGGTGGGAGGATTGTTTGAGCCTGGGAAGTTGAAACTGCAGTGAGCTGAGATAGTGCCACTGCATTCCAGCCTGGGCAGCAAAGCAAGACCAAACACTAGAACTTATACTTTTTCTCTAACTATATTTTTGTACCCCTTAACCAACCTCCCTTCATGCACCCCCCCATCCCCCAACTCTCCTCCAGCTTCTGATTACCCTCATTCTACTCTCTCCCTCCATAAGATCTGCTTTTTTGGCTCCCACGTGTGCATGAGAACATGTGATATTTGTCTCTCTGTGCATGGCTCTGTGAAAGAAAAATAAAAACTTGGGAACCCCAACATAATGATCTCCAGTTTTATCCATGTTGCTGCAAATGATAGGACTGTATTTTTTTATGGCTGAATGATACTGTATTGCATATATACACTACATTTCTTTATCCATTCATCTGTTGATGGACACTTAGATTGATGCCATAATTTGGCTATTGTAAACAGTGCTGCAATAAACATGAGAGTGCAGAATCTCATTGATTGATATACTGATTTCCTTTCTCTTGGGTATATACCCAGCCGTGGGAATGCTGGGTCATATGGTAGTTCTATTTTTAGTTTTTTGAGGAACCTCTATGTTGTTCTCCATAGTGGTTGTACTAACTTACATTGCAACCAACAGTGTACAAGAGGCCCCCTTTCTCCACATCCTCACCAGTTATTTTTTGTCTTTTTGATAAGTCATTTTCACTTGAATGAGATGATATCTCATTATGGTTTTGATATGCATTTCTGATATCATCCCAGATGATTAGCGATATTCATCATTTTTCATTTACTTGTTCTTTTTAGAAATGTTTATCAAGCCCTTTGCCCATTTTTTAATTGAATTATTTACTCTTTTGTTATTGAGTTGAGCCTCTTATATAGCTGGTTTTTAATTCCTTATTAAATGGATAGTTTGCAAATACTTTCTCCCACTCTGTAGGTTGTCCCTTCACTCTGCTGATCGTTTCCTTTGCTGCACGGAAGCCTTTTAGCTTGATATAATCTCATTTGTCTATTTTTGCTTTGGTTTCCCATGCTTTTGAGGTCTTATCCAAAAACTCTTTCCCCAGACAACTGTCCTGAAGCATTTCTCCCATGTTTTCTTCTAGTAGTTTCATAGTTCAGGTCTTACATTTAGGTCTTTATTCAATTTTGATTTAGTTTTCCTATAAGATGAGAGACGAGGGTCTAGTTTTGTTCTTCTGCATATAGATATCCAGTTTTCACAGCACCATTTATTGAAGAGACTGTCCTTTCCCCAATGTATGTTCTTCGCACCTTTATCAAAAATCAGTTGACTATAAATGTGTAGCCTTTGTCAAAGATGACTTGGCCGTAAACCTGTGGGTTTACATCTATCTGGTTTTTCTATTCTGTTGTATTGGTCTAAGGATCTATTTTAATGCCAGTACCATGCTGTTTGGGTTACTATAGCTTTGTAGTAATATTTTGCTTTGTTTGTTCATTTGTTTGTTTTTGAGACAGAGTCTCACTCTGTCACCCATGCTGGAGTGCAGTGACGCTATCTCGGCTCACTGCAACCTCCACCTCCTGGATTCAAGCAGTTCTCCTACCTCAGCCTCCCTAGTAGCTGGGATTACAGGCATGCACCACCACACCTGGCTAGTTTTTGTATTTTTAGTAGAAACAGGGTTTCACTATGTTGGCCAGGTTGGTCTCAGACTCCTGATCTCAGGTGATCTGCCCACCTTGGCCTTCCAAAGTGCTGGGACTACAAGGTGTGCCTGTAATAATATTTTGAAGTCAGGTAGTGTGATGCCTCCAGCTTTGCTCAGGATAACTTTGGCTATTTGGGATCTTTTGTGATTCCATATGAATTTTAGGATTTTTTTTTCTATTTCTGTGAAAAATGCCATTGATATTTTGATATGGAGAAATATTTAAACTGAATTTGTTTATTATTATTGTTTTTTACTTAAAATTTTAAAAAAATTTCTCTATGCTTTTTTAAAACAAATAGACACAGGGTCTCACACTATGTTGCCCAGGCTGGTCTCAAACTCCTGGCTCAAGCCCCTTCTCGGCCTAGTTTCTGTCTTTTGTTTTGTCTTTTGACACTATAAAATGAAATGAGTGTTCCAATGAGCTGAGCAGAGGAGGTTGGCTTTATGGGCAGAAAAGGGCTGAAGAAAGTAGAAACAGAGAATGAAAAGCAGATTGGTTGTTTCAAAGTTACCTTCCTTGTAAGGTAGAAGCAGAAGGCACTTCCTTATCACACCAGCTAAAGCTGGCCTGTTTGGGGATTTGACTACTTCTCTCTCTTGATTTCTTCTAAGGTCAGGTAAACAATTTGATTTAGGCTTGGTGGCATGGAACTTCAGCGTGAGTGACTCCATTATGGTTTGGTCTGTTGGGCCTAGTGCAGGAGCTCAATCCAAACCAATGACCTCCTGTAAATTTTATTTAACACCGTAAAGGAAGTTCATTGGCTCACATAATTGAAGAGAATTCCAAAGAAAGTTCTTGTAGAGAACAGGCAAGGCTTGATTCAGAAATGGAAAGAATGACACCTGGGGTCCAGAATTTCTCTCTCTCTTGTTTGTGCCTTCCATAGAGAATGGCTTTATTCTCAGGTACCACACAGTGGAGGCCACACCTCCAAACTCACTCCTGTGGTGATAAAATGGCTCCAGCAGTTCCAGATGTCAGAACCTCGCTCTCACAACTTGTTGAGGAAAAAAGAAAGCCTCCCTTTCTCAGAAGCCCTAACAAGTCTTGTTGTGAGTTGTTGCTTCTAATTAGGTTAAATCTCCAATTTCTGATCCGAATACTGGATCCATGGTGGACCTATGGATGCGAATTGGGGAAGAGCTGAATTGCCCAGGGGAAGTTCAGAATCATTTGGACAGGAGACACAGGAAATGACTTATCAAATGTCCGCAAAGATCCTGATCACCAAGTTTCTGAGTTCAGTTACTACTGCCTCTCAGTAACATCTTTTCTGACTCCTCAGACACATTGCTACCGTCTGTTTATCTCTCATTGTCCCAATTCTTCAAACTAAGGGACAACCCTTACATCCTGGAGCTAGCCTTATATCCTGTGTCCCCAGCCTTTACCATAAGGCCTGGCTAAGATCAGCCATCAGATAAATGTGTGTTGTTCAATGGGACTGCTCTTTCCTGGCAGGTGATCCATTCACAAAGCTGCTCAAGTTCCACCTTTCTCTGATTCTGTGAGGGAGCTGCTCTGTTGCCCATGCCGCTGGCTAATGTTTCTGAGAAAATACAAGAACTTCACTTGGTACAAGGTGTGGCTTGTATTATATTTAAGCCAGTTTGAGTTGAATGTTTCTTTTACTTATAGCTGAAAACAACCCAATACCATGCCTTCTAGGGGTGTTTTGAGGATTTTTTTTTTTTTTTTTTTGAGACAGGGTCTCACTCTGTCACCCAGGCTGGAGTACAGTGGTGCAATCTCAGCTGACTGCAACCTCCGCCTCCCACATTCAAGAGATTCTCCCACCTCAGTCTCCCCAGTAGCTGGGACTACAGATGTGCACCACCATGCCTAATTTTTGTATTTTTTCGTAGAGACAGGGATTCGCCATGTTGACCAGGCTGGTCTTGAACTCCTGACCTCAGGCGATCTCCTTGCCTTGGCCTCCCAAAGTGCTGGGATTACAGGTAAGCCACTGTGCTCATGAGATAATGTATGTAAAGTATTTAACAAGTTGGTTTTTTTTTCCTTTTTTGAGATGGGGTCCATGCTGTTACTCAGGTTGGAGTGCAGTTGGTACAGTCTTGGCTCACTACAACCTCCACATCCCGGGCTCAAGCAATCCTTCCTGAGTAGCCTCCTGAGTAGCTGGGACCACAGTAATGCACCACCATACTCAGCTAATTTTTTTGTATATTTGGTAGAGACAGGGTTTCACCATGTTGCCTGGGCTGATCTCCAACTCCTGGGCTCAGGAGATCCGCCGCCCTTGACCTCCCAAAGGTGTGAACCACTGCCCTCTGCCTTAACAAGGTTTAATAGGCATTAACTATTATTACTTTCATTATCACTTATACTAATGTTATCTATTTGTAAGCTTCTCAAGGGCAGGTCTCATCCTCCTCACTGTTCTGGTATTAGCATGTAATACTCAAATGGTGGTTGAACCAAACCAAAGTATCCAGGCCACCACTTTACAAGAGTCAGGTTTCTGTTGATGGAATTTTAAAATATAAGTCATATTTTCAAAATCAGTAGGATAGCTTGCCATTTACAGAATTCCTGTAGAAAATTGTTTTTGAAAGATGAACCATTTCATAATTCAAATCATTTATGTCTCATTTTCCTGTTGTACAGATTTGGAACTTCTTACATGCAGAATCGGGTTTTTTTCACTCATTTATTCATTCACTTATCAATCAATTTATTCAACAAGACTCTCTGGAGCAATGGCATATGCCAGGGCCTGCGCTAGGAGATAGGGAGAGAGAGTAAACACTTGGTGCTTGTGTTCAGGGAGCTTCAGCTTCTGATTGACAACTAGAAGTTGGCTGATGAATGTGCAAAGGTTTGAAGGAGCATGAGGTTTATTTTCAGGGAAATCCAGGTGGTATTAGTTCTGTTTGGGTTCTGTGTTAGTTAAGAATGGGGCTTGGGACAAGAGGTAAGACTGGAGAGTAGGTGAGGATTAGGCCCCAAAAGGCGTCAAAGGCTAGGCTGGAAAGTTACGATTTCATCTTGAAGGTGGTCAGGGAGATTTTGAAGATTTTAAGCAAACATGATCAAATTTGCCTTTCAGAAAGAATATCCTGATGAGACTGGGTGAGGTGGCTCATGCCTGTAATCCCAGCACTTTGGGAGGCCAAGGTGGGTGGATCCCTTGAGGCCAGGAGTTGGAGACCAGCCTGGCCAACATGGCAAAACTCCATCTCTACTAAAAATATGAAAACATTAGCCAGGCGTGGTGGCACGTGTGTGTAGTCCCAGCTACTTGGGAGGCTGAGGCAGGAGAATCGCTTGAACCCAGAAAGCAGAGTTTGCAGTGAGGTGAGATTGCACCACCGCACTCCAGCCTGGGCAACAGAGCGAGACTCCATCTCAAAAAAACAAAAATAAAACAAAAAAAGAAAGAATATCCTGGTGGGGTTGTAAAGCATGATTAGAGCAATGATGAGAGGGTTGGGGAGGCAAGCCTGAAACAGGGACACCACTTAGGAAATGACTCTTAGGCTGAGCCACATAAAATCATCTTATTTATTTATTTATTTATTGGTTAAAAATGATCATATGCCCTCAGTCTCCTTCTCAAAGCAATAGTCCAGATAAGAGTGATTGGAACCCAAACCAAAGCAGCAGTAGAAGAGATAAACCGAGAGACATCAGGAGCTCTAATTTGATAGGACATCATGGTGTTCTTTGACGAGCGAGGCAAAGGAAAGGACTTATGTCTGAAAGTGGAAACATAAAATCGCAGTCTATAAAAATCATTCTTGAACCTAGAAAGTTTACTTCAACCAGTGAATTCTGCAGCTGAAGCCTGATAGATTTATTCATTTTGGCGTAGCCACACAGCAGAATTGGGGTAAGGCTGGGATTGAAACCCAGGACTCCTGACTGCTCTGCTGCACTGTCCTCACTGTACCTTAGGTCTTCCAAAAAGGTATTTGCATTTGCTTCTTAGGGCTGCCATCACAAATTTCTCAAACTGGGAGACTTAAACAACAGAAATTTATTGCCTCACAGTTCTGGAGGCTGGAAGTCAGAAATGAAAGTGTTGGCAGGGTTGGATCCTTCTGAGAACTGTGGGAAAAATTTGCTCCAGGCCTCTCTTCCTGGCTTGTAAACCTGTCAGCCCTATCTCCATCTTCATGATCCCATAGCGTTTCTCTCTGTGTGCTGACGTTTCTTCACATGGCCTTTCCCCTGTGTGTCTATGTGCCTGTTTTCTCTTCTTATGAGAACACTAGTCATTGGATTAGGACCAACCTTACTCCAGTATGATCTCATCAGCAATGACTATTTCCAAATAAGGTCACATACACAGGTATTAGGAATTAGGACTTCAACATATGAATTTTGTGGGGGACAAAATTCAACCCATAACAACAGTACATTTGAAATTTATGTTTCCATGTCATTTTACTGATGGCAATTCTGCCTTTTCCCTTAGAAAATGGAATTAGGGTCCAAGCAATAAGGGTCTTTTCCATTTCCATATCTTAACACAGTTCCAAGGACAGTGTTCTGCTCTATAAGCCTGCAACAACATTCTTAATCACCTGCTGGCAATAGACAGCGATTTCAGTGAGCTTCTAAAAACTTTTAATGTGTGGGTTGGGTGCAGTGGCTCATGCCTGTAATCCCAGCACTTTGGAAGTCCGAGGCAGGAGGATCACTTGTGATCAGGAGTTCAAGACCAGCCCAGCAAATATGAGGAAACCCCATCTTTACAACAATACAAAAATTAGCCAGGCATGGTAGCATGCACCTGTAATCCCAGGTACTCTGGAGGCTGAGGCAGGAGAATTGCTTGAACCTGGGAGGTAGATGGTGGAAGTGAGCTGAGATCACACCACTGCACTCCAGCCTGGGCAACAGAGCAAGACTCCATCTCTAAAAAACAAAAACAAAAACAAACAGACCAACAATAACAACAACAAAAAACCCTTTTAATGTGTGGTCTACTCTCATTAGTGAAGAGAAAAAACTCTTATCTGCATTCCTCTTGGCTGGATAGGCAGAACATGTAGTTACCTTCTTTGGATGAGCAATGGTTCCCTTTAATTTCATATGCCAAGGGCTGGCAGCCAACTGCTCTCATCTTACTCACGATGAGGCTCAGCAGTGGCTACAAAGGTCAGCCACAGAATGGCAGGAGATCTTGTTTATCATGCTTTTGATTCTTGAAGATATGACATTTATTTTGGAACTATCAATAACCAAACAGACTTTGTATAGAACTAAAACATAGATTGAAAGAACATGGCCTCACTGGGGACTTAGCTACTGAGAGATCATACTGAGAAGATTTAGAAAGGCTATGGGAGCCTCCAACTCACCCCTTGTAATAACTGAGATCATATCTAACCACAGAGGTGTGGGTGGGTGAAAACATGGGCTCTACAGTGTCATGGAGGCCAGCCACAGTGGCTCATGCCTGTAATCCCAGCACTTTGGGAGGCTGAGCTACTTGCAGGGCTGAGATGGGGGGATCACTTGAGCCCAGGTAGTCAAGGCTGCAGTCAGCTGATTGTGTCACTGCACTCTAGCCTCAGTAACAGCAAGACCCTGTCTCAAAAGAAGAAGAAGAAAAAAAGAGTCTCATGGACCTGGGATTAAAAATTAAAACTCTGATTTTAAGTTAAGTGATGTCTCCATTACCAAAAAAAAAAGAGGAACTAAGTAAAGGCGGGTGCCTCCTGATATGATGCACCAAAAAGAACACAATATGGTTTATGTAGCATTATCTACCAAAAATGCATAATTAAATTTAATCATGAAGAAACAGTCAGGCCAGCCTAAATTAAAGGACATTCCACAATACAATGAGCCAATACTCTTTAAAAATGTCAATACCATAAGAGAAAATGAAATGCTAAGGAAGTGTTCCAAATTAGAGAAGACTAAACAGATATGACATCTAAATGCAATGCTTTATCCTGGATAGCATTTTGGGTTGGAGAAGAGTTTCTAGAAAGAACAATATTGGGACAATTGACAAAATTTAAATATGGATTGTAAATTGTGTCAATGTTTGACTATGGATTTTTAATACAATTTGATAATTCAAGTTCATAAAATTTGGATAGGAATTGTATTGATACAATTGATTGTATTGTATCAATTACATTTCCTGAATTTGATAATTTTTAGTAGATACATGATAAAGTACTTAGGACTGAAGGGTCATAATCTCTAAAATTTACTCTGAAATGGTACCAAAAAAATTAGAATAAGAAATAGCCAGGTGCAGTGGCACACACCTGTAGTCCCAGCTACTTGGGAGACTGAGGTAGGAGGATTGATTGAATCCTATGCACTATGATCTTGCTGTGAATACCTACTGCACCCCAGACCAGGCAACATAGTGACACTGTGTCTCAAAAAAAGAAAAAGAATAAGAAATAATGAGGATCTTACCTCTGCAATAGCAGAGAAGGAGAGAGAGACAAAGCAAATGTGGCAAAATGTTAACAGTGAATAAATAAATCTAGTTAAAGTGTATATGAATTTTATTGTAATTATCTTGCAATTCTTCTGTATTCTTGAATTTTGTTTTTCAAAATAAAATGTTTACTTTAAAAAGTAGAGATGGGCCAGGTACAGTGGCTCATACCTGTAATCCTAGCACTTTGGGAGGCCAAGGTGGGCAGACAGCTTGAGCACAGAAGTTGAGACTAGTCTAGGGAACACAGGAAAACCCTGTCTCTACAAAAAATACCAAAATTAACTGGGTGTGGTGGCATGCACCTGTGGTCCCAGCTACTCAGGGGCTGAGGTGGGAGAATCACTTGAGACCGGGATATGGAGGTTGCAGTGAGTCGAGATCACCCCACTGCACTCCAACCTGGGCAACACAGTGAGACTCTCTCAGGAAAAAAAAAAAAAGGAGAGATGAATCAGCCTGGACATTGCCCAAGACACTGATCTAAAGGGGTGCTAAAATCTCCCTGGAAATTTAACTTGAAAAAAAAATGTACTGTGAAAACATACCATAAGCTTCCATTTGTATAACATTCAAAATAGGGTGTAGGGGATGAGGAAATGGCAGCCTAGGAGGAAAACAGCTGCGGTTATAAAACAGTAACAGGAAGGATCCTTGGAAATGTTCCATAGATTGACTGTAGTGATGGTCACACAAAGCCACACATGTGAACTAAATACACACATGCATGCGCGCATGTGTGCATGCACACACACACACACACACACACCCTACGAAGGAGTACATGTAGAACTACCTAAATCTGAATAAGGTGGAATGATTGCATGAATGTCAATTTCTTCGTTTTTATATTGTACTATGCTACATGGGTGAAGACTAGGTGGAGAGTATATGGGATCTTTATTACTTAATACAACTACATGTAAATCTATAATTATCACAAAATAAGAAGGTTTAACAATAGGTAAATTTTATGATATTTAAATTAAATCTCAATAAAACTGTTAAAGCTGACTGAGATGGCATGTGCCTGTAGTCCCAGCTATTTGGGAGGCTGAGGTAGGAGAATCCCTTGAGCTCAGCCTAGGAAAATAAACAGACCTCTGTCTTAAAATAAATAAAAATTTAAAAAAGTAAATAAAACTGTTAAGAAAAAAAAAAAAAGGTAATGAGTCCAGCCACACGGGAACATATCTTGATTGTTCTAAGTTAGTGCTTCTCAGTGGAAGCAGGACACTGAGAAAATGGGTGTTTTTGTTTGTCACCATCATGGGGCACTCTTGGGATTTAATGAATGTTAGATTACCTGCATTCCACACTATAGAATTACACAACAAAGAATCAAACAAGGGCCAGGCCTGGTGGTGCACGCCTGTAATCCCAGCACTTTGGGAGGCTGAGACGGGCAGATCACGAGGTCAGGAGTTCAAGACCAGCCTGGCCAACACGGTAAAACCCCATTTCTACTAAAAATATAAAACTTAGCTGGGCATGGTGGCACATGCCTATAATCCCAGCTACTTGGCAGGCTAAGTCAGGAGAATTGCTTGAACCGGGACCCGAGAGGCGGAGGTTGCAGTGAGCCAAGATCACGTCACTGCATTGCAGCTTGGGCTACAGAGCAAGACTCCGTCTCAAGAAAAAAAAGGAAAGAATCAAACAAGACCCATACTGTCAGATATTCAAGTACATTAAACATACACACAAACATAAAATCAATAGCAATAAATTTGTTTATAATTATCTGAGCCTAGAGTTTAACCTCATATACAAGTAAAAACAAAAGTAATTTGTGTATGGTTTTAATATATATGGAATTTTCTAGGAATACAACTATTGTGTAAAAAAAGCAAAGGTTTTATTTTTTTTGTTTTGAACTTTACCAAGAGTTACTCACCATTTCAGAAAATCACAATAGTGACAACACTTCCAAAATTTGAGTCACAAATATATTTTCATTAGTCTTTAGAGGGCATTCATGATATATATGTACATTTTATACATGTGTGAATTTACCATATATGCATTCATAATATATATTTATGCATGATATGTATGTATATATTGAATCCTTATTTTGCAACGTCAGACATAAATAAAAAGTGTTGACCATATTCAGCTGAATATTACCTACAGAGTCTTGCACTGTTGCCCAGGCTCAAGTGCAGTGGCGTGATCTTGGCTCACTGCAAGCTCCGCCTCCTGGGTTCACACCATTCTCCTGCCTCAGCCTCCTGAGTCGCTGGGACCACAGGCGCCCGCCACCACGCCCGGCTAATTTTTTGCACTTTTAGTAGAGATGGAATTTCACTGTGTTAGCCAGATGGTCTTGATCTCCTGACCTCGTGATCCGCCTCCCTTGGCCTCCCAAAGTGCTGGGATTACAGACATAAGCCACTGCACCCGGCCTTACCTTTTTTTGAGACAGGGTTTCATTGTGTTACCCAGGTTGGAGTGCAGTGACACAATCATAGCTCACTGTAATCTTGAATTTCTGGGCTCAAGTGATCCTCCTGCCTCTGTCACACAGTAGCTGGTACTACAGGCATGCACCACTATGCCTGGCTAACTCTTTAAGTTTTTGTAGAGACAAGGTCTCACCATGTTGCCCAGGCTGGTCTCAAACTCCTAGCATCAAGCGATCCTGCTGCTTTGGCTTCCCAAAGTGCTGGGATTACAAGCTTGAGCCACCAACTGGGCCTGGCCCAGTCGAATATTATATGTCCTGTAAAACCAAACTCATTCGTTATAAGTAGATACAAGCATCTGACTACTCAATTTTGTCATCTAATAGAGACATGCCTGTGCACCCACATATTGTAATACATATTATTTTCTAATAAATTACTTTCCTATTTTTCTCCTTTATATTATAGTTAGGTGATTAAGTAGAGTATTGTTGTGTATGTAGATTATATTACCTATGAATTTCATGCTGGGATTTTAAAGAGATGTTACAAAATACAGCAAGGTGAATAAAGGAAATAAATTGGAGTTTGGGTTGACAGGGCTTGGATCAATGATTAAAGGGAGTGGGTGAAGGAGTCAGGTATAATGTGTTGATTTCTGGCTTGGGCAACCAGGTGGATGGTGGCGCCATTCACTGATACAGGCAATACAAAAGAAATAGTGGGGTTTAAGGAGGGAAGTGATGAGTTCGGTTTTTGAGATTTTTAGCTTGAGGTGCCTTGGGATGTGGAGGCATCCCATGGGTACTAGGATATATACCTCTGGGTTTAGGAGATAGGTTTAGGTCACAGGCAGACTGGGAAGCATCAATATATTAACTAATAACTTAAATCAAAGGATGTATGAGATGGGCCAGGGAAAATGGACAGAGGGAGAAGGTACAAGACCAGAGCCCTGGGGGCACATTTAATGTCCAATACTTTTTTTTTTTGAGACAGGGTCTTGCTGTGTTGCCCAGGCTGGAGTGTAGTGGTGCAATCATGGCTCACCATAGCCTCAACTTCCTGGGCCCAAGGGATCCTCCCACCTCAGTCTCCTGAGTAGCTGAGACTACAGGTGCATGCCACCACATCCAGCTAATTTTTAAACTTTTTTGTAGAGATAGGGTCTCACTATGTTGCTCTGTTTGGTCTTGAACTTTTCAGCTCAAGCCATCCTCCCACTTTGGCTTCCTAAAGTGCTGGATTTACAGGCATGAGCTACTGTGCCAATCAAGTGCCTAGTACATTTAAAACCTAGGCAGAGGAAGAGGCCTGCAGAGGAGCCTGAAATCAAGCACCCTTAGGAGAAGAAAAGAAAGTAGAGTCTGAGGTCACAGAAGCTGATGGAAGAGTATTTTTCAACAATGGGAGAGAACCAGTCAAGATTGAGATATGTGAGATTAGAAAGTGGAGTTATGGCTGACCTTGGCTAAAGGCATTTCTGGCAGTGGAAGCCAGACTGGAAGAGGATAAGAAGTGGGTGGGGGAGAGCGAGTATGAGCGACTCTTCCTGGTAAAAAAAAATGTTGCTGTCCACAGAAGATAATGCTTGGTAGGTGGAGAACACAGGGACTGAAGGAGCTGAGGCAGAGGGATGGAGAGACTTAAGCATGTTAACTGCCACTGGGAAGAAGTCGGTAGAGACGGAAGCTATGAGAGTGTAAGAAAAAATTCATTCATTCAACAGTTGAGTACCTCCCACGCGCCCAATCAGTATGGCCGCCCCACTTGAAAACACGCGTGTGGGTCGCCCATGTCTGACAAGTTAATGCAAGGCTTTATAGTTAGGTGAAAGCAGTTCGCCTTGAGCTCTTTCTCCTAACAGTTCCGATTCCGACCCTGACTCCAACAGACACCTTGTGGGAATGCACACACCGCTCGAACTCATGACCCCAACAGAGAACTTAAGGCCACAAGTAAGTAACGGATCGCTGCCAAGGCCAAACTAGCCACGCCAATGCCACCAACGGAGCCTCCCCAGCGCTCCGCCCCTGCTGGCGAGAACAGGGGCAACGGCGCGAGAAATCGCTTTCTGGTGAGCTCCGCCCCTTCTCTTTCTTTGTTTTCCTGTCCGACGATCTCGCGGGAGTTAGGCGACAAATCCCGCGAGCGCAGACCTGGGGCTGGCTCTGCGGCTCTCGCGATATTTGCGCGAGCCTGCTTCCTTCTTTCCTCCCTTGCCAGTCCGCCTGTCTTCCTCCCCCTCTTCCCTGCCCGGCCTCCCCCTTGTTCTCCCGCTGGCCCCCTCCCCGCAGGGATAATATGGTCTCCGGCGATGGACGCCCCAAAAGCAGGTCAGTTTCGGGCCTCCGAGCTGGGTCTGGCAGTTGGAAACGCGCGCTGTCTAGGCGCCGAATTCCTTGCTTTTCTCGCCTGGAGTCGCTCGGCAGGCGCCCAGGCCCTCGGGGCTCGGGTTGTGCTCCCCTCAGGGCCTGCCTGCTGGGCCGCCCTGTGAGCCTAGGCCGCGGAAGCTGGGGCTCCGGGTCCTCACCCTCTTGCGCGACCCCCGCAGGGCGGGCCGCCCCACCGCTGGCCTTGACCAGCACCCCTCTCTCTTCGGTGGCCGCTGCCTGCTGCCAGCGACTTCCTGGCCCCCGTCAGCAACGCCAGGGGCAGGGAGAGGCCCACCATCTTCCCCTGCCCGCCCCCCCGTTGGCGAGCGATGAGGGCGGGGGCCTGCGTCTCCGTGTTCGGGTCTCACGCAGCTAGATGTTGATTCCACGGTCCAGCCTCAGGCCCCTCAGTCTCTCTGTGCCTCTGGAAACCGAATGCGGGGCAGTCAAGGTTGAACATTGGTCAGTCAGTTCTCCGACCATTTATTGCAACGCTGTCTCCTCCCCCGTCCACCTCCCTCTACAAAAAAGAAAAAAAAGAAAAAAAGACTATTTGTTCTGAAAGTGGGCTGTGCTTATGTTTTCTCCTTTTGGATGAAAGCCTTAATGTTGAGGGTCCTGCCCACCCACCGCTATGAGTCTGCACAAAAGATCTGAAGGTTCTTTTCAACCTCAAGGCTGCCTCCCCGCCACTGCCCCCTAGAATGTTGGGAGCTGAGGCACATTCAAATGAGACCTCTGGATCTTTGACGTTGTAGTTCAGCTTCAATTCGTGCAAAACCAGAAGGACTTGTCTCTTTCGGGGAGAATATGCTAATTTCCTAGATATTCTGTTACTTTTCAGTACTACGCTCTGGTAAGGACTTGAGAAGTTTTTTTGCTTTGGTTTATTGAATGCTCTGTAAAAATCCGTCTTTTGGTTTTTATTTTTAATCAGTCCCTCTAATGTTAATTGTGGAATTCACAAATTCCTGTCTCTGCAGTTTTCAAGACATGTCTTTCCAAAACGTCCCCGTGCATTATTTAAATCATTCTTATTGTCCCTTTCCAGGTTTTCTTCGTTACATTTCAGGAGTGAATTATCTTACTAGTTTTTACTTGACAAATTATGGTTTAGAGCTGTGCTGTCCAGTGTGGTGGATACTAGCCCTGTGTGACTTTAATCAAAATTAAATAAATTAAAAATTCAGTTCCTTAGGCACGGTAGCCACATTTCAGGTGCTCAATAGCCACACGTTGCTAATGTCTACTTTACTGGACAGCTCAAACATAGAATATTTCTACCATTGCAGAAAATTCTATTGGATAAAGCTAGTTTCCAGGTATTTTCACTTGAATAAGATATTTTGTTGCTGCGTTTAATGAAAATATATATATTTTTTCAGGATACGCCTTTGAGTACCTTATTGAAACATTAAATGACAGTTCACATAAGAAGTTCTTCGATATATCTAAACTTGGAGGCACCAAGTATGGTAATGTTGCTTTACATTTTCTTGGGTTTGTTTAGTCTCTAATGATGAAAATGCATTTGTCAAGCTGAGCTGAAGAAATTTTAAATGTATTTCCACCATATTGTAACAGGTACACCCACACATACCTATACCATTTTAAATACTCCTCTTGAGACAATTTTTGTTCAGGGAAGATGTAGGCCCATACCTTAACTTCTCATTTAAAAATCTAAGTTAATTAAGGACTATTTTTTTTCCTCAAAGAAACCAATAATGCAGTTTTCAAGTTGTTGTGAAGACGGGGGTCTTGCTATGTTGCCCAGGCTAGTCCTGAACCCCTGGGCTCAAATAATCCTCCCGCCTCTGCCTCCCTAAGTTTTGGGATTATACATGTAAGCTACTGCGCCTGGCCTAATGTGATTTTTAGAAGAACCTGACTGACTGATTATATTCTACACCAATTAAATGTATATTTTACTTTCTCTTTTCTTTTTTTTTTTTTTTTTGAGGCAGAGCCTTGCTCTGTTGCCCAGGCTGGAGCACAATGTCATGATCGTAGCTCATAGCTCATACAGCCTTGAACTCCCGGGCTAAAGCAATCCTGCCTCAGCCTCCCAAGTAACAAGGCTTACAGGTGCGTGCCAACACACTTGGCTAATTTTTATATTTTTTGTAGTGATAGAGTCTTGCTGTGTTGCCCAGGCTAGTCTCAGATCTCAAGTGATCCATCTGCCTCAGTCTCCCAAAGTATTGGGATTACAGGCATGAGCCACTGTGCCTGGCCTGTTTTACTTTGTCAAATGAACAATGCCCACATCTGTTCTTTCTGCTGTCTGTTGAATAGGAATCACCAACAGGACCCATTGATTTGAGTTGTTCTGAAGTATTGGGCGTGGTTTGCCCCAACCTCCACACCTATAGTTTTGGCAGACATTCTCATTCACCTTATCAAGGTCACACCTTTCTCTGTGGTCTCGGAAGAGTGAATGTGGGTGACCTGTAGAGCATTGAATGGAAGTTTTGGCTTTACTGACAGTTGAGTAACTTTCTCAATTAGGCCAATAAAGAGACCTGTTTAGAAGACTGATTATTCTTTGTGAACTTTTCCATGACAGTGACATGAAAAGGTAAACTGAATGCCACATCTGTTGCAGTCAGTTTTGGAAGGACTTTTTACCTTTTTTTCTTGCATTATTTAAGAAGATTGTTCTTTTGATTTTTCTGTAGATTTTGAGGGATTTAAATATTCTTCACTGCTGTGTGCAATAGTTTTTGTGTATTGTGAAAGACAGCTATTTTGGGGTATGTTAGAGAATCCCCATTTTAGAATTAGGTTGTCATTTAAAAATAAACAGTTTGCCAAAATGAGAGCAATATCCTTTACCTTGCATGTGTAGCTGCAGTGATTTGTGTTGATATGTTTGTTAAAGGAGGTTGGTCATTTTCTTAATGATGTATGTCTTTCACATTAATTTTATCCCTTCACTGATGATGAGTTTGCATTAATTTTGAAAAGAAAACAGCTGGATTGATTGTTTACAAGAATAGTCGTTTTAGTTCCCTTTTACTTCTCCAAAATAATCTAGTGATCCTGGCTTGGAAGTCTTTTAACCCAGATTTCATAGTTTAATAAATTAAAGGAGCACATGTGATGTTTTGAAAATTGAGTATAAATACTTTCTTTGTATAATCTGTAGAAATGTGCTTACTTGAAGATGACCTATATTTCTCAAATTTAAGGAATCAGTAGGAAACTATCAAAAACAACTGTAAAATGCATTGAAAGGGAATGATTGATAATCTGAAAGTTAAATTTTCTCTGGGAAATAAACTGTCATGGGAATTTGTACGTAACTGTACAGAGTACATGTATACTTAACATAATTCCAGGATTACCAGTTTTTATAACCATGATAAATACAATAATAGAATACCTGTGAATATAAATACTTTCAAAACAGAAAGTTGGTTTTTATTTATGTGGGGTCAATACCCTGGTTTTTATTTTATTTTATTTTACTTATTTTTTTGAGACAGGATCTTGGTCTGTCACCCAGGCTGGAGTGCAATGGTGTGATCTCAGCTCATTGCAGCCTCTGCCTCCTGAGTGCAAGCGATTCTCCTGCCTCAGCCTCCCAGGTAGCTGGGACTATAGGCGTACATCACCACACCCAGATAGTTATAGAGACAGGGGTTTTACCATGTAGATCAGGCTGGTCTCGAACTCCTGACCTCAAGTGATCCACCCACCTCAGCCTCCTAAAGTGCTGGGATTATAGGAGTGAGCCACTGTGCCGAACCCCTCCTGGTGTTTCAATAGAGTGATTATTATGAGAGGTTATTAAGTAATAAGTAATTTCCTAATAAGGAGTAAAATTTGAAGAACTGACTTTGAAAGAAAGGAACTTAGGTAGGAAGTATTTGGTTGTTTAGCCTTAGAACAAAAAATTCTTACTGCATTTTTAAAAGGAACAGATTGAATTGCCTCCTAGACATATCCCTACAAAAAGACATTGCTTTGGTAGTCACCAAGGTTCACAGCCAGTCTTCTCTGCCTCCATTCCACATTTTGATGCCTGCTAAGTTGAGAATGACTGTTGTAATGAGTAACAATTAATGAAGGGAATGGATTCTATCCCTCATAAATGTTGCAGAGTAAAGATAGTTGAGAAACATAGTTCTAAGCTCCATGCTAACCGTATTAGGGATGCCTACAGCTGCAAGGAACTGAAAACTTGCTGTCCAATGACTTTAAGAAATAGGAGTTTATTTTTCTGACGTAACAAAGTGTGGAGATGGGCAGAATGGGGCTGTGCAGCACCAATCTCAGCAAGGATCTGGGCTCGTCCTTTCTTCCCATTTTGTTTTTATTCTTTTGGTTGCACCTCAGGCATTATGTCCATGTTCCAAACAGCTGGAGGAGCAAAACAAAAAGAAAAACCCTCTCCAGGGGCTTTTGCCTCTTTGGCCAAAGTGTCAGTGGCCACTCTTAGCTTCAAGAAGGCCGAAAGATGGAATAATCATGGTCTTCTATTATCCATGGGGGATATGATCCAAGACCCTCAGTAGACACCTGAAACTATAGATGGTACCAAACCGTGTATATACTGTTTGGTATATATTTTTTTCCTAGACATACATATCTGTGATATAACTTAATTTATAAATTAGGCACAGTAGAGATTAACAATAGCTGGTAATAGAACAGTTATGACAACGTACTGTAATAAAAGTTATGTGAATCTAGTCTTTCTCTTTCAAAATATCTTATCGTGCTGTTCTGCAGGTAACTGAAACCACAGAAAGCCATAGATAAGATGGGGTACTGTATTTTACAGCTTTTACAATAGAGAAAGGAAAGGGAGAAGTGGTTGGGAGTGGGTTGGTAAGTGAACCAGACTAGTCTATGTGCGTTACCAACCTGATGCCTTCTCTTATTCTGACTTTAGATAGAGTTCAACACAGATTATTTGATTTCTGCTTTTTTACTGCTGTTTTATCCTTTCGCTTACCAGATTTATACTCAAGGTACCTCTATGGAAGTGGGCACATCTGAGACATTGATTACATTTTGATCTTATATCATTTTGCTTGTGCAGAATCTTTTTTTTTTTTTGAGACAGAGGGAGGCTCGCTCTGTTACCTAGGCTGGAGTGCAGTGGTGCGATCTTGGTTCACTGCCACCGCCATCTCCAGGGTTCAAGCGATTCTCATGCCTCAGCCTCTCAAGTAGCTGAGACTGCAGGTGTGTGCCACCACATCTGGCTAATTTTTTATTTTTAGTAGAGATGGAGTTTTGCCATATTGACAAGGCTGGTCTCAAACTCCTGACCTCAAGCAGCCCTCCTGTCTTGGCCTCCCAAAGTGCTAGGATTGCAGGCATGAACCACTGCACTTAGCCAGTTGTGGGGAATCTCTTTAATATTCTGGAGCTGGTTGTCTGGCACTACAATGCGCTGACTAGAAACATGTCAAAATCTAGGTAGTCTAAAAAGGTAGATTTTGAGTAACTCTTAAAAAAAATTTTAAAGATAGGGTCTCACTGTCACCCTGGCTGGAGTGCTGTGACATGATGATAGCTCACTGGAGCCACGAACTCCTGAGGTCAGGAGATCCTCCCGCCTCAGCCTCTCGAGTAGCTGATTTGGGTGACTCTCTTAAGTAGATCTCTGAATTTGAAACTATTGCTATTTTTAGGGAGAGGAAAAATCAATGTTGTCTCCATGTATGATGGAGGACAGTCAACACCAGAGAATTAAAATGAACAGCATAGTGGAAACATGAATGACTATCTTGAATGAAGGGGAAGATAGTAGAGAGACTGGCCTAACTGGAGTGAAAGGTAGTTTTAAGATAGTACCTGTTACTGGGCAACAGGGCCTCTGGTGGTGTAAAGCCCCCAGGCACCCTTCTTTATCTCAGGTCATCTCATTCACTCTTTCTTTTGTCCTTTATGTCTGCTTGCTTTTTTAACCACAGTACTGCTTAGTCCTCCAGTAGAGTGTGACTTAGTGTCCAAATCCTACCTTGTAGCCTTTGAAAGAAAATCCTGTATTTAATTTTTTAGGAGAGTTTTTATCATTTAGAAGAATCACAGAAAGACAAGAACATTGCAGATGGTACAGAAAGTCTCATTTTTATGTGTATACAAAAGTATATGTAAATATGCTACTTTTAATAAAAATAGAGTATATGTTGTAACCCTTTTTTTCACTTAATATATCATGAACATCTTTCCATGTCATTGAATACAGGTATCCGTTGCCATGTGAATCTATTTGGTTTCTCAGTCACGGAGCATGAGTTCAGGTAGAAAGGGATACCTGTACTTCTCTACAGCTTCTAATAGCTGCACAATACACAATATTGCCTGTATGAGTGCATTATGGTTTAGTTAACAGACCTTTGAATATTGAAGCTGATAGTAACTTTTCTCTATTTATAAAGCTTTGCATGTGTAATACTTACATTTTTGTGCAAACTTGTCATTATATAGAATTGTTGGGTTGGAAGTATGTTATTCCCTCCACCCCATCACGCACTTTTATTTTTATACTTTTACTATTTTCTGTTGGTTCCAGTCTTTTATTTTTTATTTTTTGAGACAGAGTCTTGCTCTGTTGCCCAGGCTGGAGTACAGTGGCACAATCTCATTTCATTGCATCCTCCACCTCCTGGGTTCAAGTGCTTCTTCTTCAGCCTCTGAAGTAGCTGGGATTACAGGTCGATGCCATCACACCCTTATTTTTTTGTATTTTTGGTAGAGACAGGGTTTCGACATGCTGGCCAGGCTGGTCTCGGAACTCCTGGCCTCAGGTGATCCACCTACCTTGGCCTCCTAAAGTGTTAAGATTATGGGCATGAGCCACTGTGCCCGGTCTGGTTCCAGTTTTTACCTTGGACTATAAGGAACAAAAACTCACTCAAGTAAAAAGTAGGTTGCAGTTTCCAGACATCCAAAGACAAAGGAAGAAAGCGTAGTCAAGTTTCAGGGAACCAGAATTTCTAAGCCAGAGGCAGTGTTCTGTTTGTCACTTGAAGGCTGCCTTGTTTCCTTATTTTTTGTTTCTTTTTGAATATCCAGTCTTCCATCTCTACAGCTTAGTTTACTTACTCATTTTCGTATAATGCCCAATATGGCCACTGCTGACCATTCTTGTATGTTACAGCTAGATTACCAACCGGTTAAGACTGTACCTCTAGGTGACTCTTGTACTTGTTTTGTTTTTTTCCTCAGGGTCTTGCTCTGTTGTCCAGACTGGAGTGTAGTGGTTCAATCATGGCCCACTGCAGCCTGGACCTCCTGGGCTCAAGTGATCTTCCTGCCTTAGTCTCCCAAGTGGTTGGGACTATAGGCACATGCCACCATGCCTGGTTAAATTTTAAATGTTTTGTAGAGACAGGGTCTCCCTTCGTTGCCTAGGCTGGTCTTGAATCCTGGCCTCAAGCAATCCTCCTGCCTTAGCTTCCGAAAGTGCTGGGGTTACAGGTGTGATCCGTTGTATCTGGCTTACCTGTTGTTTTAACCTATTTTGACTGCACTTGTCAGGAGTCTGTTGCTGGTCCGGTTATCTTGCTGGTAGAGACACAAATCTGTTCATCTTTTATGTGGACTTTTGAAAAGACTGGGTTGGGTAGGCAATGAAATAGTTTGCTTGTAATTTGTACACATAGTACATAACTTTCCAAGGATTACCTTTACCTGACATTATCCTACTAGTCCATGTACAGCCATATATTTATCAACCCTCCACATTTCAAATTTGCTTTTATTGTCAATTCCTATTCTAGATTAGGCCCTTTTGGTTCCAAGGAACAGACACTAGCTCGAGTGAAGAAGGATTTATTGTAATGATACAGCACTCCCCAGGCCAATGAAATATGGCTGTCTCTCAAGAAAATGGTGGTGGCCCAGAATTAAGAAAGTTCTTTATTATTTTCTCTGAGGAGCTTCAGATTTCTATCCTGTTCCACTCTTCTACTTCCTCTACTTCACTATAAACAGTCCCCCTCTGCCCACTCACTTTTTACATGGCCTCAAATGGCAACCTCAGACCCTAGCTTACCTCTTAACACCTTTCCGGTTCAGTCTCTCTGTGTCCTGATTACACATTTCTGATAGGTGAATCTAATTGCCCCAGTGTCTCCTTTCTCACAAGACTTGTGGTCATCAGCCTGCCAGAGGATTGGCTTTTGCTTCGCTGCTGTAGCCAAGGAGGCCACAGGCCACTGAGAATGGTAGCAGTTTGGATAGGCACCACGAAGGACATCTGTTGTATTATGTTAGCAAATAATGCCAGTCTACATGCTTACCAGTAGTGAATGAAAAGAATATGTGTTTCTGAACTTTGATCAATAGTAGATAATGTTTTTCTTGTTGGCTCAATTTCTGTCAGTGAATGAAGCGAAGAAAAAAATGTTTTTTCTTCTACATTAAATTGGGGGGTTTATTGTGAAGATTTGAAGGAAATACGGAGATTGAGGGGATCTGATTGTGTGGTCAGATCAGACTTTTTGTTCCCTTCAGTAGGCATGTGTAGAGCCCATGATTCTGACTGAGCTGATTTTCCCTATTTCTGCTTTCCTTTCTTTTTCTTTTCCTTTTTTTTTTTTTTGAGATGGAGTCTCACTCAGTGACCCAGGCTGGAGTGCAGTGGGGAGATCTCAGCTCACTGCAACCTCTGCCTCCCAGGTTCAAGCGATTCTCCTGCCTCAGCCTCCTGAGTAGCTGGGATTACAGGTATGTGCCACCACACCTGGCTGATTTTGTATATTTAGTAGAGACGGGGTTTCACCATTTTGGCTAGGCTGGTCTCAAACTCCTGACCTCAGGTGATCCTCCTGCCTCAGCCTCCCAAAGTGCTGGGATTACAGGTGTGAGCCACCACTCCTGGCCTAATTTTTTTTAATCTTTTATAGAGATGGGAGTCTCCTGAACTCCTGACCTTGGCCTCCCAGAGTGCTAGGATTACAGGTGTGAGCCACCATACCCAGCCCATTATTCTGCTTTTCTTTTTCTCTTGGTTCCTCTTTTGTTTCCATCTGTTTTCTGCCTTCTCCCTAAGTCAAGTTCAAGGTATCACAGAACGAGACTGAGGCAGGCTATTAGATGTGGCATTTGTGCTTGGCTATTCCCTATGCCACTGGCCAGACTCTAGATTGGTTGTCTGTTGGAAGGCTGGCTCCAGGTCCCAGCCATTCATGACAGGGTGGCAAGGCTACCTGGAGCCCACTAGCAATTGGTGTAGAAGAAACTTTTTAGAAAGAGGGCTGTGGTATAGGCATTCTGAGGACCTGCCAGTACAGGTGAAAAAACAAAATCTTATGCAGGAATCTGTTTTGTTTTTTGCTTCCTCGGACTCTGTCAATGGCAATATATGTATGTATGTAAGTATGTGTTTATTTGAGACAGTCTTGGTCTGTCATCCCAGCTGGAGTGCAGTGGCATGATCTCGGCTCCCTGTGACCTCTGCCTTCCGAGTTGAAGTAACTCTTGTGTCTCCGCCACCCGAGTAGCTGGGATTACAGGTGCGCACCACCACACTCGACTGATTTCTATGTTTTTAGTAAAGATGTGGTTTCACCATGTTGGCCAGGCTGGTCTCAAGCTCCTGGCTCAAGTGATCTGCCCGCCTTGTCTTCCCAAAGTGCTGGGATTACAGCCATGAGCCACCGTGCTGGGCCCAATGGCAATTTGTTTAAAAAGAGAAAAAAAAAAGGTCAGAGTTTGTTTATTTATTTGAAGAGACAAGGTCTTGTTCTGTGGAGGTCAGACTTTCTTTATTGGAAATCATCCCTATCCTGCCTGGTTCTGGTTAGAGACAGAAACACTTCTTTGCTTCTAGTCAGACATGGGGATGGGTTAGTCTTGTTGCCAGGCCTGATGTGATTTACAGGGCCTTCTAGAAGGGCTTCCTAATCTTTTCTCCAGGCCCCTAGCCTTCAGCAGGGCTAGCTTTACCCTGTAGCTCTGCTGGCTGGTTCCTGCTGTGGTCTTCTAGCCCCCCTTTCCCAGTCTGGACTCCAAAAATGCAGTCTCTTTGGGGGCTTTTGGCAGGCCTAGAGAACCTGTGGCTTCAGAGTCTTTCCCTCTTCCTTCAGGCTGATGGGTTTCTCTGTTACATTTAGTTATCTAAAGCCTGCTTACCACAGTACTGATATTCCTCATGGGTAATTTCTTCACTACTGCTTGAACTTGGAATTTTCCGTTTTTACCAATAACAAAACCCTTTTACTTCACTCTGCTGCTTCATGATAAGCAGGGAAGATAGTTTTAAATCTGCCGTGTGCAGATAATACAGATAAGGTTAAAAATCTAAGTAATGTGTCTAAGGTCACAACATATCTTCTAGGTGAGGAAACTTATCCTTAAACTCAGATCTTCTGATTTCAAGACCAACACCTTTTCTCTCCAATGCCATGCTATTTCCCAGTTTAGTAATGTCAGTAATAAAAAATCATTTTTTTTAAGTATTTGTTGAGTATGTATTTATCCACTTCTATAAGCTCTATTATACACTTGGCCAAGGTCCCACAACTAATTACCATTACCTACTAAGTGGTGGAACAGAAGCATGAACAAAAATCTTGATTCCAAAACCTTGTAAAAACCTATTACAGCAGGGGTTGCAAGCTCATGCTTATAGGGACCAGAGAGGCAACATAAACAAGTGAAATACTTTGCTGGGAATTGTGTGGCAAACAGGAAGGCGCATGTCCTATATAGAGTAGGTGCTTACTAAGTTCCAGCAGAAGTATATGGTTGGTATTGTAAAGTGTTGTGATTGAAAGACCTGTGGTTTTTTAAATGTTGGCAGTTAAATTTGAAATGTTAAAACTCTGCAGAACAAGCAAAACATGTCTGCAGGCCAGCAGACATGAGACAGTTTGTGACCTCTCTACTGAGAGATACACTTTATTTTCTAATCTTTGCAGCAGCTATTTAGCCTTGAATAGTAGAATCTGCAGTCTTGGGAGCCTTGGTTTGCCTTTCATCAGATGCTTCCCATATACAATAGCAGACCTCAGCATTTTTTTTTTCAGCGCCTGAACCACCTATTGGATCTTCTACTAAGTAACTGATCAAAAGGATATTTATTGTTACCAGATTATTTCAGAAGTGGGATAATATGAATTACTATACTTAACCAGTTTAAATACCAGCATCCTGGTTCCTCCGTGGTGTTTTTAATTACCTGTCCTTAAAGGGTTAGCTTTATGGATTCATAGAATTCTAGAAATTCCTGATTAGAAGAGGCAGGCGTAATCTAGTCCTTTTTTTTTTTACTTGTTGCATGAGTCTCTCAACAATACCATTTAATTCATTCAGCTAATATTTATTGAGTACTTGTATATTTATAGCAAATGAAAGATGGCTAAGATAGTATCTGTGCTAAAGAAAACACACGATTTAGTAATGGGGACATAGAAGGAAAATATGCGTAAAGTGCGGTACTATGTTGTAGCAATTTGGGTCTAGCCAGGAGATAGAAACCACGTAATAGGTTAAACAGAGGAAGTTTAATATACATAATTATTAACTATGATAAGAATAATTGTAATACAGGAAAATTGTATATAGTACTGTAGGGTTAAGGGAGAATACCCAAGGAAGGACAAACTTGGAAGAGGTTCAGAACTCACTGGAATAGGTGTGGGTTGGCTCACAGATAACAGAGAAGTATATTGGTTTTGGCCAGGTTGGAGCTGATCTGGAGTTGCTAGGTAGGCAGTAGGCCACCCTCTGGAGTGCAGGCAGGGGATCTGATGATCAGAAACTAGTGGTGTGGGCATGCGTTGGGAAAACAGATGCTGGTAGGGGGCAAGAGCCCTTCAGAGCTCATAGGCCGTGTTGGGGCTTGCAGAAGGAGTGACGGCTCAATATGTGACCTTTGAGGCAGCTTACAGATGGAGTCCACGTGCTGTCAGAGCAGCAGGCCTTCTTTACAAGAGTGCCTCAGTCCAGGTACTGGCACAAGCAGGAGGCCTTCAAAGCGTACAGCTATATAGGGACTCCGGCTCCCATGTTGAGAGGGCTGTGGTGATATTAACACATTTGTATATATTTGTGTGTGTGTGTTTTAATATACACTGTAATGGTGTCCACATTTGGAAGTTCTGCATAACTTGATGAACTCTTATTTCTCAAAGACCAATAATGTAATGAGCAGACTGGTAGAAGCTTATTTCATTCAAATATTGCTCTGTTGCCCAGGCTGGAGTGCAGTGGCACAATCTTGGCTCACTGCAACCTCTACTTCCTAGGTTTAAGCGATTCTCCTGCCTCAGCCTCCCGAGTAGCTGCAATTACAGGTGCCCACCCACCACGCCTGGCTAATTTTTTGTATTTTTAGTAGTGACGGAGTTTTACCGTGTTGGCTGGGCTGGTCTCAAACTTCTGACCTGAGATGATCCACCCACCTCGGCCTCCCAAAGTGCTGGGATTACAGGTGTGAGCCACCGTGCTGAGCCTTCATTCACTTTTGAGAAACTTTTTGCCAAATATACACATTTGAGTAACCATAATTTGTCAGTTCCTTCAAGTGAAAAACTGTTCTTTGAAAAAAAATGGCTTAATTTTAGCTTGCAACTCAATCATACAAGAGTTTTTCTTCAGGCGACTGATGTACTTTGGTATTGAGTAGAAATGTTGTATAAATATATTTCATTTTTGTCACACAGAATATTAAGACTTGACCTCAGCAGTTGAGATTTAATAAAATTAAGTTTTTCTGCTTCTTAGGGACATTTTTAAGTGAAACTGGTATTTTGTGTGATAATAAATAATACAAGTACTACAGGTTGAGTATCCCTAATCTGAAAATCTGAAATCTGAAACTTTTTGAGCACTGACGCTCAGAGGAAATGCTCATTGGAGCACTCTGGATTTTTTTCTTTTTTCTTCTTTTAAGATGGGGTTTCACTCTAGTCTCCCAGGCTGGAGTGCAATGGCACAATCTTGGCTCCCTGCAGCCTCTGCCTCCGGGGTTCAAGCGATTCTCCTGCCTCAGCCTCCCTAGTAGCTGGAACTACAGGCGTGAGCCACTGCGCCTGACAGGGTTTCACCATGTTGGTCAGACTGGTCTCAAAATCCTGACCTTAGGTGATCCACTCACCTCGACCTCCCAAAGTGCTGGAATTACAGGAGTAAGCCACCACACCTGGTGGATTTTGGATTTTTGGATTAGGGATACTCAACCTGTAGTACAATTTGGTGCCCCTGCTTTGAGTCCCGCTAAGGCATCAGCAGTTTAGGACCACATTTTGAAAATCACAGTATGGTGTTGGAGGCACCCCCTGAGGAACCCAAGCGAGAGATGATGTAGTAGTGATTTGGACTAGATTTAATGGTGATATTGATAGAAGACAAAAAGATGTGGGAGAGAGGCATTGAGGAAGATGCCTCATTGTTTTGGCATGAACATCTGGAAGGATGGTGGTGTGGTGCTATTTACTGCTCTAGGAAATGGAAAATGAGGTGATGATAAGGGGAAGGAGCAGAAGGGAAGTCACTGAGTTCAAGTTTAGGTACTAGTGAATTTGGGAACATACCAGTATTAAAGTAAACATGTTCGGGAGGAACCAGGCATGTGGTTTTGGAGCTTAGAAGACAGACTTGGACTACAGAAAATATTTTGGAATTATTAGTGTAGATGTAGTGATAATTGAAGCCATAGGAGCAATTGTACTCCCTGGAGGAAACAGTGTAAAGTAAGAAAAAAAGTGAAACAGTGTAAAGTAAGAAAAAAAGTGGGTCTCAATATGAACTCTGAGGAACTCCTACATTTAAAGATCAGATAAAGGAGTAGAGGTTAAAAAGGAAAATAGGGCTACCTAGAAGTGTTAAGAACTATAAAGGCTTGACATGGTGACTCACGCCTGTCATCTCAGCACTTTGGGAGGCTGAGGCGGGAGGATCTCTTGAGCCCAGGAGTTAGAGACCAGCCTGGGCAACATAGACCTCTATCTCTATTTTTAAAAAATGAAAAAGAACTATAGAGGATCTAAAATTTTACCTTCCTTGAAAGTTAACAAATTAACCTGACATAGTTTCCTGTGTGTTGGCAGGAGGCACCTGACTCCTGGATCCGAGACAGTGGATAGTTTATTATTCACAGCAAAGCATTATCCTTATTACCAGTATTTATGTTGGTTTCCCAAGCTCCAGTTGCTACAGGGTAATGTTGAAGAAGGCCAGGTAACACCTGCACACACAGGGGTTGTGTTACAGAAAAGGAACTGTGGCTTAGGAAACCCAAGTCTTTTATAATGGGTAGTAAACATGCCTGCTCTTTGCTCCAGAGCGAGACGCTGTCGTGTATTTGAAGACTATTCACTATATAGACATCTCTGAAAAAGTAGTCTGGAACAAAGGCAGTCATTGCCTCTGTTCACAAGTCTTGAAGAAATGTGAGATGGGAGACATGGAAAATTGTCTTCCAACAATATGTTAGAAAGAAAACTGGAAGATGGTGCTGTGGAATCCAGTAGAAAGAGTGTTTCAAAAAGGAGGTAATTAATAGCTCTGTTGAATATTGCTACAAGGCTGTTGGACTTTAGCTAGACCTGCTTCATTTGTGTTTAAGGATAGAAATCATATAGATTAGGGCTAAGGTGAATGGAAGGTAGAAAAGTGGGCACTGAAAATACAGAGAATTTGAAGAAAGCAGTACTTTTGTTGTCAGTTGGGGCTAAGAGCTATTTAAATATTGATGGGAAGAAACCAATTGAATTGCAAACCAGTTTGCAAAAAAAGGAGAGAGGAAATGATGACTCTTGGGTCCTAAAATGGTTAATGGAAATAGGATGCAAAACTCCTATAGAGAAGTTATCATTTAGTAGGAGGAAGAAGTCTGCAGCTCCCTTAACTGGTGAAAGGGTGAATTCAGAGGCAGCGAGGCTTGTGGGTATAGTAGGAGGAAGTTGAGAGGTAGGAACTGTTAGTTTCTGTTTATCAGTGGGGTAGGAAGTGGGGGTAGGTCCTGTGGAAGATAGAGATTAAATTTTAAGGAGAGTGGATGAAGATAAGAATTAATTGATGTGGAGTGCGGGAAAATAAGCAGATCAGAGAAACATTAGGATTTCTGGGTGAATAGTGAAGACCTGATTGAAGTTATAATCATGTATTTACATGGGTACCAGTTTCTCTGCGTTGATGTTTTAGGAATTTTTTCCTCATTGTTCTTCCTCAACATAAAACTTAAAACCACAACAAATTACCATTCATACCTGTTAGAATGGGTACTGTATAAAAGACAGACAATGACAAATGTTGAGGAGGATATGGAGAGATGGGAAGCCTCATACACTGCTAGTGGGAATGTAAAATAGTGCAACCACTTTGGGAAACAATTTGGCAGTTTGTTAAAAAGTTAAACATAACTATACCATGTGGCCCAGCAATTTCATTCCTAAGTATCTATCCAAGAAAAATGAAAACGCTTATTACACAAAGATTTTCAAATGATCTTAGCAGCATTATTCATAGCCGAAAGTATGTCCTGCAGTGGGTGAATGAGTAGGCAAAACTTTGGTATACAATGGAATACTATTCAGCAGTAAAAAGAAATTGACTATAGATACCTGCTACAATGTGGATGAACTGTAGAAAGCAGGCTCAGTGAAAAAAATACAGACGTAAGAGACTTTATTTTATGATTCCATTCATATGAAATGCACAGGAAAGGCAAAGAGTAGATTGGTGGTTTCTTGGGTTAGAGAGGAGGGGGAGAGGAATTAACAGTAAATAGGCATGAGAGATCTGTTGAGATGATGAAAATGTTCTAAAACTGATCTATGATGTTGATTGTACAACTTGGTAAACTTAACGTTACAAAAATCCCTAAATCATACACTTGGAAAGGATGAATTATAGTTTTAAAAAAGAGAATAGTGCTTAAGCAGGGAGGTGATGTGGAGTGGACCAACTGCGGGAGTGGGGTGAAAAAAGAACAGGATTGGTGTTTTCTTGAGCAAATGGGGTAAAAGAACAAAGAGGATTAGTGTAGGGTTTGGGGATGAGAGATTGAACCACATTGACCCTAACTGCATAAGTAAGGAAAGCGTGGATAGGCTGGTGCCTACGAGTAAGGAGAAAGTCCCCACAGTATTGAAGAACAGGTGTGGTAAGAGTGGGGATCAGAGAGGTTCTGAAGTTTAGGGAACTTGCAAGACGGTATAGTTAGAGCATAAGAGCGTATGTAGAGGTGAGATGGCGAGAGAAGGAAGGAAGAAAGGGAATAAATGGGCCTTCCTGAACTTTATACCAGTTTGAAAGTGGGGATGTAGAATTAATATTGTTGAAAAAGCAAACCAAGGCTGGACATGATGTCTCCTGCCTTTAATCCCAGCACTTTGAAAGGCCAAGGCTGGAGGATTGCTTGAGGCCAGAAGTTGGGAGGCCAACCTGGGCAACATAGGGAGTTTCATTTTTATTAAAAAGAAAAAACCGGAGCATGTGTTCATTTTTCACATCTGCTAGTTTACTCTCTTGTTATAACTCTTCTACTGGAATATCTACCTGTAGGTTTAATTTAAGGGTTAAATGGAATAATTTATATAAAGTACCTCTGTATCTGCCCCTTAGTCTTAAATAAACAACTGCAGATGTTATTGTTGGAAAAGTTGAGGAAGAAAAGCATATTTGTTATCTATTGCATAACAAATTAAACCAAAAGCAACAATAAACATTTATGACAGTCACAATTTCTGTAGGTCGGGAATTTGCAGTGGCTTAGTCGAATAGTCGTGGCCCAAGGCCTCGCTCACATGGCTGACAGCCTGGCGCTTCCTGATGATGGAGAGGCTTCAGTTCTTTTCCATATGGGCCTCTCCTCAGTGCTGCTCAATAGTCTCATAATAGGCTGCTGACTTTTCACCGAGTAATCTAAGAGAGGAAGGCTGAAGCCAAAATACTTTTATAGCCCAGCTTTGGCAGACACACTCTGTCATCTCTGCCATACTCTATTGAGTCAGACAAGCAGAACTGATTTCAGTACAGATTATATGAGAGCATGACTATCAGAAGGCAAGTATTATTGGTATCATCTTGGAGATTGGCTACCACAGGGAGAAATAAGACATTTTGTTTTTGTTTTCAGAGAGAGTGGTATATTTATTCATTTGCATCTTCCCTGGCAGTAGGTCTCTAGTCTTTACTTTTGCAAATTTAGACAAATTTGAGATCGTTAGTGCTTCTTCATGACAAAATGTTGAGTTAACATTTGTGGGGCCAAGTGTGGTGGCTTATGCCTGTAATCCCAGTACTTTGGGAGGCCAAGGTGGGAGGATTGCTTTGAGAACTCCCTGGGCAACATGGCGAAACCCCATCTCTACAAAAAAAAAATTACACAAATAAGCTGGGCATAGTGGTGTACGCCTGTAGCTCAGCTACTCTGAAGGCTGAGGTGAGAGGATTGCCTGAGCCCAGGAGGTCAAGGGCGCAGTGAGTCATGATTGTGCCACTGCACTCTAGCTTGGGCAACAGAGCAAGGCCTTGTCTCAAAAAAATAAAATACATTTGTGATTAGTGTTTTCTCATAGCACTCTTGATAATTGCTTTTTAATTTTTGAATAAGAATTTTTTAAAACCCTACTTGTTTAGTTATAACTAAAACAGTAGCCTTTTGCCCTGTCCCCAATTTCTACTCCCCAGAGAGTACTATTTTCAATTCCCTTGACTGTTTCTTCTGGTAATTTCCTCCATGTTGTTAAATTGCCCTTCTTATACTACTGTTTCTTGATTTTCCAGTCTTAAACTTTAGTAGTTTTGTACTGTGAAAATGGTAATTTGACACTTCTTCTGTGTATTTATGCAACTCATAATTTTTGGTGGAGTCAATGTTCAGCATTTATGTTATTGTGACTATAAATGTTCTTAGTGCATGTGGTAAATGATTGTATCTTATTTCTTACATAACTTTGTATTTTTCCTGGGATTATTGGATTGCCTTTTTTTGTTTACTTAATATTCTATGTCGTTATGAATAAATCATCTCTGAACTCTCCAAAAGAACTAAATTCCTCCTCTTGGTATAATCATGTAATCTATGGGTTATTTTTTTTTTCTTCTGTTGGTGACATCCTATCTGGACTTCATCTTCTGGTCCATCTGGGACCGATTGCATTGTAGCTTGCATAGCCGTTGTCGTAGAAGAGTCTGCGCTCTCTTTGTTTTGGAGACTTTCTAAGATTTAGTGGTTTTCTATTTTTTGTTTACTCTCGGTTTTATAGAGTGTGTCCTCCACTAGCTTCCTAAGAAAGGATGCCTGAGAAATACATTTTTGAGACCTTGCTTGATTGATAGTTTTCCTGTGTAAAAATTTCTTGGTTGGAAATTATTTTCATTTGGAATTTTGAAGGCATTGTTCCATTGTCTGCTAGCTTTTAACACTCCTCCTAAGAAATCCCAGGAAATCCTGATTTCCTAAACTTTGTTTCTGCTTACTTTTCCCCCATGTAGACATTTATAAATTTCAGCTGTCTCTATTCTGCTCAATCCATTACTAGTCATCCATCTAGTCATACTCTGTTTTTCAAAATTTTGTTGACTTTGCCTCTCCCTGTCACTTTTTTTTCTAGTGGGTTTATAACTTTTATAAACAAAAAATATTCCTGAGATTGTTTTTCCATAATAATTATCTAAATAAAAGGTTAATCTTGTATATAATTTCTGTGATAATATTTTCCTTCTCATTATCTCCAAATGTTCTATTAAAAAAAATTTTACCCTGTAATTCCCCTTGGCTTGGGGGACTTTTTATGTTTCTGATTGAAGTAAAGATGGAAACTAATACTGGTTAAATGCCAACTATTTATTGTACTTTGAGAGCTTTACATGCACCAACTGGATAGATGAGGTAGGAAAGATATTCTTCACATCTCTGTTAGGTATCTGACAGTCCCATTTTAGTGAGAAAATGTATTAACTTAGTCACTTTCCAGAGGTCATACCTGTAGTAAATACAAGCTTTGAATCTAGTATTCAAAAAGGATACTGTAGTCCTTTTTCTACTTTACATACAGTTTTATGAGTCTGTGTGTGTGAAAAATTTCAAACATTGAAAGTAGGGAGATATACAACACTGAGAGTGAACCCTAATGTTAACTGGAGTTGGGGTGATTGTGATATGTTGATACAGGTTCGATGGTAAAAAATGAACAGCTCTGGTGGGGAATGTTGATAGTGTGGGAGGCTATGTATGTGTAGGGTAGCGGGTATATGGGAAGTCTCTATACCTTCCTCTCAGTTTTGCTGTGAACCTACAACTGCTCTGAAAAAAATTAAGCATATCATTATGTTGGCCAGGCTAGTCTCAAACTCCTAACTTCAAATGATCCTCCAGCCTCGCCTCCCAAAGGATTACATGCTAGGATTACAAGCATCAGCCACCGCTCCCAGCTGGTCATCACACTTTCGCAGAGGTGCCTTCACCACTCACCCCATCTAAGGGTGTTATCTTCTGTCCTGAACCCTACTCACTTCCCTCATAGCACCTTCTACTGTTTCTAAATATTTGTCTGTTTACTTGTTTATGGTCTGAATCTCCCAGTAGGCTCCAGCTTCATAAGAGCAGATACCACATCTCATTTGTTCACCTAGTGCTGGAACATACTAGAAAAGTGAACAAATATATTCATTTTGTTGTTGTTTTTTGAGACAGGGTCTCACTCCCATTGCCCAGGCTGGAGTGCAGTGGCAGGATCAGCCTTGACTTCCCATGCTCAGGTGATTCTCCTGTCTCAGCCTCCCGAGTTGCTGGAGCCATACCCGTGCGCCAGGACACCTGGCTAGTTTTTTGTATTTTTAGCAGAGATGGGGTTTCCACCATGTTGACCAGGCTAGTCTTGGATCTCCTGAACTCAAGCAATCCTCCCTCCTTGGCCTTTCAAAGTGCAGGGATTACAGGTATGCACCACCATACCTGGCCAATAAGTATATTCTTAATCGGGAAAAAATGTAGGGTGAGAATAGTCTTATAACCCACCACGTAATTGTCAGCCATTTATCAGCATTTTGCCAATCTTTTGTTTCATATATTTCACTGGTTTTTAACCTGTATTCTTCCACATATGTAGCTGATATATAAGAGGACTTCTAAAAAATCACACTGCCATTGTTATTCCTAACAAAATTAAGTAATCCCTTAATATAATCAGTTTTTTTTTTTTTTTTTGGAGACGCAGTCTCACTCTGTTGCCCAGGCTGGAGTGCAGTGGCAAGGTCTCCGCTTATAGAATTCAGTGTAGAATCCGCTTCCCGGGTTCAAGCAACTCTTGAGCCTCAGTCTCCTGAATACCTTGGATTATAGGCGCATGCCACCATGCCTGGCTCATTTTTGTATTTTTAGTAGAGATGGGGTTTCGCCATGTTGGTCAGGCTGGTCTGTAACTCTTGACCTCAAGTGATCCACCTGCCTTGGCCTCCTGAAATGTTGGTATTACAGGCGGTGAGCCACTGAGCCCATCCACTTAATAAAATCTAAAACTGAGTTCATATTCAGATTTTTCTGGTTGTCTCAAAAATATATTTTTACATTTGGTTCGTTGAAACAGTATCCAAATAGGGCCAACACATAGTATTTGGTTGTTATGTCTTTTGTCTCTTTTAATCTTTAATAGTCCTCCTCTCCTCTTTTTTCATGCCATTTTTGTATGGAAAAACCTAGGTTCTTTATTCTGTAGAATGTCCCACATTCTAGCTTTGACTGATAGCTTCTTTGGGGTTTCATACTTCCCTACTATCCCCCATGTTTCCGGTTAACTGGGAGTTAGAGCTAGAGGTTTAATTAGATTCAGGTTTATTTACATCCTTGTTTTTGCAAGAACACTTCTTAGTTGGTACATGTAGTTTTTTGTTTCATCAGGAGGCAAATAATATCTCTGATCTCTTACTTTTGGTGATGCTAAGTGGGTATGAGTGTTATCAGCTTGCAAGTTCCCCATCCACATAAATCCTAATGATTTTAGCGCCTATTTGTGACCATTATCTAGATCCATTATTTCATTAGGTGTTGCACATTGGTGATCTTTCAAATTACATCATTTCTTCCACATTTACCAGCTGTAATTCTTCTATAACAAAGTACTCTTCTCTATTTGGTTACCTGAAGTAAGGAAAGATAATGTTAACTATTGATTTTCCCCCTTTGTCAGTTTTCAGAGTAATGAGTTGATACCCTAGCAGCTTTCATTGGTGATCAGTGAAAGGTTAAGAGTCATTATGAACTAAGGGCTATTTATATATTTGATGTATTTTGGTGAATTATAGTTATTACTCATTTTGATGCTCGAATTGACCCATTAGTATCCCTATTAGTCTTTGATAACTTCTTTGGTTTCGGACACTGGATATCCCAGGCTCATTTTGTACAAATCCTTCTCCAGACTAGAATCAGTCATTTCTCTGAAAAAGTGTTCTGTTGTGTGTGTTTAGGAAATAGTGTTTAGAAAAAACAAACAGTTATTAAGGGTTTGTTACTGTTGGGTTGTTGTTATTCTGGGCATTTTCAGTGACAGAGCTAGGAAACACCTATTTTTTAGGAAGAGAAAAATAAATCATAAGTTCATATCCATGTTTATAATTGAAATGTAAGGACTTTTTTTTTCTTTAACTTGGCTACTGTGACTTTTTTCCCCAGATTTTAAAAATAAGCTTCATTAAAAAAAAAATTAACATGCGCTATTGGAAACTGAAAAACACAAGAAATGAGGAACAAAATCATCCACAATCATAAGCAGTTTGACATGCCCTTCTAGGTCTTGTGTGTGTATATACATGACATCCAATTTTATGTGATTGAGATCATACAGTATGTATCATGCTTTTTCACATATCATGAACTGTTAGTTGAGAACCCCAAAGCTACCTTCTGCCCTTCAGCTGCCAACCTATTGAATAAGTCCTGATATACACTACCTAGGTGGTTTAACAGTTCTGTGTTCTAGATGCATGTTTTCTATCAATTATACCAAGATATTTACAAATTGGCTAACTCACTAGCTCTGCTTTTTATCATACATTGTCACCTCAGGACATCTATAAAGCTTAGATGTTACAAAATAAAGATTGAACTTTGTTCACAATAAACAGATGTTGTACCAAAAATGCCCATAGAGACCTATGGTTAATATCTAAAACCTGTCCTCTGGATATGGAGACACTGGCAAAGAGCCTCACCCTTCACCCCTTTTCCCTCTTCTATCATTTCAGTGACTAAGTACAGTACTATATCTAGCTCTAAGAGGTAAGTTAACAAATACCACTCCCAGAAGACAGGTCTTCCTAAAAAAAGGATATTTAAAAACGGATTATTTTACTGCCTCTACTTTTAACATACTTTGAGCATTAGGAGTTTTGTATACTTCAAACACAACAGTATTAACTAAATTACATATATAGAACAATGGTTAGACGATCTGAACTAATGTAACTCAACAGGCACAGAAGTCTTCTCTCTGTGTACTTCCTCCTCCTCGCCCCCCTCCACCCCACCCAGTGAACAGTTAGCATATTCTCCAAGACTTCAGGTTTAACAATTTCATTCCCAAAATGCAAATGCTCCTGTGAAATAACAAAAAAAAAACTTTGTGTTACTTTAGCTCTCATTAGCTAGTCTGATTTTAAACTTGTATGTTCTTGAAACCATAGTAACAAAAAGTACTTTTTTGCTTGCTGCTTGTTACACAAATCACAGTCTGTGAATAGCAGCACTAATGACTGAATATACGTTTCTTTCTTGTGATTCTTTTTGTACTTAGTACCCAGAAGGTACTCCCAATAAGGAAGTAAGTGGAAATGCTGTGTGAGATATATGCTTAGTTTTTTCGTTTATCCTTTGTTTCTTTTTATTAAAATACACATGCTGATGTATTTTTAAGATTATATTTCTCATAATACACATTTGATGATCTTATGTTTAATTATTTTAAAATAATATATTATGGGTATGTTTTTAAACTCTCTTTCTTACAGGAAAGTTAGCATACTGTAAACACTGTTCTGCCCTGCTTTTTCTCTTAATGATGTATTCTGGAGCTCACTCTTTATCAGCATGTAACTTCACTCCTTTAAACAGCTGCATGGTAATCCACTGTGTGAATTACAGTGATTTATTCAACTAACCCCATATCAATTCAGTCTTCTCTTTAAATCCTAAGGAAACACTTTTGTGTGGCACAATCTGGTGTGAGAATTTAATATGATTGAAAATTTAAAGATATTGAAATCACTTTCTCAGTTGTGTCCTTAAAGTAATTAAGAGTGAATCAGTTTTTGTGAAATGAATTTTACTCACTCAGGCATTCCAGTTTACTTTTAAACTTTAATCATTTTTGATGGAAATAGTTTAAATTTATTAAAGACTTTATGCAATTTAATCATTTTCTTTTTGCCATACTAGGGGATGTCTACATTATTGAATTCAATTCTGATATTCTCTGCTTTTTAGTTTTTCTGTGAGTTCCTTGAATGTCAAGTATTTGTCGTGGTTGCAGTATGATATTCCTAAATTAATGCAACTCTTGTATGAAGGTTTTTATCTCTGCTTTTTTCAGGGCTTTGAGGTTATGTACAGGAAAGTCATTTACAAAACACCTGATGTTAACATGAACAATGTTATACTCTAGTTTGTTAGATTAAAAATGAACTGTTTAAATTGAGAAACCTGCATTTTTGTCTTTATCTAACTTTTTGCTATGGCATTTTTAAAATAATATGTAGGTATGACTGTTTGCTTATTAATCGTAATATTTTATTGAATCAGATGTTCTGCCTTATTCAATACGGGTCTTGTTGGAAGCTGCTGTACGAAATTGTGATGGCTTTTTAATGAAGAAGGAAGATGTTATGAACATTTTAGACTGGAAAACCAAACAAAGCAATGTTGAAGTGCCCTTTTTCCCTGCCCGTGTTCTTCTTCAAGATTTTACGTAAGTAGTGGGTTTTTCATAAATGAACTCTTAGAATATGTTTCCTTTTTAAAATTGAGACTCTTGGCTGGGTGTCGTTGTTCACACCTGTAATCCCAGCACTTTGGGAGGCCAAAGCAGGAAGATCACTTGAACCCAGGAGGTTGCAATCGGTGTGGGTAACGTAGTGAGACCCTGTCTGTACAAAAAAAAAATTTAAAAATTAGCTGAATATAGTGGTGCATGCCTGTAGTCCCAGCTACTCTGGAAGCTAAGGTGAGAGGATTAGTTGAACCCAGGAGGTTGAGGCTGCAGTGAGCTGTGATCCCACCACTGCACTCCAGCCTGGGTGACAGTGCAAGACCCTGTCTCTAAAAATAGAAAAAAAATAAAAATTCAGACTCCCTGATGGATGGCTCTGTTTTTTTGTTTTGTTTTGTTTTTTTAATTTTAAGGTTAGTTTATAAACTTAAGAATTTTGCCCTTTCTAAACTGAAGCAATTCATTAAAAATTAGGCACCTATTTTGTATACCATTTATTCAAAAACTACTTTTGCTTAACTACCTTCTTATGATCTCTGTGTAACCAATAGGTTTCTCAAACTTAACATATTGAAAACTTGACTTTACTTTGAGGTAGAACCTCACTCTGTCACCTAGGCCAGAGTGCAGTAATGCAGTCATAGTTCACTGCAGCCTCAACCTCCTGGGCTCAAGCGATCCTCCTGTCTCTGCCTCCCAAAGCTCTGGGATTACAAGCATGAGCCACCATACCCAACCATCAAAACTTGATTTTTTGATTGTCTATCTCAACTCACATATTTCTTTCTAAGTTATAGTAAGTATAAATATACTTTCTGTTATAGTAAATGGCACCATACACTCCCATTTGTTTAGGCTTCAAATCTAGGAGTTAGCCTTGATTTTTCTCTTTCTTTAATACCCTCTAACCAGTCTATCAGCAAGCTCTGTCAGTGCTACTTTTGAAATATATCTTGTGTCCAAGTATTTCTTTCCACCTCTGTCACTGTCGTTGTGGTTCTAGTCCCATTCTCTCTTAACCTGGACTGTAACTGCAGTAGTCTCTTAGCTGGTATCCTTGCTGTCACACTTGCAATCAGTAGTCTGTTCTTTACACAGTAGATGGAATGACTTGGTTACAAATGTTAATCAAGTCATATTATCCCTCCATATACCAGCTGGCTTCCATCACACTTAAAACAAAATCCAGAGCCTTTACCATACTCTGAAAGATTTTGCCTGATCTGGGTGTCCAGGGATTATTTATTGGAAGAGTTAACCTTGAGCTGAGTTTTGAAAGAGGCATAGGGGTTAGCTAGAACATCCTCTTCACCCACCCATTCAAATCTGGCTTGTGTGCCACAGCTCTTTGTAACCTATGTATGCTGCCATTACAGTACTTGCAATACATAGCCGCATAAGAAATAAATGGTATTTCTTACACCATTTATTCAGAAACTACTTTTGCTTAACTACCTGCTTATGATTTCCACATAGCCAATAGTTTCTCAAACTTAACATATTGAAAACTTGATCTTATTTTGAGATACAGTCAACACTCTGTCACCTAGGCTGGAGTGCAGTGACATGATCATAGTTCACTGCAGCATCGACCTCCTGGGCTCAAGCTGTTATTTTATGCAGCTATTATAGTACTTACGATACTATTCTGTAATCATTATCTTCCCTAAAGTTTTTTTGAGAGCCAGAACTATGTCTGACTTGGCCTTGTACCATTGGTATCTAGCACACTGAAGGCATTTGATAATACTTGTTATATAGTTGGCTGGATAGATGGGGGATGAATGTAAAATGGCAAAAGCTACTGTGGATAGCTTTGGGGTAACATGAAGGCACTAGGCAGAAGGGGGTGGAACTAGGAAAAGGGGAGGGTGCATCAGAAAAAATACATGGTGAAAGAGAGTTTCACAGGCAGTTTCCTTGAAGTTCACTTATGCCTCCAAAAATTATCTCTTATTATTTTTTGGCACATTTGCCCAAGTAATTCAGTTCTTAGATAATGTTAATGTTAATTCTCATTAAACCAGGATATCCTAAATTTAGATAATAACTACATTATGAAAAATGAATATAAACTAGACAGGGATACTTTTAAAATGTGAAAATGAAAAAGTTTATATTTATCATTTATTAAGCATGTATAAAAAACAATTTGGACTGTAATTTGACCATTCTTTATTTTTTAGTGGAATACCGGCAATGGTGGATTTTGCTGCTATGAGGGAGGCAGTGAAAACTCTTGGAGGTGATCCTAAGAAAGTTCATCCTGCTTGTCCAACAGATCTTACAGTTGACCATTCTTTACAAATTGACTTCAGTAAATGGTGCGTCAATACAGATATTTATAGACAACCATGCAAGTTAACTGACTGGAAATGTGTCGTGTAGAGGAAAAGAAATAGAGATAATTTATGGCAGAGAAAAGTATGCTAAATTTAGTATTGGCTAGTATATAAAAGCTAAAACTGGTGAAAAGTTCGGAATGGTGGGGGTTTTTGGAATTAGTCTGAGTGTAAAGTTATTTTCATATTTGTGTATTTCTGCTGACATTTTTGGTAGAAATGTATACGCCTAGGACCTGCTTTTTGGAGTGAACCTCTGAATTCAGTCTTTGTTTCCTTTTTGTTTTTTAACCTACTTGTCTTTCAGAAAGAATCAAAAGATGTGAGCCATAAATGTTTTTAATTATTTGGTGATTAAAAACATTGAACTCACTAAAGCTCTATTTTCCTTCCACTGAAATAAGTATCTTGTATTTATAAGGCCCCTTTGACTAAGACCAAACTAGAGAAGATGTATTTCTGTTGCCATAAATTAACTTTTTTATAACATTCCCTGGAGTAGTGGAATAAGACTGTAATTTATTATAGCCTATGAGAGAGATTTTTCCCTCGAGATAAACTGTAGCTCTAAATTTCTTTTAAGTTGTTAGGGGGAAAAATATGTGTTTCAGTACTTGCTAAAAGTTATGTGAATTAGTAGAGTATATGAAAGTGATTTTACTGGACTCTTAGAATTATGTTTTCATTTCTGTAAATTTAAATGACCTGTTTCATGTATATACACATATATATATAATCTGAGATTTGCCTTTGAAACCTGAGTTAAATGATACATTAGCCTTCAAACATCATTCAGTTACTTCCAGATAGCGTTGCTAGTGTGCATTTTTTTTAAGAGCTAATTTTTGTCCTTTTTAAATGGCTTTATTTTGTTTTCTTTTTGGAATGACAGTGCAATACAGAATGCACCAAACCCTGGAGGTGGTGACCTGCAGAAAGCAGGAAAGCTTTCTCCACTTAAAGTGCAGCCTAAGAAGCTTCCCTGCAGAGGCCAGACTGCCTGCCGAGGATCTTGTGATTCTGGAGAACTAGGCCGAAACTCAGGAACATTTTCTTCACAGATTGAGAATACACCCATCCTGTGTCCTTTTCATTTGCAACCAGTGCCTGAGTATGAGATTGTTTTTCTTAGTGTTTATTAATACCAGGTTATTTTCCAGTTAAGAAAATCAAATTTATTCTCATTCCCACCCAATTACTATGTTGTGTTGTAACTAATATGTTACCTTCACACTTAAGTACTAGATTGAATTTTTATATGTATTTCCTGTTATACTAAAAGAAGTAAATATAGTGAAAATGGTGATCTCTAAGTACAATTCTCTTTACCATTACTAAGAAAACAAACCTTTCTTAAGATTTATCTGTAAAGATAATTTATCTTTTTGACAATTGTAAGCAGAAAATGAGGTCTCATTTTAAACTAAAATTTTTACTTTAGTACATTTGTACCATTCATATACTCATTATAATGTCATTCATATTTCTTATGTTAATTCCCTGTATATATTTTTAGCATTTTTTCCTACTGGGGGTTTCTTCTCTTTTCCTGTTGTGTTAAGTGCTCTATGTTGGCTGGGCATGGTGGCTCACAACTGTAATCCTGGCACTTTGGGAAGCCAGAGCAGGCAGATCACTTGAGCTCAGGAGTTTGAGACCATCCTAGGCTGCATGGTGAAACCCTGTGTCTACAAAAAATTACCTGGGTGTGGTGTCACGCCCCTGTGGTCCCAGCTACTCAGGAGGCTGAGGCAGGAGAATCTCTTGAACCCAGGAGGTGGAGATTGCAGTAAGCCAGGATCACGCCACTGCACTCTAGCCTGGGTGTGACAGAGTTGAGACTCTGTCTCAAAAAAAAAAAAAAAGCCCTATGTTAACAATAAAATTATTATTTTTTATGTTTCAAATCTAGTAAGTTCTTTTAAATAAGTGATTTCCTATATGGTAACATGGAAAGTAGTAAATATGCCTAGAAAATAATTCTATTCCTAGGATTTGGCTACATTTCCTAATAGGTAATTTTTTTAAATAAGAAAAAGAGTTCTATGGCCAAGTGAGGTGGCACATGCCTGGAATTCCAGCACTTTGGGAGGCTGAGGCAGGCGGATCACCTGAGGTCAGGAGTTCGAGACCAGCCTGGCAAACATGGCGAAACCCCATCTCTACTAAAAATACAAAATTAGCCAGGCATGGTGGCGGGTACCTGTAATCCCAGACACTCTGGTGGCTGAGGCACGAGAATCGCTTATACCAGGAGGCAGAGATCACGCCACTGGGTGACAGAGCAAGACTCTCTCTCAGGGGGAAAAAAAAAAGGAGTCCTACGACTTTTTAAAATATATACTATAAAGTTCCCAAACTTTTAAAATTTATTTATTTATTTTTAGAGACAGGGTCTCACTATGTTGCCTGTGCTGGTCTCAAACTCTTAGGCTCAAGCGATCTTCCTGTCTTGACCTTCCAAAGTCGGTTTTTTTGTTTTGTTTTGAAACAGAGTCTTATTCTATTGCCTGGGCTGAAGTGCGGTGGCATGAGCATGGTTCACTGCAGTCTCGACCTCCTGGACTCAGGTGATCCTCCCGCCTCATCTTCAAGTAGCTGGAACTTCAGGCATGCACCACCATGCCTGGCTAATTTTTTCTGTAGACAAGGGGTGTTACTGTGTTGCCCGGACTGGTCTCGAACTCCTGGTCTCAAGTGATCCTTCTACCTTGGCTGTCCAAAGTGCTGGGATTATAAGCATGAGCCACTGTGCCCAGCCATATTTTTATTTTGTGAGTTAAGAGAGTTATGTGAATTGTTTTTGTCTTAAATAACTCATGTAAAATATAACAGTTTATCCCATTGTTAGTAAACTGTCTTTTTTTTTTTTTGAGATGGGGGGGTCTCTGTCACCCAGGCTGGGGTGCAGTGTCACCATCTATAGTCCACTGCAGCCTCCAGCTCCTGGGCTTAAGTGATCCTCCTGCCTAAGCCTCCAGAGTAGCTGGGACTACAGGCACACACTACCAGGCCTGACTAGTTTTATCTACCTTCTTTGGGGGTAGAAATGGGGTCTCACTGTGCTGCCCAGACTGGTCTTGAACTGGGCTCATGCAGTCATCCCACCTTGGCCTCAGAAAGTGCTGGGACTGCAGGCATGTAGCACTCCACCTGGCCTTGTTTTTTTAATTTAGTAAAAAATACTTACACTTTAGGTTTTAAAAAGTTTAACACATTTAAGATTTAGAGTAGCTAAGAGTAATGTCCATTCATTTATCCTAAGTACTAAATAATACGTTAATTCCTTTGTTCCTGACCGGATCTTCCAAATTCTGCCTAGTTCTAAAATTTTAGGCTTAATATTTTTATAAAGCCACAGGTTATAGTGACCTCGTATGCTCTTCCTTTCTAAGGATTCAGTATAATCTGTGAGTCTTTTGGCATCAAATTTTGACAGTTTTATGTAATCACTTTCTTGTTCCTGTTGCCTAGTTGTCCTGGTTGTTAAGAACATGTTGACTTTTGAGATTAACACCTCTTATACAGAAATTAATTTCCTGAAAAGGCAGATTTATTGATTCAAAATCATTGATTTCTTTAGTTTTTGTTTCTTTTTATAACTGGCACATCGTAAGTGCTTAGTGCTATATTTTTGTTTTTAAAAATCCAATCTTCTGTAACATTTCCCCATAATTTTGACTCTGAATTACAAAGTATTAAGATAGATTTTATTGTAGTTCCTGGCTATGTGATAATAGTGACTCATTGGTATCCTTTAATATGTCAATGAAATATTAATTACAGACTTAAGAAGTTGAGTAGAAAGATGAGAGCATAACCTTTGGCACTTCAAATTACCCCCTATTTGAAGTCAGGTTATGAGCCAATAAATGTTTATATGGCACTTTGTAGCCATAAGTGCTGTTGAAAGGTAAAATAATTGGAGTGGCGCAGAAAGCTGTGTTCCCTGAGGCCCTGGAAAAATCTCACTAAGATATGCTTGGCTTCAAAAGATGACTCAACTATTAAAGTAATCTTTGTTTAGAAAAAAAAAAAGTTTTGCGGGTGTGGTGGCTTACGCCTGTAATCCCAGCACTTTGGGAGGCTGAGAGGGGTAGATCGATCACCTGAGGTCAGGAGTTTGAGACCAGCCTGACCAACATGGAGAGACCCCATCTCTACTAAAAATACAAAATTAGCTGGGTGTAGTGGCACATACCTGTAATCCCAGCTACTCAGGGGGCTGAGGTAGGAGAATTGCTTGAATCCAGTGGGGCAGAGGTTGCGGTGAGCTGAGATTACGCCATTGCACTCCAGCCTGGGCAACAAGAGTGAAACTCCGTCTCAAAAAAAAAAAAGTTGACAATTAAACAACTGTAATTATCTGGACTAATTATCTGGTCCCTGGAGGACATGTATAATCTAAGTTATACTGATATTCTAGTGAACACCCAGTCACCAGCTGGCAGGTAAAAGAACCAGCTTAAAGCTGTTTGCAATAATTTTTTAAAATATCTATTAGATAAAAATATTTTTCTAAAAATGGTACTATGTTACTGCATAGAGGTCAGTTATTTTTGTCTCTTAGTTTAAATAATTCATATAAACTATAATCCATGTAAAGTGAACTGCTACTTATACATAAAGTAGAGCCCTCTTTTGGTATGAGATGAATGAAATATTTTTGCAAAAAGCTGTTTTTAAACTATAAAATGATGTTGAGGTATTGTTCATCAATGCTGCATAGCAATAATCAGCACCCATCTCCTAGTTTAACAGGCACAAGAGCCAGGTGGGAGGAAAGCACATGCTTGTCGTTGAAGCTACTACCTTCCTCTTTTCTTGAAGTGGATAACCCAACAGTGTATTTTTATTATCACTTAAGTACAGTTTTGGACGTTGGTGTAATGTGGCTTTCTTACACTCCGTAAAGTACAACTCATTTTTGTAGTTTTCTAGTGTGTTATTTTAAAGCAGAACTTTATTGAAAAGAAAATAATTCTGAGAAACCTAATAAATAGTTCTTCCAAAGATTTTAATAATATATTTGTATATATGTATGCCTAAGAATGATGACTTAGAAAGAAACAAGGCAAGTATTTTTTTGTAATACATATATTTAATGCCAGCTCTTCTTCCTTTTAGACCTGAAACAGTGTTAAAAAATCAAGAAGTAGAATTCGGCAGAAATCGAGAGAGGCTTCAGTTTTTTAAGGTATAAATGATTCAGGGAAATTTTTGTAGTGTAATATATAAACTAATGATAGGTACAATTTTTATATCTTTAGTTGTTTTTTTGTTTTTGTTTTTTTTTTTTGGTGGGGGGTGGGTGGGGAGACAGAATCTCGCTGTTACCCAGGCTGGAGTCCAGTGGCGTGATCTCAGCTTACTGCAGCCTCCACCTCCCAGGTTCAAGCAGTTCTCCTGCCTCAGCCTCCCAAGTAGCTGGGATTAGAGGCGCACACCACCACGCTTGGCTAATTTTTGTATTTTTAGTAGAGATTGGTTTTCACCATGTTGGCCAGGCTGGTCTTGAACCCCTGGCCTCAGGTAATCCGCCTGCCTCGGCCTCCCAAAGTGCTGGGACTACAGGCATGAGCCACTGTGCCTGGCCTATTTATTATTTTATTATTTTATTTGTTTATTTTTATTTTTGAGGAAGGGTCATGCTATTGCCCAGACAGGAGTGCAGTGGTGTGATCTTGGCTCACTGCAACGTCCGCCTCCTGAGTTCAAGCGATTCTCGTGCCTCAGCCTCCTGAGTAGCTGGGATTACAGGTGTGCACCACTGCCTGGCTAATTTTTGTGTTTTTAGTAGAGACAGGGTTTTGCCGTGTTGGCCAAGCTGGTCTTGAGCTCTTGGCCTCAAGCAATCTGCCCACCTCAGCCTCCCAAAGTGCTGCGGTTACAGACATGAGCCACTCTGCCCAGCCACTTTAGTAGTTTCTAAAGGCATTATAGTAGTAGAACGCTTTTGTGCCTCAAATGAAATCTTATTGGAAACCCTATTGTGTAAAGAAAGATGAAAACAGTGGCTCTAGTTTAGGAGAGAGAACTTGGAGGGAGCCTTGTACACTGAGCCTTTCTTTCTTCCCATTCCTGAGAATCTTTGGAACACAGTTGAATACTGTCATTTGTCTGGACTTTTTTAACATTTTTATTTGACCTAAAGGATGACTTAATAAAAAATGTATTTAGGTTCAGTATCTGTATCTTTGTTTTTAACTATGTGATATGAACTTTTTATTTACCGTATTGAACATTAGTTAAAATATTTTTAGTGTTGTTACACCTTGATTGTGAACACAGATTCAAATACTAACATTTGTATTTCTTAAATTTAAACAAAATATAGTGGAGTTCAAGAGTTTTTAAGAATGTAGCAGTAATCCCTCCTGGAACTGGAATGGCTCATCAAGTAAACTTAGAATATTTGTCAAGAGTGGTTTTTGAAGAAAAGGACCTCCTCTTCCCAGACAGTGTAGTCGGCACAGATTCACATATAACGATGGTGAATGGTTTAGGGATTCTGGGGTGGGGTAAGTAAATGACTAAATATATTTCATTTCTTTTGGGGTTAAGAATGTCAAGAACATTGTAAAAGAACATAAATTATTGAGTTTTTATAGCCTCTTTGAGGCTCTGTGATTTTCATCTGTAATAGTAGCAGCAACAACAAAATATTAATCGAGAGTTTGTGATCAGTGTTGTAAAAGAGGATTTATCAAAAGAAATTTACACAGTGCCTAGCACAGCACTACCATTTGTGAAGTAATTGAATGATGAAGATATGTCTAGAAAGGTTGCTTCTTTGTCTAAGGTACTTTGTGGCTTCTCCTGGTCTTCTTTATTAGTCCAGATTTCTTGCCGTTTTATACAAGGCCCTTCACAACCTCTGGTGTCCCTTTAGCCACTCACCAACACCCATCTTAGAGACTAGTCATTTCTTTACTTATATGGGCTGTCTCTTTTCTTTTTTTTTTTTTTTAGAGACAGAATCTTGCTCTGTCACCCAGGTTGGAGTGCAGTGGCACAATCTTGGCTCACTGCAACCTCCACCTTCTGGGGTCAAGTGATTCTCATGCTTCAACCTTCCAAGTAGCTGGGACTACAGGCACATGCCACCACACCCAGCTAATTTTTGTATTTTTAGTAGAGATGAAGTTTTACCATGTTGGCCTGGCTGGTCTCGAACTCCTAGCCTTAAGTGATCCACCTACCTCGGCCTCCCAAAGTGCTAGAATTACAGGTATGAGCCACTGAGCCCAGCTAACTGTGCTCTTTTATACTCCATGACTTTGCATAGGCTATTTCTTCTGGCAGAATGCATTCTGCCGACCATGACTTTGTTGAAATGTGGCTACTATTAACTCATCCAAGACTGGTCATAGTTATCTTCTGAAAACCTTAACTGCCTTGCCGAGTTCAGTGTACCTCACTTTGTAAACTTACTCTTTCACAGCGTGTTATAATTGTTGAATTTTTTGTCCTTTTTCATTAGCGTGAACTTGTTGAGGTTGGCAGAGACTGGATTTTGTTTTTATCTGTATCTTGAATACAGTACAGTGCCTAGCATAATGAATACTTAAACTAATATTTTAACTTGACTATACTTAAAACTAATATTTTGTCTTGAATATAAAGGTAAAATAATAGTTTTTTGACCATGCGCGTGGAGTCATTTCTTTTGGGAAGCCTTGGGTTCAGTGTCCACATTAATAGCAATATAGCAACTCTGTAAAGTACTGTGTAAGACAAGCTCATGAAACACCTAGAGATTCAGATGTTACAGAGATAAATTATCTTTAAATATACGGTGCTAATATACCTGTCTTTATTACATTAGGGGTTGGAGGCATTGAAACAGAAGCAGTTATGCTTGGTCTGCCAGTTTCTCTTACTTTACCAGAGGTGGTCGGATGTGAGTTAACTGGGTCATCAAACCCTTTTGTTACATCCATAGATGTTGTTCTTGGTATTACAAAGGTAAGTTAAAGTTGTGGTTGCTCTACGACTTAGTGAACATTATTTTTATAAAAATGGAAGAGCCCTATGAGAGCAGGGATTTGGGTTCATTACTGCATCCTCCTCAGGTCTCTGACATTAGCCATGTCATCATAGTTATAGTAATAACAACAAATGTAGCATTTACTTAGTACTAATAAATACAAAGAAATTTGTTGTGTTCACTTATGTTAGCTCATTTATTCCTTGTAACAAGTCTGTGAGATGGGTGCTATTACTATTCTCATTGTAACTCTGAGAAAACTAAGGTACAGTGTCAGGTTTAGTGACTTACCAAAGGGTTGAAGGGCTGAGTAGTAAGGGATAGAACAAAGATTCCAGACAGTCAGATTCTTGAGTCCATTCTCTTAACCATTATGCCTTATTAGTGCCTTGTTGCCTTAATGAACACTTGCTGATTACGTGATTTTTTTTTCTTTTTCCTACGTGAATTAAAAAAAAATGTTTAGCAAAAGTTGATTGTATCTTTAAATTATTTGCCCGTTAGAAACTGTTGCTCTACTAAGTAATGCTTTCAAAAACATGGACTGTAGAAATGTGATATATCATTTTTCTGTTGCCGTTTTAACATTTCTCTGGATTATGTAAAAACCTTTTCTCTGAATTTTTAAAATACTGGCTGCAGAACTTCAATACGTACACTGAGCTTCTTAAGCGTATTAATACACAGGCTCACGGATTTCCTAGTGAATAATAATTTGTAACTCTTCTTCCTAAATGTCTGGCTTTTACTAACATTATTTTAATGATTAAGTCCTATTTTGTTAAATGAATGTACCTGGAAAATGTTCCACATGTAATTCCAATTTGGATCCCAATCTCAGCATTTTTGGTTAGATGATTGGTACAAAGGCTTTCAGGAGTATCAGTCTCAGCATTTTTGCTTAGATTATTGATATGAAGGGTTTCCGGATGCTCCAGCTTAAGGAAATGATAATGCCTCCCTCCCAGCATTTGGTCTTGATCCTTCTTCCCTAATTAGAAAAGAATTTGGCATCTTAGAGAAATTACTGATTCAATGTATGGTACCAAAAGATCAAGAAGTCAATTGGGAATTGCAGGATTATTTCTAAAGGAAAAGGAATATCCCATTATGTTTTTACAGAAATCAATTTTTTACTTTAGACGTCCTGAAAATTAATGCTGCTTTTTAGCTTCTCTGGCTATTTTTTCCTGACAATATTACTATGTGTTTTTTGACATTTTAATTTATTGTTAAAAAATTAAACTATTAAGTATGTTTACATTTATTAAATATATTATTACTTCTTTTTTGAGACCCTGTTCCATTTATGATCCTTACAGGAGTAATCCTGTGTTGTTTTTTTGATGAGAGCAGCATTTGGTTTGTAATATCTAATCTGTATTTCTCTCATCCTAAAAAATACAACCATACATGAGGAAACATCTTTACATGTAGGGTTTGAGTTTCTATATCTATAAAAAAGGGTTTGGATTAAGTGATCCCTGGCACTTACAAAATGTTAGGGATTAATATTATTCATAGATCGAGGATAGTTTCATTCTTAGTCACCTCCTTAGTCACTCCTCCTATACCAGTCTGAGACCATTTTACAATTTAGAAAAGACGAATAACTGGTTGGGTTACTTGATAGTATAATAACCAAGAAAAATAATTTTAGAAGGAATTAAGTTTGAAACCACATGTTAACAAATTCTACCAAAGTGGGATTTGCCTGTGATTAAAGATGCTGTAAACATTTGGGCCAGTAGTTACAATTTGAAAAATTTTTATAGTCAGTATATAATTTATTTAAATATACAGTTTCATCAGTCTATTAGTATTTCATTAAGTCTAAGATGCCATCTGTTTTATGCACTGCTAAGAAAGAATAAGGGGCTGTGCACAGTGGTTCACACCTGTAATCCCAGCAGTTTGGGACGCCAAGGCAAGAGCATCACTTGCGGCCAGGAGTTCAGGACCAGCCTGGTCAACACTGTAAGACCCTGTCTCTACAAAAAAAAAAAA
>NW_012114844.1:4329969-4334364 GCF_000951035.1 Colobus angolensis palliatus | reverse complement strand
GAGCTTGCGGTGAGCCGAGATCTGGCCATGCACTCCAGTCTGGGCGACAGAGTGAGACTCCGTCTCAAAAAAAAAAAATTAGCTGGGTGTGGTGGCACATGCCTGTAGTTCCCAGCTACTTGGGAGGCTAAGGTGGAAGGGTTGCTAGAGCCAGGGTGTTGGAAGCTGCAGTGAGCTGTGATCACACCACTGTACTCCAGCCTGGGCAACAGAGTGAGACCCTGTTTCTAAAAGAAAGAAAGAAAAAGGGCTGCCAGCTAAACAGACACACTATTGAGTTGATGTGCCCTGATTTCAAAGACATGAAAATGCTAATTATGGCCACCTTGAGCTTTCAGGCCCCTTTCTACCCTGATTAACAGTGACATTGGACCGGTCTTCTCTTTACTCCTTGTCTTAAAATACCCCCAAAACCAGAATGAGTTGATTCTTAAGAACAACGAAGAATCTCATTCCTTCACCATCACTAGTATTGATTAAAAATTATATTTTATAGTTTTCAAACAATCCTTGCTAATCTTGTCTTTGCAATTTTTTATGTGTTTCTTTGTATCCCTTTTATAGCACCTCAGGCAAGTAGGAGTGGCTGGAAAGTTTGTTGAGTTTTTTGGAAGTGGAGTTTCACAATTATCTATAGTTGATCGAACTACAATAGCAAACATGTGTCCGGAATATGGTGCTATCCTCAGCTTTTTCCCTGTTGACAATGTGACATTAAAACATTTAGAACATACAGGTAAGAAGATAAAAGATCATTAGAATAAGCATGTTACATTTCCAATGTGTTTGATAGTGTTTTATAAATGACTACCTTATACATGTTATTTACTATTCACAAAATTACATTATGTTGAAACAACAACTTCCAAGCAAACATCAGATGTCTTTAAAGAGTGTTGTGTCCTCAAACCCTAGTTCCCTGTGACCCATTGAAAACAATTTAAAGGAATTATTCAAACCATTGGTCCTGGCTTGGCTGTTTCCCCATAATAATGGATACCTCCGCCTCTACTTAGGGGTCAGAGGTTGCAGTTTAATGGAAGTCAGCCTTAAACATATTTACAGCCGTCCCCTTCTACAACCAAGAGTAGAGGAGCTATCAGACAAAGGGGTTTGGGAACCAGTTTTCTATCTAAAGAAGAAGAAGCACAAAATTTTGCAAAAAACAACATAGGACCACAGGTTCCAAATCGTTTTGTAATCTGATTAACTAGGAATTTTGGACACTCTTCTATTGACTGTTTAGATTAAAGTAGAAAGTACCTATAAAACAAGATAATGTTGATATTTCATAAGGCTGCTCTTTAAAAAGTAAGATTTCTTTTTTTAATCTCTTTAATGAGGTAATCATTGCTGAGTTACTCATTTCTAAGCATAGATATATATTTGGAGGATATATTGTAGTATTCTTCAGTGTGTGGGCAGATTATTATGTTAGTTAATCAGACAGCAAAATTAATGAATGGTTATATAGAATCCTGGAGGGAATGATCCCCCCAAATGCAGAACTTCTGCATTTGAGTTGGTAGAACATTCAAAGTAGAAATGGTTAGAAGTGCCTCATTCCTTGCTTATTAATCTTCAGTTAAGATTTTAGTGATCCTGTGTAACAAATTATCCTAAAATTTAGTGGGTTGCACAAGCAGTAATTATTAGCTCATGGTTTCGGTGGGTCAGTAATTGAGACAGGGCACAGTGGGGACAGTTCATCTCTGTTTCATGTTTTGAGCCTCAACTGCAAGATTTGAAAGGCAGGGCCTGGAATCCTGAAGGCTTGTTCTGCTTGCATGTCTGACAGCAAATTGTGAGCTGTCAGCAGCTGAGGACTTAGGTAAGGCTGTCAGGCAAAACACCCTCATGTGGTTTCTCTGTGTAGTCTGGGCTTTCTCACGTGGTAGATTCTCAAGGATTAGGAGAAAGAGAAATGTAAATGAATATGTAAATAGTATTTGTTTCTTGCTCATCACTGGAATTCAGTACTCTTACCCCCAAAGATTTCAAAATTCCTTACTGAGGCCAGGCTCAGTCGCTTACACCTATGATTCTGGCACTTTGGGAGGCTGAGGCAGGAGGATCACATGTGTCCAGGAGTTTGAGACTAGCTTGGGCGACATAGCAAGACCCTGATCTCTACGAGAAAATAAAAAATAAAAAATTAGCCAGGTGTGGCAGTACAGACTTGTAGTCCTAGCTACTTGGGAGACTAAGGCAGGAGAATCACTTGAACCCAGGAGTTCAAAGCTGCAATGGTCTATGATGGCACTACTGTACTCCAGCCTGGATGACACAGTGAGACCCTGTTTCTAAAAATAATAAATTTATTGGCGGGATGTTATGGTTTATACCCATAATTCCAGCCCTTTGGGAGACCAAGGCAGGAGGATCTCTTGAGGCCAGGAGTTCGAGACCACCCTATTCAAAAAAAAAAACAAGACACCGCCCCTCCCATCTGTACAAACATTTGTAAAAAAATAATTAACCAGGCACGGTGGTGTGCTACTTGGGAGGCTGACATGGGAGGATTGCTTGAGCTAGGGAGGTCAAGGTTGCAGTGAGTTGTGATTGCAGGACTGTGCTCCAGCCTGGGCAACAAAGTGAAATCCTGTCTGAAAAAAATAATTAAGAAATTTCTCACTGCATTTTGTTGTTTGTTCATCTTGGTTTTAGGTTTTAGCAAAGCCAAACTCGAATCAATGGAAACATACCTTAAAGCTGTGAAATTGTTTCGAAATGACCAGAATTCTTCAGGAAAACCTGAATACTCCCAGGTATATGCAGAATAACCCACCTAGTAGTAAAGAGTGTAAATTGTGGTGTAATCCCAGTGCTTTGGAAGGCTGGGGTGGGTTGATTGTTTGAATTCAAGAGTTTGAGACCAGCCTGGGCAATATGGTAAAACCCTTTCACTGCAAAAAAATACAGACCATTAGCTGGGCATGGCTTGTGCCTATAGTCCCAGGTACCTGGGAGGCTGAGGTGGGCGGATCGCTTGAGCCTGTGGGGCAGCAGTTGCAGTAAGCTGAGATCATGCCACTGCACTGCAGCCTAGGTGACAGAGTGAGACTTGTGTCAAAAAAGAAAAAAAAATAAATTCTGGAGTACCTGACCACCTGGGTTTGAATCCCAGCTCTAAGACGTGTTAGCTGTATAACCTTGGGCAATTTATTTAGCCTTTCTGCCTCAGTTTTTTCATCTCTTAGATACTACAATAGTATCTGCCTCTAAGGATTCTTAGATATTAAAAACAAATTCATGGAATAGTTCAGACACATAGTAAATGCCCAGTAAAGGGTAGCTAATCTTTTTGTTTTGCTTTTTGAGACCCCAGTCTGGCTCTCTCACCAGACTAGAGTGTAGTGGCACAATCATGGTTCACTGTAGCCTCAACCTCTAGGCTCAAGCTCCCACCTTCCTGGGATTACAGGCGTGAGCCACCACCATGCTTAACCCCCTTTTTGTTTTAATATTACTATTTTTTTTTAATGTTATTATTTTTTGGACCCTGGGCAGGGTCTCCTTTTACTGCCCAGGCTGGTCTCAAACTCCTAGCTTCAAGAGATTCTCTAGCCTTGGCCTCCCAGAGTGCTGGGATTACAGGCAGGAGCCGCTGGGCCTGGCTGAGGGGGTAGCTATCATTATTATTACTGTTATTACTATTATTATTATTATTATTTAAGTAATGTTATTGTAGCCCAGTACTTTTGTTTTATTCATTAATTTTACGTAGAGTTTTATTGTAGTGAATTTTGTAATATTTTATGAAGTCTAGTTATGGTTTTTGGGTTTTTTTTTTTTTTTTTGTAGAGAGAGGGTTTTGCCATGTTGCCTAGGCTGGTCTTAAACTCCTGGCTTCAAGCAATCCTTCCTGCCTTTGCCTCTCAAATTGCTGGGGTTACAGGTGTGAACCACCAAGCCCAGCCTATGAAGTCTAATTTTTTATTATTTAATAATAGTGACTCTTAATTCTTTGCTTTAATTTATTTCTACTTTATGATAAGAGTAATATCTCGCTTCAGAATAATCAGTTTTGATGTTATCTGCATCTGGTTTACTTGTGTATTTTGCAACATTCCTTTATTAAAGATACATACTACTATGCAGTCTTACATGTTAGTTTTAAAGATATTTTACAATCTAAGTAAATACTTACCTGAAATTAGCCAGGAGTAGTGGCATATTCCCATGGTTCCAGATCCTCAGGAGGCTGAGTAGGAATGATGGCTTGAGCCCAGGAGGTCAAGGCTGCAGTGAGCTGTGGTGAGCCACTGCACTCTAACCTGGGTGACAGAGCGAGAACCTGTCTTAAAAAAAAAAAAAAAGGCCGGGCGCGGTGGCTCAAGCCTGTAATCCCAGCACTTTGGGAGGCCGAGACGGGCGGATCACAAGGTCAGGAGA
>NW_012114844.1:4314077-4329739 GCF_000951035.1 Colobus angolensis palliatus | reverse complement strand
AATTCAGTTAGCCAGGCATGGTGGTGCATGCCTGTAGTCCCAGCTACTTGTGGGGCTAAGGCGGGAGGATCACTTGAGCCCAGGAGGTTGAGGCTGCAGTGAGCTTTTATCGGGCCATGGCACTCCAGCCTGGGCAACATGGCAAAAACTGGTCTCCACAAAAACTACAAAAATTATCTAGGCATGGTGGCACACGCCTGTAGTCCCAGCTACCCAGGGGGCTAAGGCGGGAGGATCACAGGGTCAGAAGTTCAAGATCAGCCTGGGCAACACGGCAAAACCCCACCTATATAAAAAATAAAAAAGTTAGCCGGGTGTGGTAGTGCACGCCTATAGTCCCAGCTACTTGTGGGGCTAAGGCAGGAGGATGGCTTGAGCCCGGGAGGTCAAGGCTGCAGTGAGCTGAGATCCGGCCACTGCACTCCAGCCTCGGCGACAGAGCCAGACTCTGTCTAAAAAAAATAATAATAAAAAATAAAAAAAAAAGATTATCTGTTGGAAATATATATCAAAATAGGCAGAATTCATTTCCAGGAAAGACTAAATTTTAATAAAATTCATTTTCTAGGAGTGTGTCAAAGGTTTCTAACAACATGGTTTTACAGTTTTGGTTAATTGTTCATTAAACTCCATGAGGACAGGAACTTTGGTTTGGTATTGTATCCCCAGCTCCTAGAACAATGCTGGCACATAGTAGATATTCAGTAAACATGTTAGGTGAATACATGAATACATATAGGACCCACAGAAATTGAATTTGTGTGCTACTTTGGGCAAATCTTTTTACTTCTGATCATTTTCCATCATTTTCACCGCTATTTATTAGATCTAGTGCTTTGTCCATGTATTTTCCTTCTTCACATTTTTTAAAATACAGAAGTGGAAAGAATAAGAAAAAGGGAAAACTTTGGTGGTAGAATAAAATGAAATAAATGTGCCTGTTACAAACCCTTGGCTAGGTGCAGTGGGCTCATGCCTGTAATCTCTGCACTTTGGGAGGCTGAGGCAGGCAGATCAACTGATGTCAGGAGTTCAAGACCAGCCTGGCCAACATGGTGTAACCCCATCTCTACTAAAATTACAAAAAAGAAAAAAAAAGAAAATTAGCCAGTTGTGGTGGCGGGGGCCTGTAATCTCAGCTACTCAGGAGGCTGAGGCACAAGAATTGCTTGAACCCAAGAGGCGAAGGTTGCAGTGAGCCGAGATGACACCACTGCATTTCAGCCTAGGCAACAGAGTGAGACTGTCTTTTAAAAAAAAAAAAAAAATGGCCGGGTGTGGTGGCTCACACCTATAATCCCAGCACTTTGGGAGGCCGAGAAGGGCAGATCACGAGGTCAGGAGGTCCAGACCATCCTGGCTAACACGGTGAAACCCTGTTGCTACTAAAAATACAGAAAATTAGCTGGGCGTGGTGGCATGTGCCTGTAGTCTCAGCTACTCAGGAGGCTAAGGCAGGAGAATCGCTTCAGCCTGGGAGACAGAGGTTGCAGTGAGCTGAGATCACACCACTGCACTCCAGTCTGGGCAACAGAGCGAGACTCTGTCTCAAAAAAAAAAAAAAAAAATTCTCACCAGGCCAGGTATGGTGGCTCATGCCTGTAATTACAACCTTTTGGGAGGCCAAGGCAAGAGGATTACTTAAGGCCAGAAGTTCAAGACCAGCATCATAAGCAAGGCCCTGTCCCTACAGAAAAGGGATGGATGGCTTGAGCCCATGAGTTTGAAGCTGCAGTGAGCTATGATGGAGTCACTGCACTCCAGCCTTGAGTGATAGCAAGACCCACCCATGCTGGAGTGCAGTGGCGTGATCTCAGCTCACTGCAGCCTCCACTTCCCGGGTTCAAGCAATTCTGCCTGAGCCTCCCAAATAGCTGGGATTACAGGCACGCACCACCATGCCCGGCTATTTTTTGTGTTTTTAGTAGAGACGGGGTTTCACCATGTTGGCTAGGCTAATCTCAAACTCTTGACCTCAAGTGATCCACCTGCCTCAGCCTCCCAAATTGCTGGGATACAAGCGTGAGTCACTGTGCCCGGCCCAAGACGCTATCTCTTAAGAAAAAACAAAAACAAACCTGACTGTATAAAGAAATTAAAATCATTAGGATGTTGATTTCAAGAGAAACTTCTTAAATGGATATTTATGGGCAAAGACTAGGATTGCCTGAATCCACTAAATGAAAGTATAAATAAGCCAGGTGTGGTTACTCACGCGTGTAATCCCAGCACTTTTGGAGGCTGAGGCGGGAGGATTGCTTGAGCTCAGGACCAGCCTGGGTGACACAGTGAGACCTCATGTCTACTAAAATTCAGTTAGCCAGGCATGGTGGTGCATGCCTGTAGTCCCAGCTACTTGTGGGGCTAAGGCGGGAGGATCACTTGAGCCCAGGAGGTTGAGGCTTCATTTAGTCCTGACTGTGCCACTGTGCTCCAGCCTGGGCAACAGAGTGAGACCTTTTCTCAATAAAAATAATAATAGTAGTAAATAAATAAAGTGTAAGTAGTTGGATCAGTCAGAATAAACAGGGATATAAAATAATGTTGAAAGCCATGATGAAAAGTTTCGAGTTGATTATATTCACATAAATGCATGAAGGAAGTAATAGAAATACCAGAAGAAATAAATAAAAATCTAGTTGGGAAGTGAGATTTTTAACAAAAAATACGATTTCTTAACCAAGGAATAAAAGCTTGGGTTGCAGCAGGCTGGCCAGTGAAACCCTCTGGAACAGGAAAAAGAACCCTTTCTCTGCTGTGTCCCTTCAGCACCCTCTAGTGACCAGTTGTCACATCATGTATGCTGACAAAGGAGAAATGTTTACTAACGGTTTACCTCTGTGATCACAGAACTGGCAAAGGAGGGTGAATTTGGAGCTCAGAGGCAATAAGTTGACAGCTGACACAGGCATCTAGTTTATCATTGGACATCAGTTAAGACAGTGTTTATCTTTGTGAGAAAAAACACTTGGGAAACCAGATTTTGTATATGCAGTACAGTTGGTGTTGTGGTAGTTTAATTGCATACTGATCTGCTAGTCTTGCTTTTAGCAAATTTTCATGTTGCATACTTTTAAATGTGTTTGTTTTAAAATCTTTATTTCTTGGGATGGAGGGTGTATTATACTATTAAAACAAATTGCATTAAAGTAAATACTAATATACTTATTCTGCTTTAGAAAGTAATGCTTGAATTGGAATCCATTGTAAGAAATTCTGATTCCTTGTTCTTTCTCTTTCTCATTTCCTAGGTGATCCAGATTAATCTGAATTCAATAGTTCCATCTGTTAGTGGTCCAAAAAGACCTCAAGATAGAGTTGCTGTGACAGATATGAAAAGCGATTTCCAGGCTTGCTTAAATGAAAAGGTAGGTTACTTTATTGTTAGTAGTAAAGAACTAACAAGGTGACCCATAAACTCAATTCACTGCTATGTTTTATATATTATGGCACACACCAGCAGCCCCCTTATTTTCCTTCTGTCTGATGTGCCAGTCAGTCATTTGGTACAGTTCCATTGTGAGGATCAGAGATTGATTGTGTCTACTTAAATTAAAATTATATACAATTTAAAGTTGAGTTTGTTAGTCACAGTAGTCTCATTTTTAAATGCTGAATAACTACATATGGGTCTTGTATTGATGAACAGCATAGATAATTGAATACATCATCACAGAAACTTTCTTTTTTTTTTTTTTTTGAGACAGAGTCTCACTTTGTTGCCCAAGCTGGAGTGCAGAGGCACAATCTCGGCTCACTGCAACCTCTCCCTCCCGGGATCAAGTGATTCTCCTGCCTCAGCCCCCAAAGTAGTTGGGATTAACAGGCGTCTACCATCATTGCTGGCTAATTTTTGTATTTTTAGTAGAGACAGGGTTTCACCATGTTGGCCAGACTGGTCTGGTCTTCACCTCCTGACCTCAAGTGATCTGCCCACCTCAGCCTCCCAAAGTGCTGGGATTATAGCCATGAGCCACCACACCTGGCCTGCTCTCATAAAATTTGGTAAATGTGACTGAATAGCAGGTGGTCTCTGGCTTTTTGGGGTCTGTGTTTTCTGTCTCAGAATCACAGGTTTAGTCTTGTCACTTTCTCTATTCTGAGATCTCTAGTACTTGGCTTTCCTTTCAGAGCCTTTCTTTTTATGATTTCTTGACTTTTTGTTCAGAAAATGTTAAACTTGTACAAAAACAAAATAGTCCACTGAATTGCCATGTACCTGTCAATTAGCTTCAATAATTAGCAACTCATAGCCAGTCTTGTTTCAGCTATACCGCACTGACACACATAGGATCCCTTTGGAGGAAATCTTCGGGGTCATTTTAGCAGAAAAAAACATGTGCCATCTCTTGAGAATTACTGTAAACAGGGATGATTAAGAACAACAAAGCCAAATAAGATCTGGATTCTGAGTGGTAGGCTGGACTTTCTTAGTAGATAAAAATTTTGCTTGTGAACATACCAGACTCCTATTGTGCCTATGCAGATTTATGCTTCAGCTGAGTTAAACAACTACTGAATGTTATGGGCCTTGAGCATCACTCACAAATATGATTTTAATGTTAAATCATCAGATGTCCAGTCTGCTATGTTTTCTGCCCGTATTTTATTCTGTACATACTCAGAATATTTAGTTTATATTTCTGTGGAAATTTATATAGGTTGGATTTAAAGGCTTCCAAATTGCAGCTGAAAAACAAAAGGATATTGTCTCCATTCATTATGAAGGAAGTGAATATAAGCTGTCTCATGGATCAGTGGTCATTGCTGCAGTTATCAGTTGTACCAATAATTGCAATCCATCTGTCATGCTTGCTGCAGGTGGGTTGTAGTTTATGGCCATACTTTTTTTTTTCCTTAATTATTGTTAGCTTTTCTGTTATTGTAACTTCCTGTTTCTTAGATGATGCAAGAGTGTCTACATTTGATATTGAGACTTTCTAGTATTTTAGTTAGGTCTTAAGGAGCCTGAGTTTGATTTATGTTATTTTGTTTTTATTACACTGAAGGTAAATTTACTGTTTACTATAACTTACCTATCAATTAATTTTAGGTTGTATCTGCTTCTCTTGTTAATTTAGAACTATAGTTACTTAGCAGGTATTTCTTGATTATCTAGAAGTTAACCATAACACTGTGGAAGATTTCATTAAAAGTTATAAAAGTAGTAAAAGATCATTGTCTTGGCAAGGATTGTAAATGAAATCAATTTGTATGCCCATTGGAACATTTCCTTCGATGTATAAAACCATGTATAATGTGTTACATTCCCCTTAGCTTATTGTAATTATGAGTTTAAAATGGTTCACTTTAGAAAAAAGAAAAGAAGAAAGAAAAAAAAGATGGTTTTGTTAATGTGTACTTATATGTGTGCATCTTTTGTTTCCAGTTGTGTGAATGATGTCAGCCTGTATCTTAATAATTTTCAACATGAAGGCTAATATATTTACTGTAATTTTAAATTTGTTGTAAATGAAGCAAATCAGTAGAATAAAGTGGAAAAACTAATGACAATAAGTTTATGAATTCATACTTTAATCTGAATTGGAGATGAATCTGTTAAATAAATTACTTCTCACTTTTTGCTTGAATATGAGTGAGAGAGGGAAAGAAACATTGCCATAATAAATCATTGTTTCTTGGCTGTGCAGGTCTTTTGGCTAAAAAGGCTGTTGAAGCTGGTCTACGTGTTAAACCTTATATAAGAACAAGTTTATCACCAGGCAGTGGGATGGTTACACATTACCTCAGTTCAAGTGGAGTATTACCATATCTCAGTAAGCTTGGGTAAGTGACAGCTATCGCTCTTCATATTGATATTGATGTTCAGTAGGTACTGAAGCTGCTTGTTTGTGCCTTTCATACACAAAGAGAAGATAGTCAGGCGTGGTGGCTGATGCCTGTAATCCCAGCACTTTGGGAGGCCGAGGCAGGCGGATCACAAGGTCAGGAGATCGAGACCACGGTGAAACCCCATCTCTACTAAAAATACAAAAAAAAATTAGCCGGGTGCTGTGGCTGGCGCCTGTTGTCCCAGCTACTTGGGAGGCTGAGGCAGGAGAATGGCGTGAACCCGGGAGGCGGAGCTTGTAGTAAGCCGGGATCTCGCCACTGCACTCCAGACTGGGCGACAGAGCAAGACTCCATCTCAAAGAAAAAAAAGAAGATAGAGGCCGGGCGTGGTGGCTCACGCCTGTAATCCCAGCACTTTGGGAGGCCGAGGAAGGTGGATCACGAGGTCAGGAGATCGAGACCATCCTGGCTAACACGGTGAAACCCCGTCTCTACTAAAAATACAAAAAATTAGCTGGGCAAGGTGGCGTGTGCCTGTAGTCCCAGCTACTCAGGAGGTTGAGGCAGGAGAATGGTGTGAACCCGGGAGGCAGAGCTTGCAGTGAGCCGAGATTGCGCCACTGCACTCCAGCCTGAGGGACAGAGCGAGACACTCTCTCAAAAAACAACAACAACAACAAAAAGAAGATAGAAAAAATGTGCTTTAGTTTTACTTGCTACCTTGCCATTACCATACAATTTTTGATGCCTTATCACTCAGGAAACACTTATTGGGCATATCAAATGAGCAAAGCACCAGCTCAGATACACAGAAGTAGGAGATGTGGTCTTAGCTTCAAGATACTTAGTTGGAAAGAAAAGACAAACAAGTACAACCAAATAACAGTTACAGTATAAGAAAAGATACCAAGTATACACAATGTATATACTTGTGTAGGTCAGTTGTGTAGGTCAGTTCAAAAAAAGAAAGAAATCTTACAGTTTGCATTTATTAACTGAAAATTGTCATAATTTTAGTTTTATGAGGTTATTGGGTCTTTAATATGTAAGTTTTAAGTTGTCCCCGAACCTTGGAGAAAGTAACTTATGTTTTTTGGGCTGGGCGGGGTCGCTCACGCCTGTAATTCCAACACTTTGGGAGGCCGAGGCAGGTAAATCACGAGGCCAGGAGTTTGAGACCAGCCTGGCCAATATGGTAAAACTCCGTCTCTACTAAAAATACCAAAATTAGCCAGGCATGGTGATGCACACCTGCAGTCCCAACTACTCAGGAGGCTGAGGCAGAAGAATTGCTTTAACCCGGGAAGCAGAGGTTGCAGTGAGCCGAGATCATGCCACTGTACTCCAGTCTGGGCAAGACAGCAAGACTCCATCTCAAAAAAAAAAAAAAATTACATACGTTTTTATGTAATCCAAAACAATTTATGCTAGCTGTGCAGGAATTTTTTGCTTTTGAGACAGTGTCTTGCTCTGTTGCCCACACTGGAGTGCAGTGGTGCAGTCACAGCTCATTGCAGCCTCGACCTCCTAGGCTCAAGCAGTCTTCCTACCTCACCCTCCTGAGTAGCTGGGACCACAGGTGTACACCACCACACCCAGCTAATTTTTATATTTTTAGCAGAGACAGAGTTTCGCCATGTTGGCCAGGCTTGTCTCAACCTCGTTGCCTCAAGTGATCCGCTCATCTCAGACCGGATTACAGTCCTGAGCCACCACACCCAGCCTAGCTATATTTTCAGTGTGTGTTTTGGAACATATGAGTCATCAGTTCCTTTGCAAAATGGATAAATTTTAGATTTTTTTGCTTTTAGAATAGCATCTGAAAGTAATTTAGAGGACTGTGCCTGTAATCTTTTAGTTGTATCATCTTGGATTTATTGTCAAGGAGTCTTCTTGGGTTTAACTGGTTGATAATTAAGAGATTACTCCTATTAGAGTGCCCAGTTACAGTGCCTCTTTTGGGACCTTTGGTCAGGTTATTATAGCCAGGTCCTCTTTACATTTTAAACCCTTGGATGGAAGTACAGAATCAATTATTTTAAAAGGTCATGTTATATTCCTAGCAAGTAGTATTTGGGGGAATTCTCTTGTGCAGTGATAAGTGCTGTTAAGGCTCTTCAAAGGTTTGCATTCAGCTTTGAGACCCGCCTGAGCATTTTTATTTTTTATTTTACAAAAAAAGTAGCTGGGCCTGGTGGTGAACGCCTGTGGCCCCAGCTACTCAGGAGGCTAAGGAGCAGAATTGCTTGAGCCCAGGAGGTTAAGGCTGCAGTGAGTTGGTTCAAATAGCATGCCTGAGAGTTAGACTTGATTGCTCAGAATGTTGTGAAGTGAATATATTGATGAAGGTTAATCCATGTGTCATGAATAGTCTTTTAAGTAATCTTATTACAGTGATAGAATTACAAGATAAGACTTGTCCTTTCTCTACAAATATTGTGATGTGCTATTCAGTCACATTTTTTTTTTGAAATGCAGATTTGAAATCGTTGGTTATGGATGTTCAACTTGTGTGGGAAATACAGCCCCCTTATCAGAAGCAGTTTTAAATGCAGTAAAACAGGTAAAATGTGTGGATCGTCAAGACATCTAAATGATTTTCTTAACTATGTTTTGTTATTAAATTATAGAAAATATATATTGATGTGTTTATATTTCTGTAAACTCTGCACCTCTTGGCAGTTGTAACCTGTGAATGTTTAAATGATTCAAAGACTCATTTGTAGATCCTTGAAATAATTCCTTCATAATATAAGGAATTGATTTCGTTTATTCGCAAGATGGATAGTTCTATATTTAAAAATTAGTAATATGTTTTTTGGTTAATCTCGCCCTCAGACTTTAAGATTGCTTATATATGATTATCCAAATTTGTACCATCTCTAGAATTGAATATGTTTGTGTGTTTGTGTTTTTTTTTCAGGGTGATTTGGTTACCTGTGGAATTTTATCTGGAAACAAAAATTTTGAAGGTCGTCTTTGTGATTGTGTTCGTGCCAATTATCTTGCCTCTCCACCCTTAGTGGTAGCTTATGCCATAGCAGGCACAGTGAATATAGATTTCCAGACAGAACCTTTAGGTATCTTTTCCTTTATGTATATGTATACCTACACATATATTTCCCCATAGAAGTCATTATATTTTTGAAATGTTTCTTAGACCATCTATTCTTTGAATTATTTCAGGAAAACTTATGATAATGTATAGTTATTAATTTCTGTGTTTATGTGAAGAAAATAAAATGTGCAGGTAATTAGTTCTTCTAGCCGCTTAAGCCTGAAGCACCCAGTTGAATCATTTACTTGATGTCCATAATATGTCTTTGAAAAGGTATGAACATTTTCAGAGAGTTATTTTTTTACTGAGTGTCATGTTCAAAAATTTTAACCAGGTACTGACCCCACTGGCAAGAACATTTACCTGCATGATATTTGGCCTAGTCGAGAAGAAGTTCATCGAGTAGAGGAAGAACATGTTATACTATCCATGTTTAAAGCATTAAAAGATAAAATAGAAGTAAGAGTCTTACATGTTTCTTAAGTAGTTTAATCAATTTGCAGTGTTCTTTTATTTCATATATCTTCTGACTAGAATAAAAATAAAAATTACATTATTTTGAGTGCGGTTTTCGATGTGTAATAGTTTGTATCTGGAATCTATAATTAAAAAGCAAATGGCGGCTGGACACAGTGGCTCATGTCTGTAATCCCAGCACTTTGGGAGGCCGAGGCAGGTGGATCACCTGAGGTCAGGAGCTCAAGACCAGCCTGACCAACATGGAGAAACCCCATCTCCACCAAAAATACAAAAAAATTAGCCAGGTGTGGTGGCGCATGCCTGTAATCCCAGCTATTCAGGAGGCTGAGGCAGGAGAATCGCTTGAACCCGGGAAGCAGAGGTTGCGGTGATCCGAAATCGTGCCATTGCACTACAACCTGGGCAACAAGAGCAAAACTCCATCTCAAAAAAAAAAAAAAAAGAAAGAAAGAAAATGTCTTAGAGTTATCAGAACTGATTAGTGTTGATTGGATGATCCGTGCAGCAAACCATCATGGCACACATTTACCTATGTAACAAACCTGCACATCCTGCATATGTACCCCAGAAGTTAAAATAAAAGTTGAGGAGGAAAAGAAAGAATTGATTAGGTGTTCAGAATACATCAGTGAACAAAACCCAGAATTCTCCTGGGGAGAGGCAAATAAGCTGTAAAGAGAATAATTATATAAATTATGCAATTTTTTTTATTATTATTTATTTTTTGGTGTTTCTTGGGAGATGGCGCCCCACTCTGTCACCCAGGCTGGAGTGCAGTGGCCTGAAGCAGCTCACTGCAGCCTTAACCTCCTGGACTCAAGCAATCCTGCTCCTCAGCCTCCCAAGTAACTGGGGCCGCAGGCACTCACCACCAGGCCCAGCTAAGTTTTTTATTTTTTGTAAAATAAAAAATAAAGATGCTCAGGCTGGTTTCAAACTCCTGGACTCAAGTGATCCGCCCGTCTCGGCCTCCCAAAGTGCTGGGATTACAGGCTTGAGCCACCGTGCCCGGCTAGTTTGAAGGCTTTGATGTGGAACAAATACATTGAAAAAGCAGAGGTTTTTCTCCATTATAACATTCTTAGACATTAACAGCATACCTCATACATGCTTAATCTCTCCGTAGCAACTTGTAGAAATCTTTCTAAATTCTTTAACTTTTTTGGACTCTGTAGTCTTTATGTTCAGTTTATATTGAAACTTTCCCCTTACAGTGTACCTGGAGATCTGGTATGCTAGAATTTGAGGAGCCAATTTTTAATCATTCTGTCCAAAAACCTCATGAGTTTTTACAATGCACTGTTTTGGCTGGGCATGGTGGCTAATGCCTATAATCCTGAGCTCAGGAGTTTAAGACGAGCTCAGGAGTTTAAGACCTGCCTGGGCAAAAATAAAAATTTTAAATTAAAAAAAAAAGAATACACTATCTTAATTTTCTTTCCAAATGGATAAGGCCTATTTTTGTTGTTTTTGTTCTGACCTAAGTACTGTTTTATTTGATCATTTTCATGCGCCTCTTCTTCTGAGCCCTTTTAACTGTATTCACAGATGGGGAATAAACGGTGGAATTCCTTAGAAGCACCGGATTCAGTTTTGTTTCCATGGGACTTAAAGTCTACTTATATCAGATGCCCTTCATTTTTTGATAAACTCGTAAGTACTGTTTGACTATTTGATCTTTTAAAGATTGTTATAAACTAAGAAGTCTTGTAAAGAGTTAAATGCCTTGAACTTTTACCTTCTAGACCAAAGAGCCAGTTGCACTCCAGGCTATTGAAAATGCCCATGTCTTATTATATTTGGGAGACTCCGTCACAACAGATCATATATCACCTGCAGGAAGTATCGCTAGGAATAGTGCTGCCGCTAAGTATTTGACAAACAGAGGGTATGTGTACATGGCTTTAGAGTGTTTTTGTTTTTTCTTGTTTCTTACTGATTAGGAGGCTTCTATTGGTCATGTTCCTTTTTTCCAGTAAAAACATGCTATCATAGGTATCTGACTGCCAATGTGTTTGTCTTAAGCAAGAATGGAGAGTGGAGGGGGGCGGGTACCTTCTGTACCTGTCTTTGCTTGTGACTTTAGACATTGAAATTACAATTTTAAATTGAGCCCTTATAGTCTTAATAAACAGCTGATTGGAAATAAGATTTTTCTTTTTCAGTGCTACTTTATTGAAAAATCAGCTTGGTTTTACCTACCAAATGAAGCCTGCTCATTTGGTTAAAACCAGCTTCCCATTATGAGAGTAAAGAATTTAAATGTGTATTTCATGGGCTGTAAAATGTACATGTGTGAGGCTGGGAATGATGTGTATCAAATCAAAAGACAATGAATTTCTGCTTCATGAGCCTAAAATTTTATAGGAACAATAAATGTAAATGTAAAGGCTATTTATATTGGAGATAAAAATTTTAAACTAGTAAGATTTTATTTCATTTCTACATGATTAATCATGTAGAGTTGCGCTGTTATCAAAGGACTGTTTTGACAGTGAGACAAAGTTTTGCTAAAAGCAGAATTTGTAGTACTGCTACCTGATTAGCTTATTGGATGCTTGTTTGATGCTTGTGTAATTAAAATGACAAGCTTTTTCATTGAAATTTATTTATTTATTTATTTATTTTTGAGACAGCCTCACTCTGTCGCCCAGGCTGGAGTGCAGTGGTGCAATCTCAGCTCACTGCCACCTCTGCATCCCAGATTCAAGTGATTCTCCTGCCTCAGCCTCCCAAGTAGCTGGAATTACAGGCACATGCCACCATGCCCAGAGAGTTTTTGTATTTTTTTTTTTTTTTTCTGAGACGGAGTCTCACTTTGTTGCCCAGACTGGAGTGCAGTGGCTGGATCTCTGCTTACTGCAAGCTCCGCCTCCCGGGTTTACGCCATTCTCCTGCCTCAGCCTCCCGAGTAGCTGGGACTGCAGGCGCCTGCCACCTCGCCTGGCTAGTTTTTTGTATTTTTAGTAGAGACGGGGTTTCACCGTGTTAGCCAGGATGGTCTCGATCTCCTGACCTCGTGATCCGCCCGTCTGGGCCTCCCAAAGTGCTGGGATTACAGGCTTGAGCCACCGCGCCCGGCCGAGTTTTTGTATTTTTAGTAGAGACGGGGTTTCACCACGTTGGCCAGGCTGGTCTCAAACTCCTGACCAAGTGATCTGCCCACCTCGGCTGCCCAAATTGCTGGGATTACAGGCATGAGCCACTGTGCCTGGCCAAAATGTCAATATAGCTTGTCTTGACATGTGATAATATTGCATAGCTTTTATTATAAAGTGGTGAGAAATAAGTTTTCTTTTCTATAAATATTTTTTTGTTGTGATTTCCATCTTCATCATAATTGTGACATACTTCCAAAAAATAAAAACAGTCAACACTTCTCTCAAATGTACAATTTTTGTAATTATTATGCCTTCTGGTATGTATTTCTTAGCACATTTAATCCAGTAGTGTTCATCAATTAGAATTTTCTAAAAATAAAGACACTCAAACCTCCTAATACTCCCACCCTGAAGTAAGAATTTAAATGCACAAATTTAGAGTATTGTTGCCTCTGCGTAAAAGACCAGATCAGAGGCCGATGAAAGTCAGTTGTTGCTTGTTGACATACTCATGTTCAGTTATTTTTCCCTAAAACATTATATATAGTCACTAATCCAGTGGCAATACCCCTAGCACCCAGATTATGTTTTCTAAATACTATTTCCCAGTATGGTGACACAGTGCTTCATGGAGAAATTAGTGATTCCAGATCTGGGACTGGAAAATGTACACGATTTTACCAAAAATTACCAAGATTACCAAAAACAAGGGAGTTGTCAAGAGACCATCAGTCTTCTGTCTAAAGGTCTCAGGGCCAGGACCAGCTCATTAGCTTGAAAACTGGTAAATATTATCAATTCTTTAACCAGCCTTTCCTGTATGGAATGTATTTCAGGATAACCAAATCATTGATGAAGGAAAGTTTGTCTTTTGTTTGTTTGTTTGTAGAGACAGGGTCTCACTCTTGCCCGGGCTGGAGGGCAGTGGCAGTTGGCCCTCTGCTGCCTGGAACTCCTGGGCTCAAGCACTCCTCCTGTCACACCCTCCTGAGTAGCTTGGGACTACAGGCTCACACCGTCATGCCTGCATAATTTTTAAAGTTTTTGTAGAGATGAGATCTCCCTTTGTTGCACAGGCTGGTCTCCAACACATGGGCTCAAGCATTCCTCCCACTTTGACCTCCCAAAGTGCTGGTATTGCAGGTAGGAGCCACCATGTCTGCTGGAAAGTTTTTCTTTATAGAACTTTTATAGCTAAAAAATGAAGAAGGAATGGGTGAAGTATAGTGTCACTATTTTACAGTCTCTAGTAAAATAAGCAATCTAGACCACAATGAGCTGGTAACATTCCAGGAAAAGACAATTGGCTATCTTGTGCCTCCTGATAGAAGTACACATGACCTATGAAGCATTGTTGCCAAAAATTAAAAACCCAAATCTTATCAAGCCACTGGATCTAACGTGATTTACAAGAACAGAAGGCAGAAGAACTTGTTAAATGATCCATGGAGATGCAGTCAACACAATGTGGGTACAAAAAACTATACAAGTGACTTTATTTCATCAGATAGAGCACAAGCAGGAGGAAGGAGAGGGAACATATACTGTCACTCCTTGGTATAGATGTGGGATTGGTTCCAGGACCACCCATGTATACCCAAATGCACACATACTGAATTCCTACAGAATTCATGCAGAGGCCACATGCATGAAAAATCGTATTTGCAGTTTTCTGCATCCTGTGAATAATATATTTTCTGTCAGCATTTGGTTGAAAAAAATGGATGTATAAGTGGACCCACACAACTCAAATTTTTATGTTTAAAGGTCAACTGTAGATTAAAACACTTGAGATCAACTGAATGCATTTATGAACTGCATTTGGATCCTGATTTGAACAAGCCAACTTAAAGTAGTTTGGAAATAATCAGTGACATTTGAATATTGACTGACTATCTAAGAAATTATTGTGATTTTTTTTTTTGGTATAAAGATTTTTAAGAGTGTATATCTTTTAGTGAAATGTACTGAAATGTATGCTGTTAAAATATATCTCAGTTTTGCTTCAAAATGATCTAATGGGGTTGACTGTAGAAGAAACCAAGAATCCGTTAAGTTATAGCTTGGTGATAGGCGCGTGGACATTAATGGTTTTGTTTTGTTTTGTTTTGGTTGTGTTTGAAATTTTCTGTGATAAAAAATTTTTTTAGTAAGTCTTACAACTCAATAGTGTGTGATTGTTTTCCATATGTAATGAAAACTGACTTTCATTACTTTCTTGTAGCCTTACCCCTCGTGAATTCAACTCTTACGGAGCTCGAAGAGGTAATGATGCTGTAATGACAAGAGGCACTTTTGCAAATATCAAGCTTTTTAATAAGTTTATTGGAAAACCAGCTCCTAAAACAATTCATTTTCCGTCAGGACAGACGGTGAGGATGCACACAAAGTATTTAGACAATTCTAACTGGATCAAAATTTGTATTAAAGATTTTTGTGTTTGTTTTAATCTACAGCTAGATGTATTTGAGGCTGCAGAGCTGTACCAGAAAGAAGGTATCCCACTGATTATTTTAGCAGGAAAGAAATATGGTTCAGGAAACTCCAGAGACTGGGCTGCCAAAGGACCATATTTACTGGTATTGAATCTTAAAATGTATCATCTTAAGCTTCAAAGAGTTTTAAATGTTCCCTTTTGTCAGTAACATACTGTCAAAGTTTATTTGGACTTTTTAGAGTTATTTGAACCTCATAGGTATAGAGGGTTTTATTTGTTTGTTTCAGTGATCTTAGATAATACTTTGTACTCATCTCGTTAGTATCATTTTAATACTCTTAAGTTTGGTTAAACCTACATCAGTCTTATGTGAAGAAGTCAGCATAATAGAGGGAAAGGAAATTCTGTTTTAAACTATTGTTTTACAATTATTTATATGTATTGATCATTTTTTTTTTTTGGTTTTTTGGTTTTGAGACCATGTCCTTGTCACCCAGACTGGAGTGGAGTGGTGCAGTCACTGCTCTCTGCAGCCATGACCTCCCAGGTGCAATCAGTTCTCCTGTGTCAGCCTCCCAAGTAGCTGGGACTACAGCCATGAGTTACCACCCCTGGCCAATTTTTGTATTATTTGTAGAGATGGGATCTCCCTATTTTGCTCAGGCTGATTTTGAACTTCTAGGCTCAAGTGATCCTCGCTGTGGCCTCCCAACGTGCTGGGATTACAGGCTTGAGCCTCTGTGCCCGGCCCCCACTGTTAATTTTACTTGCCTCCTTTTGATTTAATTTTCTG
>NW_012114844.1:4298619-4313851 GCF_000951035.1 Colobus angolensis palliatus | reverse complement strand
GATGGTCTCGATCTCCTGACCTCGTGATCCGCCTGTCTCGGCCTCCCAAAGTGCTGGGATTACAGGCTTGAGCCACCGCGCCCGGCCTTGATTTAATTTTCTCCGATTTGCCCCATTAGTGGGTAAAAGACTGAAGTAGTGGGCCAAGCTTCACCTTTTTTCCCCCTAAATAGGAGATTGTGGTGCCTGGCTGTCTGCCAGGAGGACATTTCTCCTGAGACTATTTCCTTATTGCAGAGCAAATAGGCCATCTGCTGAGGGGAATAGTCATGTGACATGTGCTTTTTGCCATTTCATGCTGACAAGTGCTTCTCTTTACAATTGTAGCTTTAAAAAGACTGGCTGAAACACAGATATCATGTAGGCCTCATTCTTATTTTAATCTTTAATATCTCCTTTAAAATGTAAATACTCTGAGGGGCTATAGGAATAAACCAAAATCTCATCCTTCTAAGATACTAATTATAAGTATTATTATGAGTATTAATGATAGGTATAGGTTCTTTTTATCCCGGAAAGTGTTTTAGTGTTTGTATTTGATGTTGAAAGCTTTCCTCATATGGCAGGTGATGCTTGGCCCTCCATTTGTTAGATATTAAAAAACTGATTACAAGCCGTGGATAGGAGCTGGGTTTTGTCAGTTACTGTGCCTTACTATAGGTGATTGGGTGATAAGCTACCTTTTCATTGAGAGATTCTATATGTCATTATCTGTATTTTCTCTGAGGCCATTCAGTTTCTTCAAGGAAAGAGACTCGTTCAGGATGTAGACATCTACTTAAGTTTCCTGTTTCAGGGGTATTCTCAAGCCCCTGTGCCCAGTGTTTGTCAGTCTAGAGAATGTATTCTCTTCCTTATTTCTACTATAACAGAAAATGAGTAAAAACTTTTTTTAAGAAGAATATATTCTCAAGAGGGGTGATGGCACTCCCAAGGAACAGAAATTGATTCTCAGATGGTAAAAAAAAAAAAAAAAAATTTACTTTTTGCACATGAAGTACAGATAAATATAGAGTACATGAAAATATACACGGCATCTTAGTGGTGTTAAAATTTTGGAGAGAAAGGAGGTGAACAGGAAGACACAATTATCAGGGGGGAAAGTCTTAAAAGACTCCTTAGGTAGACAGTGGAGAAAAAAGTTGAAAAACACAAGTCTAGAGCCTTTGGTTCATTTTTTTTTTCCAGAGAATAAACCTCTACTCTTATGGAGTGGGGATTGAGCTGGATCTTACTACTTTGTGTGGCTTGTAACCTGTATCCACAAGTATTCTGAGAAGCTCATCCTCTGAATCTCAATCCTTTTCCTGGGGCTTATGTTGCACATTAACTCAGACCTTGACTGGTATCACTCTCTAATTTCATTTTATCATTCTGTGGTTTCAACATTATCTTCTAAATCAGTTACCTGTCTCTGTTTTCTAAATATTTATAGAATTCTCTCATCCTATTCCCTTTGTTACTATGGGCTTATACCCTCTTTATTATTGTTTTTACTTATATTTTTTGGAGACAGGGTCTCACTGTGTTGCCCAGGCTGGAATGCAGTGGCATGATCTTAGCTCCCTGCAACCTCCACTTACTGACCTCAAGTGATTCTCCTGCCTCAGCCTCCCTAGTAGCTGAGATTACAGGTATACCACCATGCCCAGCTAATTTTTCTGTTTTTAGTAGAGATGGAGTTTCGCCATGTTGGCCAGGCTGGTCTCAAACTCCTGGCCTCAAGTGATCTGCCCACCTCGGCCTCCCATAGTGCTGGGATTACAGGCGTGAACCACTGCATCCAGCCTATTCTTGTTATTTTTTATTTTTTTTGTAGAGACAGGGTCTCACTATATTGCCCAGGCTGGTCTCAAACTCTCGTCCTCAAATAATCCTTCTGCCTCAGCCTCCAACGTACTGGGATTATAAGCATATAAGCCACTGTGCCATATAAGGCCCCATATACCTTCTTTATTCCTTTATTCTAGTGACATTTCAAGAGTGTTGAACACATATATTAGAGCTGTCATGTTTAAATAGAAATCCTTCTGAGCCCTACTTTGCGGTCAAAGGAACCAGCCCATTTATAGAGCTCTTATGATGTAGTAGGCAGCAGCAGTACTTAACCCTAGAGCAGCAGAAGGGGAGCCAGAATAATTTAGGGAGCTCCATAAAAATTCAGAAAAATAATCTATAAAAAGTTTCTGTAAATACTTTGATGGAATATTGATGCAGTATGAGGTATTAGACTAAAAGTATTTAGAGAAAGGCCAAAGTAGATTTTTACTCCCTTTAAATGCTCAGTAAATAACTTTCAGAAGTGATTGGAGAAAATAAAATGCACATTTATTACAGGGTGTGAAAGCTGTTTTGGCCGAAAGTTATGAAAAAATACACAAAGATCATTTGATTGGAATTGGCATAGCTCCACTTCAGTTCCTTCCAGGAGAAAATGCAGATTCCTTGGGCCTCTCCGGTAGAGAAACATTTTCTTTAACATTTCCTGAAGAACTGTCTCCTGGAATTACATTGAATATACAGGTATCTCTAAAATTTTCATATATATGATTATGCACTTAAATGTTTATGAATTGAATAAGAATCAATTGCTGTAAATTATATACTGAAGTCTCTTAATGCATGTTAAGTTGCCATTTAAGATGACTCACTCCGCCATACTTAAATCTAGCTATGTTAATAGTTCAAGTTCTCTGAGGAAAAGTGGAAAGAACTGGATGCTTATACCAGAAAAAAGAACACATGGAGGGGAATCTTGACTTCCACTTAACAAGTGCCAGCTTCCTTTTCATAGTGGTCATTTTTTTGCTGTCCCAATCTAATTTTAACTGAGGCATACATACCACTCCAAAGAGAGAGCAAAGTTGAACGTTCAAAGTTAGAGCAAAACAGACTTTACAACTAAGAAAAAAGGGGAAAGAGTAGGAGTTATTGATTACATGCAATGAATATTTGGTGTAAAATGAATATGAATAGTGAGTATAACTTCCCCAATTAATAAGTCAAAATTTAAATGTAGCTATTTTTCTACTTAGCTATGAAGCCATGATCAGGTATCTCAGGTGTTTTTCAAGCAGCAGAAAAGTTTCAGGCAATCAGAATATAAGAAATAAGAACCAGGATAAATCAGACAGAATATGTGGCAAGTATAGTCATCAAATATGAAGACAAATGGTCTTAACCACCAGGTAGCACCTGGAAGATTTACTTGCTCACATGAAATGTTTTTGTTTCTTTAAAGACAAGCACTGGAAAAGTATTCAGCGTGATTGCTTCGTTTGAAGATGATGTGGAAATAACATTGTACAAACATGGAGGATTATTAAACTTTGTGGCACGAAAATTCTCATAGTATCTACTTACCATGGATACCTTTCATAACTGATAACTGCAAAGCCTTTTGTGCTGGACCCAGGAATCCTTACCATGGAGCGGCAGATAGTCCCAGTATACTCAGTTATTTCATCCATGGATGTAAATGATGATGAATCAACATAGTAACTGAAATGAAATCTTCTTGATTTTAAATAATATACGAATGGTGCTATTAACATTGCTAAAATCAACGTGTGAAGTGTGTTGTGGAAGAGACCTGTAAGTATGGGGGGGGGCGATATTTTATCAGACCAGTTTGTAAATAAAGGCAGAATTTGTGTTGAAGATTCTTATATGAGTAACCTTCCTGGAGTTGTTTAGTTTTGCACCAATAAAACTGTGTACTACTGTTTGTTGGTTTAAGAGTAGCAGATTGAAATACAAGAAGCCAGATTAGACTCTAAAATTGTGGTCATTGGAATCTCATTTATAAGTGGACCTTTTAAGTATATTAATTGCTCTTCAGAATTGAGCTGGACACATTTGGCATTCTTAGTTTGTCATATAATCAGGTTTATCCTTAGTCTAACTTCAAGGGATAGAACCTGCCCCAGGTCACAATCATTCTGTCCAGTCCAGCCAAGGTTCCCTCCACATAGGAAGATGGACCATGGCAAAATACAACTGATTGTGTGGCACCATATATTAGCAGTGGAAATACATATCACATATGACGCAGCCTTTAATGTTTCAGCAGTTTGCCACTGTGACTATCTGACAAGCCCCCGATGGCATTATATTAATTGGATTAGATTATTTTGCTCACCTTATGTAATACTGTAACTTCCTATAACCTAATATTTTTGGTATCATTAACCAAAATTTCGCACTCATAGTTGCTAAAGAGAATGTTATTTAATCATTAAACTCTGAACTGATTTCTTCTAGACATTTAAATTATCCACCCTCAATTATACGGGTACTCAACCCTATGCATTTTTTAAATGTTGCTATTTCTTCATTAAATTGATTTCCTATCATTTTGAATCATTTATCACCTGCGATGCATGATTCTATTAATTTTGTTATGTTTTAACCAAAGCTGACTGTAAGGATAAAACTCTTAAGTTGTTGCTGAGTACTACGTATCCTCAATATGCATGTCTGCCCATCACATCAAATGTTCTGTCAACAAGATGTTTGGCAATTTTTTAAAAAAAGGTTGGAAAATTAATTATAGAAGGTTCTATACCATTTCTTAATTAAGAAATTTAGCAGGCTAAAGGTTAATTGTAGTGATTTTTTTTTCACATAGAGATCTTTCTATGACTTAGTTACTGCAATTCAGAATTAGTTCACATTGCATAAAGAATTACTTGTTTTAAGCAAAATGCTGAAACTACCAAACCAGTGGATGAAGACCACTGAGAACTTTGCACATAATCATACAATCTTTTGAAAATATTTTGCAAATATGTGTTTAGACAATAAGATGGACTAGAGTTTGACAAAATGATTTCTTTATTTAAATTTTGTATAAGTATTTTCTTTGACACTTTCAAGTTATATTGTGTTCTTGATATATACTGTATATTTATTTGTCAGTGCATGTGTTTTTAATTTACATGAAAACATGAGTTAGGAGAAATTACAAGTTGAATGATGAAATGCCTGTATGTGCTCTGAAGAAATGGTAATTCCAGATTGTGCAGCAGGAAACAAATCTGTTTTGTTTTGTTTTGTTTTTTGAGACGGAGTCTTGCTCTGTCACCAGGCTGGAGTGCAATGGCATGATCTTGGCTCACTGCAACCTCTGCCTCCCGGGTTCAAGCGATTCTTCTGCCTCAGCCTCCTGAGTAGCTGGGACTACAAGCACGCGCTACCACGCCCAGCTAATTTTTGTAGTTTTAGTAGAGACGGGGTTTCACCATGTTGGCCAGATGGTCTGAATCTCTTGACCTCGTGAGGTCACCCACCTCGACCTCCCAAAGTGCTAGGATTACAGGCATGAGCCACCGCGCCCGGCCTATATTGTTTTGAAAGCATACTCTATATATAGTTATGGGCGGAGGCACAAGCATCCTCAGCAGCTGATTCAGGAGATGATGGTAAAGCTAGCTATGAATTAAACATTCACATATCCAGTCTACCTAGTCCAGTAATAATACAAGCAAATTTTGTATTTCAGGAACAAATCAAGGTTCTCTTAATTTTTTGGCTTATATACAGTGAAGTAAAAACTTGATAAACATGGTTTCAAATTGAGGAGGAGAGTCGTGGATGTATGTTTTAATATGTATACCTTATAATTCTGCCTGTAGCCAAATGCTATGTTTGCAAAATGTGGCATCTGTTAGTTTTTATAGTCTATATCTTCTTTGTTGACTATAGCTGGATAATTTTTTGTTACCAAAAAAAATAAGGAAGTGTAATGTCAGACACACAAGAAAAGCAAATCAGTGTTGTAAGCTTAAAGTACAATTTCAAAGGTCATTACCAACAGCAGGTTTTTTTTTATACTTTAAAAACATTATGCTACATGTCATTGCCATTTTCATATTTTGGGGTTTTGCTACCTATACAATGGAATCAATGAAAATGTCATCCAGCCACTGAATTGCCATTATTATATCTAAAAAGTATCTAAGATGACAGTTGTCACTATTTTATCTCCATGCTGACATTTGAAAGAAGGTACTAGTATCCCTCTAGCCAGAGTGCTCAGGTTTTCGTTGGTAATCAAACAACAGTTGTACTAAAGGAAAGTAAAGCTAGGACCTAAGTCAGAATCATAGTTGCCTGCATATATGGTAACAAGGTTGTGTTCATTTGCTTTCACAGTGATGAATGAGAGGATGAGGAGAAATTATTTGACATTTTTCTGTGGTTGAATAGACCTTTCTTTTGTCTTTAGGTTTAGGAGAAGATACTAAGATACTGGATGTTTATCCTATCTTAGTTTGATTGGAGTAATAAGAGAGAAGAGGAGGGTGGACTTTGGCTTTTTCAGTGTTTTTTCCCCCAAAGGGTGATATTGCTGATGTTTCTATCAATTTTACACATAATATGTGGCTATGAAACCATAATCTCACTTAAGTAACAGACAAAGTAATCACTTTGTCTATCACTAAGTAATAGACAAAAATCATTGTCTATTATTTGAAGCCAATAAAACAGTGTAACAGTTTTAAGTTCAATAATGTTAAGTATTGTATAAAAATATATTGGAGGCAAAGTTCAGTTGACAATTGTGTATATGTTACTGATGCTGTAAATTATTTTTAATAAAGAAAATTGTATTATCACATTTGATTCTTGTTCTATTTTGTAGTAGTTGAAAATAAAACAAAATGATGTAGGAAATGTGCTGCCATCCGGCTGGGCACAGTAGCTCATGCGTGTAATCCCAGCACTTTGGGAGGCCAAGGTGGGCAGATCACAAGGTCAGGAGATCGAGACCATCCTGGCCAACATGGTGAAACCCTGTCTCTACTAAAAATAAAAAAATTAGCCGGATATGGTGGCAGGTACCTGTAGTCCCAGCTACTTGGGAGGCTGAGGCAGGAGAATGGCATAAACCCAGGAGGCAGAATTTGCAGTGAGCAGAGATTGCGCCACAGCACTCCAGCCTGGGCGACAGAGTGGGACTCCGTCTCAGGAAAAAAAAAAAGAAAGAAATGTGCTGCCATCCAGATGCTATGTGTTCCTGTGCTTCTGTGCTACAGGAGCAGTGCAGGACAGGAGGATGCTTCCTGTGCTGCCTGCTCATTAATGTTCATGAAGCAAGTCATCGGAAGCTGGGAGCCAGGATCCCAGGTGTATTTGTTCTTGCATTGTATAAAGAAATGCCTGAGACTGGGTAATTTATTTTAAAAAGGTTTAATTGGCTCATGGTTCTGCAGGATGTACAGGAAGCATGATGCTGGCATCTGCTCAGCTTCTGGGGAGGCCTCAGGAAACTTACAATCACGGTGGAAGATTAAGTGGGAGCAAGCACTTCACATGGCCGGAGCAGGAGGAAGAGAGGGACAGGGGAGGTGCCACACACTTTTAAACAACCAGATGTCAGAACTCACTATTGGGACAGCACCAAGGGGGATGGTGTTAAAGCATAAGAAACCGCCCCCATAATCCAGTCATCTCCCATCAGGCCCCACCTCCAACACCGGGGATTACAGTCCCACATGAGATTTAGGGGGGGACATTGATTCAAAAAGACTTTCTTCCCACTATTATTAGCAACCTAATTGAGTAAGGTTTATTTATTAGAATTCAGTAATCATAAACCACAATTGGCACTTTAATTAGAATTTTCTAAGGATTCCAATTTAGTATTCTAAGAAGTTTGCATTACAAAGGCTAATACTAACATAGGCACAAGCTGATAGTTTGAATATCCGTCTGGGAGGAAATTTCCAGCTTCATCAGTGTAGCATTTAGTTGGTTTACAGTTTTCACTTGATGCTAATTTTGCTTTTTAATTACAAAGTAGCTTCAGCTTTACCGTTTTGATTTGATGTATTGTAAACCTGTGTTGTATACTTGAAAAATGCATTTATTGCAAAAGCAAATAAATAATTCTCACAAAATTTGCTTGTATAACGACAAGTGTGGGCCAGGCGAGGTGGTTCACACCTATAATCCCAACACTTTGGGAGGCCAAGGCAGGAGGCAGGAGGATCACTTGAAGTCAGGAATTTGACCCCACCCTGGGCAACATAGCAAGGCCCTGTCTCTTAATAATAATAATTAGCTTGGTGTGGTGGTGTGCACCTGTAGTCCCAGCTACTTGGGAGGCTGAGGCAGGAGGATTGCTTGAGCCTAGGTTGAGGCAGCAGTGAGGTATGATTTATGCCACTGCACTCCAGCCTGGGTGACAGCAAGATCCTATCTCTTGAATAAGTGTGTTGTCACTGAATTTTGTGTTTACATAGTGTTAGTACTGAATTTTAAAGCATTTCTTTTTCAGTATTTTCCATCTATTATTATCTGTATGATCTGTGGCAGGGTCCCTTTTTATTACCAATATTGGTAATTTGTGTTTTCTTTTTTTTCCTTGATCAGTCTTTCTAAGGGGTTAGAAATTGAATTAATTTTTTAAAGAGCCAATTTTTTACATTGTTTTCTGGTTTTTTGTTTGGTTTTGGGGTTTTTTTGGTTTTTTTTTTTTGAGACGGAGTCTGGCTCTGTTGCCCAGTCTGAAGTGCAGTGGCATGATCTCGGCTCACTGCAACCTCCACCTCCCGGGTTCAAGCAATTCTCCTGCCTCAGCCTCCCGAGTAGCTGGGATTACAGGCATGTGCCACCATGCCCAGCTAATTTGTTTTATATTTTTGGTAGAGACGGGGTTTCCCCCTGTTGGCCAGGCTGGTCGCAAACTCCTGACCTCACGTGATCAGCCTGCCACAGCCTCCCAAAGTGCTAGGATTACAGGCATGAGCCACCGTGCCCAGTTTGTTTTCTTTTACTGGTTTCTGCTCTTAAGTGTTTCCTTTCTGTTACTTATTTAATTTCCTCCTTTCCCCCAGCTTTGTTAACACTTTTCCTCCAATGTAAATGTAAATATTTAAATTTTCCTCTAAGCGCTGCTTTAGCTGTAGCCCACTGTGGAGATTAAAGCCAATTTTGAGCATTTTAAACAACTTGTAATATATAAAGGAAGTATCAAAACTGCTGGGATATTTTATGGGACATTGTTTTATAATGTAAAATCATGTCTATAATCTCACTGCAAATTGTTCATTTTGTTTCACTCCAGTTTTTTATCACTGAGCTCTTTAAAAAAAAAAAAAAAAAAACCTGGCCTCAATCAGTTCCCCACCGCAGCCTCCCAGACTGCTGGGATTACAGGCATGAGCCACCATGACCAGCCACTGAGCTATGTTTGAGAGCCACTACGTAAAACTGCTCCAGTAGCCAACTGAAGAAACGTTAATACAATGACATGACATTTTTTTCACCCCTAGAAACGGGTCTCACTATGTGGCCCAGGCTGACCTCGAACTCCTGGGCTCAAGCACTTTTCTTGCCGCTGGGACTATAGACTTGCAACATCACGCCCGGCTTAAAATTAGATATCTGGCCAGGCACGGTGGCTCACGCCTGTAATCTCAGCACTTTGGGATGCTGAGGCAGGCGGATCACGAGGTCAGTTCGAGACCAGCCTGGCCAACATCGTGAAACCCCATATCTACTAAAAATACAAAAGTTAGCTGGGTATGGTGGCATGTGCCTGTAGTCCCAGCTACTTGGGAGGCTGAGGCGGGAGAATCGCTTGAACCCAGGAGGTGGTGGTTGCAGTGAGCTGGGACCACACCATTGTACTCCAGGCTGGGTGACAGAGCAAAACTCCGTCTCAAAAAAAAAATGACAACACATCTTGTCTTACGTTGGTGGAACTTTTTAAAATCATGATATCCAGCCAGGCGTGGTGGCTCACGCCTGTAATCCCAGCACTTTGGGAGGCCAAGGCGGGCAGATCACGAGGTCAGGAGATTGAGACCATCCTGGCGAACACGGTAAAACCCCGTCTCTACTTAAAAAAAAAAAAAAAGTACAAAAAATTAGCCGGGTGTGGTGGCGGGCGCCTGTAGTCCTAGCTACTCAGGAGGCTGAGGCAGGAGAATGGCGTGAACCTGGGAGACGGAGCTTGCAGTGAGTGAAGATTGCGCCACTGCACTCCAGCCTGGGCAACAGTGCAAGACTCCATCTCCAAAAAAAAAAGAATCATGATATCCAATGTTGGCATTATTGAGAGGAAAACATGATTTGGCAACATGTATTAAGAGGCTTAGACCGGGTACAGTGGCTCACGCCCGTAATTCCAACACTTTGCTAGGCTGAGGTGGGAGGATTGCTTAACCCAGGAGTTCAAGACCAGCCTGGGAAACATGGTGAAACCCGTCTCTACAAAAAATGAGCGGGGCGTAGTGATGCACGCCTATAGTCCCAGCTACTCGGGGAGACTGAGGTAGGCGGATCCCTTGAGCCCAGGAGGCAGAGGCTGCAGTGAGCTGAGATCATGCCACTGCACTCCTGAGCAACAGATTGAGACCCTGTCTCAAAAAATAAATAAATAAAAAGGCCTTAAAAGTGTTTATTATCTTATACCTAGTAATATGATGCTGAGTAGTTTAAACACATAAAGTGCACGAAAGATTTATGTATGAGGATATTCTTTAAAACAAGGAAATGGTCACTTAAAGTGAAAAAGGCAATTTACAAAGTGCATTTTTTTTTCTTTTTTGAGACAGAGTCTTGCTCTGTCATCCAGGCTGGAGTGCAGTGGTGCAATCTCGGCTCACTGCGAACTCCACCTCCCAGGTTCAAGCGATTCTCCTACCTCAGCCTCCAAGGAGCTGGGATTACAGGCGCCTGCCACCATGCACGGCTAATTTTTGTCTTTTTAGTAGAGATGGGGTTTCACCATGTTGTCCAGGCAGGTCTCAAACTCCTGAACTCAAGTAATCCACCTCCATCAGCCTCCCCAAATGCTCGGATTACAGGCGTGAGCCACCGCACCCTATCAAATACAATATTTCAAAAGAATTCATGGAGTAGAAACAGGCGCATACCAAAGAGGGCAGTTGTGGATCCAGTAGCCCTGCCTCCAATTCTCACAATTTACAGATTCAGTCTTAATTCCCGTTCCCTCATCCCAAGAGAAGTAGAAAAATACCAATATAGCTGGAATAATGTCAGGTGGAAATAACTCAGAAGCCACTCAAGGGAAAAGGCATGCAGAGGGGCCTAAGGGAGCCAATAGGATTCCAATTCTGGTTACAGAAAAATCCAAGTCAAAATTACTCTTTGACAATATAAAGGAATGGGATATTAATTATGTTCCCCTGGGGTTGTGAAAAACAGCTCTGCCTTTTGGAGATTAGAAGTGAAGCAGGTAAGAACCATATCTAAAGCAGGGGAAGAAGCCTCCCTCAGTAGGTGGTAGATAGGGGTTTGGGAATCATCCAAGTTAATTAGGGTGACTATAGATAATCCGAGTGTGTTATATCCTGACAGAAAACAGGGTGGATGTGCCTTGGCAAAAACAAAATAGAGACCAGGTTGTAGGCATGAGTGGACCGGTGCCCATGACTCTCTTCCAGTAGCCTACAGTAGATAGAGTGCTCTGACTTACCCAAGAAGTCCTGCTCGGCTGGAGAAGGGCATCAAGCTATGTATCAGTGCCTCACGCCCTTGACAGTTAAGATCATGAGAGGTTTATTTTAGAGAAAACAAACTTGACAGGGGCGTCTGGCCAAGTTAGGTCAGAAGCACACTCTTACAGACTAAGTAAGTTTTTAAGGATTCGGGGTGGGAGAGTTTATCAGAGGCTTGGACTGCTTCTGTGTCTCTTTGTTGCGCTTATCTGAGGGAGAGTTGTGTGTCTGTTCCCATACATCTTTCTGCAGCTGCTGGCATACCTACCCCCTGAGTCTAATTTTTGTATTTTTAGGAGAGAGGGGGTTTCACATGTTGGCCAGGCTGGTCTCGAGCTCCTGACCTCAGGTGATCCTCCCGCCTCGGCCTACCAAATTGCTGGGATTACAGGCCTGAGCCACCTGCGCCCTGCCTAAACTGTTCGGGTTCTAACATTCCAGCATCTCCCTGCGGAACGCAGCCAGGCCTTACTCAGGCCTTCCAAACAGGACTCTTGGCAGTTCCTGGGGCTGGCCTGGGGTCAAGTCTCCCTGGGGCCACGTTTCCTAAACGTATCACTTCCAGGATACGTGCCTCCAACAGAAGGAGGGAAGGCTAGGAAACAAAAACGTGGATGCGGGTGAGGAGCTATCAGGGTTACCGCCACGACAACCTGGACCCTGGGGAACTCGGAGGTGCCACTCAAGAGCCGAAAGCCTGCCCACTCGGGGGTGGGGCGGCAACCCGGAGAGCCAATCAGGAATAAGGAGTCCGGTTCATGAAAATGTAGCCGAATTCTGACTGGGATACTCACTGTGAGAAGGCGGGGCAGAGTTGCAGAAAGTCAACGGAAGTCGGATCTCTGAATTTCTGTTCCATTCTGTAGCAGGCTCCTAGGCGGGGCCAGGAAAAAAATCCGGGTCTCCCGGCCTCGCCCCGCCTTCCAATAGTCTGCGCTGACTGGGCGGCGAGGGACCGGGAGGAACCAATCAGAAGTCAGGACTCGCGGGGCTTGGAGGAGGGGCGCGGGGGCTGCGGCCTCTGCGGACCCTGCTCTACCTTCTGGCCATAGTGCTGGGTCGAGGCCGCAATACCCGGCTGCTGGAGAGCGGGATCCACCCCAGGACGTCGGGTCGCTGCGGGTGAGCCAAGGAGGGGAAAGCAGAGACGAGCCCCGCGTCCCCGCTGCGGGAGTCGGGGGCGTCCCCGAGGGCAGGGAGGCTCGCTGCGAGTGTGGAGCTGTGAGTCCTACGCCTCAGGCTCCTCCAGTCCGCGCTACCCTCAGCTCGCTGCGTGCGTAATGGGCAAGTCACCCTTCTCCCCGGACCTCACCTGTAACCTAGGAGGGCTGAGCTGGGCCCCCAGTATGAAAGCGTGGCACCCGAGAAGCTGTCGAGGGCAGCCCTCCCAGGTCTGTGTGGGGTCGCTGGCCGAGGACTGTGCGGGTGCCTGGCAGGTGTCTACTGGGAGCAGTCTCTGAGCTCCACTGGACCTCAATGATAACCCTGCGAACCTGACTGGTGCGCCCTCCTCCTCTCTTTTCCAGCCTCTTGGTTCAGCAGCCCCTCTGCAGCCCGCTCACCCACCACTCTTTCCCCTTCACCCACCAGGAAGACCCTTAAAAGCACCTAGTAGTGTATTGTTGTCTTTGAAAAGCTACAGATGCTAGATTCCCCACCTTTCTGTTTCATGATCCCCTTGGGGGTGAACTGCCCCATGGGTCTGTGGAGTGAAGGTCACCCTTAGTTCACCATTTAATATTAAATAAGGGACTAGCCTAGGGGCTGAGAATACAGAGATTGACTGGGTATAATCCCTTGGAAGGACGCAGCAAAAAGGAATGTAGGAGAAGAAAGGTAGAGTTGGAAGACATGCTAAGGTTGAATTTACTAGACTTTGTTACACGTTGGGAGTGAGGGACAGGAAAGAATCAATAATGATTCCTGTTTCTTGTCTGGTATACCTTGCACAAAGTACAGAGCTTAAGGTCCCGCCCCCGCTGGCTGTAGGACAAAGGTGGTGAGAGTCTGGCGCAGATCCTGGAGTTGGAAATCACACTTGCTTCCTGCAGGCTTTTTCAGGAGCTAAAATACTGTTGGCCGGATATATAGAGCAACAACCTATAGTACCTGAATTCCTCCTCCCCCTTTGAATGAAGTTGGAAAAAAAATTAATAATTTTTAAAAATGTATGAGTGGGCAACATAGCGAGACACTGTCTCTAAAAAAATAAAAATAATAAAATAAAATTAAAAAGACAGGCATGATGGCTTGCACCTGTAATCCCAGCACTTTGGGAGACCAGGGTAGGAAGATTGCTTGAGCCCAGAAGTTCAAGATCAATCTGGGCAACATAGTGGGGCCCTGTCTTTACAAAAAGTAAAAAAAAAAAAAAAAAAAGCCAGGCGTGGTGGCAGCTGCCTACAGTCCCAGCTACTTGGGAAGCTCAGGTGGGAGGATCCCTTGAGCCCAGAAGTTGGAAACTGCAGTAAGCAGTGATTGCGCCACTACTCCAGACTGGGTGACAGAGTGAGACCTTATCTCAAAAAAAAGAGATTTCCTCTCCATACAGAGGAGACATTTGATTAAGATGGACATGTCTGATAAACATATTTTTTCTTTGTTTTTATTTACTTTCAGGAGTTGATCTGTGCCATTAGTTCTATGATTTGGAGCCCTTGTATAAAGAAAAAAGGCAAACTTAAAAGAACTTTAGTGGCATAGAATACTAGAGCCAGGGCCGGGCGCGGTGGCTCACGCCTATAATCCCAGCACTTTGGGAGGCCGAGTCGGGTGGATCACGATGTCAGGAGATGGAGACCATCCTGGCTAACAGTGAAACCCCCTCTCTACTAAAAATACAAAAAATTAGCCGAGTGTGGTGGCGGGCGCCTGTAGTCCCAGCTACCTGGAGGCTGAGGCAGGAGAATGGCCTGAACACGGGAGGCAGAGCTTGCAGTGAGCCGAGATCGCGCCACTGCACTCCAGCCTGGGCGACAGAGCAGGACTCCGTCTCAAAAAAAAAAAAAAAGAATACTATAGCTAGAGGAGACTTTTAGTAATAATCTAGTCCAACTCTGTTTTAGAGGAGAACATGACTAGTCCAGAGTTTCAGAGGTTAGGTAGCAGAGCTGGGACTAAAATATGTCCTATTTCTCCCAGCACAACTTTTTATTACATCAGTCGCTTTGGATGGCCAGAGCTAACAACCTTGCTTTATACGGCTATGGAAAACAGCGCTCTCCTAAAAGGAGCTTAACAAGTCAAAGATTGTATGGGAACATCTGGACTAGAAAGGAGATTGGCCTTCACCAGTTTCCTCTAAGGTTCCTTCCAACTTTAGGAACTTATCATTCATTTCAAATTCAGAATTGTTCTGACATCTCTCACACTTTGAGAGTTGAAAATGACTCCAGGAGTTCATCTTGGAGTTAATGCTTCAGTTCATATTACATTTTGAATACTTACCATATACCAGTTTACCTATCTCCAGAAGGAATGTTAAAATTCCTCGTAAAGTTTTAAGCCTAAATACAGCGTGACAGGATGTGTTGGTTCCCAGAAGTTTCAAGTGCAAAGATTGTTTTGAAACTCCATTTAGGCTTTGTCACAATATTTACATTGAACAAAATCTGAATGGCTTAACTTGCTTCTGAAAGCAAATGCCTGGTTAGAAAGTAAACAGGAAAGGCCGGGCGCGGTGGCTCAAGCCTGTAATCCCAGCACTTTGGGAGGCCGAGACGGGCGGATCACGAGGTCAGGAGATCGAGACCATCCTG
>NW_012114844.1:4291976-4297254 GCF_000951035.1 Colobus angolensis palliatus | reverse complement strand
CACCTTCCTGGGTCGCCGGCTGCATTTTCGCGCGCGCGGGAAAAGTTAGGAGGGAAAAGTTGGGGGGGGGGATGAAGAACCCGGAAGTGCACCATCTTGCCTCCGTTCGTCCAAACAGTAAATTTTACATTCAGTGATATTCACAGATCTTACTAGTTTACTTAGGTTTTAAGTTTTGACAAATGTAAGCCATGTAACCAAAGCCTAATCAAGATGTAGAACACTTGCCTCTCAGAAAGTTCTCTCATGCCCCTTCCCTGTCAGAAGCAACACATCTTCCACTTTCCAGAAAAGCTAACTGTTCATGAGATTCTTTTTTTTTTCAATAGAGAAGGGGGGTCTCATTATGTTGCCCTGACTAGTTTCGAACTCCTGGCCTTGAGTGATTCTCCCACCTTGGCCTCCCAAAGTTCTGGCTGGGATTACAGGTAGGAGCCACTGTGCCCAGCCCATATGATTGTTTTTGTATAATACTGTATCCCCTGAACAGCAATCAAAACATACCCCAAAATGCAGCTCACCCTCACGATGTTATCAATTATTTACAACTTAGTATGAAAGAAGGATTAGAATAAAACTATTTTGAGAAAACAACATGAGATTGTAACAACCTTAAATATTTGGTTCCTGAAGGATGTTCAGAAGTCCTTCATTGTCTTTCATATGTAGCTAGATGCTCAGGAAATATACCAGCTATGAGTAGCAGAGGGTGGAATTACCAAGTGAAAGAAAACAGTCTCCTGCCTCCCCCATGTATCCAATTCATACTTAAAAATTTAAGGTCCAGCGTAGTGCTCATGCCTGTAATCCCAGCACTTTGGGATTACAAAGCTGAGGCAGGCAGATCATTTAGCCCAGAAATTCCAAGACCAGCCTGTCCAACATGGTGAAAACCTGTCTCTGCAAAAAATACAAAAAATTAGCCTGATATGGTGGCTTCTGTAGTCCCAGCCACCCAGGAGGCAGAGGTTCACAGGAGGCTGAGGTTCAGGATCACTGAGCTTGGTGGTTGAGGCTGCAGTGAGTTGTAATCACGCTGTTGCACTCCAGCCTGGGTGATAGAGCGAGACCCTGTCTCAAAAAAAAAAAAAATCAATTCAGGCCAGGTCCAGTGGCTCACCCTGTAATCCCAGCACTTTGGGAGGTGTAAGTGGGAGGATCACTTGGGGCCAGGAGTTTGAGACCAACCTGGGCAACAAAGTGAGACCCCCATCTCTATCTTTAAAAGTAAAAATTCAAATCTATCTTCTCAAGAATGTCTTCCCTTCTTAGGCTGTAGTAATTTCTCTCTCTCTCAGCCTCTGTCACAGTTTTGGCAGATATTAATTTTATAGGTCACAAACTCAAATGTAACTTTATTTTTTGCAATTGACCTTAATTTTAATTTTAAGCCCCTATTCCTCTCAGCAGTGGAAAACATATTCTTTACAATTTAAGGTAATCTCAGTCACTTCAGTGTTAATTCAATCATTTCAGGTTAATACTTATAGTTAATACAGGGTTTTCTTTGGCTCTCTGGCCTTATCTCCTCTAGTGACTCACACAATACTTAGCTCATCAGTCTATGTTTTTCTATTTGAAATATGCATAATAAATTAAATAATGATCCTTATAATTTAGCAAAACTGTGACTACAAAAGATCACTGTATTTGAATTTATTGTTAAACCTAAGATGGTAGGAATATAGTCAAAAGGACATAATCATGGATTAGAAGTCTAGAGAGCTGAATTCTTTTTTTTTTTTTTGAGATGGAGTCTCGCCCTGTTGCCCAGGCTGGAGTGTAGTGGTGCGATCTTGGCTCACTGCGGACTCAACCTCCCGCATTCAAGTGATTCTCCTGCCTCAGCCTCCTGAGTAGTTGGGATTACAGGTGCCCACCACGACGCCTGGCCGATTTTTGTGTCATTAGTAGAGATGGGGTTTCACCATGTTGGCCAGCCTGGTCTCGAACTCCTGAGCTCAGGTGATCTGCCTGCCTCTGCCTCCCAAAGTGCTGGGATTACAGGCTTCAGCCACCAGGTCCAGCCCGAGAGCTGAATTCTTACTATGACTTAATATGTAACTTTGGGCAAGTCACTTAACCTCTCAGAACCAAAATTTCCCCTATAAAATTAATGGGGGAGGAGGAGGGATTGGACGAGGTGATACCAAGGTGCTTTCCTGATCTGTGTTTGGGAGGTAAGTTTAAAAATAATTTGTCCTGGCCGGGCGCGGTGGCTCAAGCCTGTAATCCCAGCACTTTGGGAGGCCGAGACGGGCGGTTCACAAGGTCAGGAGATCGAGACCATCCTGGCTAACACGGTGAAACCCGGTCTCTACAAAAAAATACAAAAAACTAGCCGGGCGAGGTGGTGGGCGCCTGTAGTCCCAGCTACTCGGGAGGCTGAGGCAGGAGAATGGCGTAAACCCGGGAGGCGGAGCTTGCAGTGAGCTGAGATCCGGCCACTGCACTCCAGCTTGGGAGACAGCGAGACTCCGCCTCAAAAAAACAAAAACAAAATAAATAAAAGTAAAAAAAAAAATAATAATTTGTCCTATAAGAATTTGTTTGCACTTGTCAAAATATCTACTTCTTGATCTTATTCACTGATTTGATATTTTTTAACTTTATGAGTAAAACTTAACAATCAAAAGAAGTACAGAATCAATAAAAACATTATTGGTCTGTCTTGAGAAACATCATTTAAATAAATATATTCATCCTGTGTCCCCTTTCTGTTTGCTACTTTTTGTTCCCCTAGACATAATGTCAAGTGGAAATGATCAGCAGTCAGAGGCTCTTAGCAAACCCACTTTCAGTGAGGAACAGGCCTCTGCATTAGCAGAGTCAGTGTTTGGGTTGAAAGTTTCCAAGGTCCAGCCACTTCCTAGCTATGATGACCAAAACTTTCATGTCTACGTTTCAAAAACCAAAGATGGCCCAACTGAATATGTCCTCAAAATAAGCAACACCAAGGCTAGCAAAAATCCAGACCGGATTGAAGTGCAGAATGACATCATCATGTTTTTGAAAGCAGCTGGATTTCCAACATCCTCTGTGTGTCGCGCTAAAGGAGACAACACAGCTTCCCTCGTGTCCGTAGGTAAGAGATGACCAACTTGCTGACCCATTACCTATCCAGACACATCACTGCCTTTTGATCACAAGTAGAACTATGAAGGGCAAGTTCATAATTCCAAGTGTAGATGTGGTTGTTATTTTTTTAGCAACCTCAATAGTACACCCTTAGAGGTGGTTATTTTTTCAGTGTTGGGAGAAACCACAGCATCATCAAAGTGGTGATTGGTCCTCTGATTGAGTAGTGGTTAGAGCCCAATGTGGTATAAGTTTTCTGTTTAGAAAGGCCCTGACAGATAGTAACTAAGGGAACTTGTGAAAATCAGGGGAACATTTTTTGTTTGTTTGTTTGTTTTGTTGGTCGTGGTTTTGGGTTTTTATTTTTATTTGTTTGTTGTTTTTTGAGACGGTCTCACTCTATCACCCATACTGGAGTGCAGTGGCGCAGTCACAGCTCACTGCAGCCTTGACCTCCTGGGCTCAGGTGATCCTCCCGCTTCAGCCTGCTAAGTAGCTGGGACTACAGGCATGCGTCACCACGCCCAGCTAATTTTGTAGTGTTTTTGTAGAGGCAGGGTTTTGCCATGTTGCCCAGGCTGGTCTTGAACTCCTGGCCTCAAGTGATCTGCCTGCATTGGCTTCTCAAAGTGCTGGGATTACAGGCATGAGTCACCGTGCCTGGCCTGTTTTTTTTTTTTTTTTTTTTAAACCAGAAAAATAATAAAATATTTTTATTAGAGAAGCTATAAATTCTGGTGCTGCAGTATAGTAGAAAGAATACTGGAAATCAGGAATTTTAGATTTTAGCTTTGTCATTACTGTATATGTAACCTTGGACACATAGACCACTTAAATCCCTAAGACCACCAGTCCTCATCTGTGAGACAGTCCTTTTCACCTCAAAATACTAAAATGCCAAGAATGGACCTAATTCAGCTCTTTAAGCAGCAGGCTAAAACCAATTTCTTCAAGTTTTTTTAAAGGTTTGAAATCTTGATTGTCTTTTTCTCTCTTAATTGTTCACCATTCTTTCTTAATTTGCATTGCTACAAATACCTGAGGCCCATTGTTCCCTGAGGCATAGTTATTGTCCTGTGTTGCAAACACAGGCTGTCCTGCAAGAAGCCTGATTCCGGAAGTCATTTATTGGTACCTCACTCCCTTCAACTGTGAACTTATAAAAGAGTATGTGTTGTTGCTTTCATTTGCCACAGTAGGTAATTTCTGTGTAGAGCTAAGGCCAGCAGCGTTAGGGCTATAATTTTGTTGCTATGTAAATGGCCAGTTCCAGTGTTCTTAAGGTTTGTGTATTCTACCTTCTTGCTTCATCTGCTCAACTCTGCCTCATAGAATCCTGCCGAGCTGTTTTAGATTAGCACATCTTTGTTGTTGTTCTGTAATTTCTGTTCTTTTCAATAATACTTGCAAAGGCAGAATAGCTTCTAATTCTATTATGTCTAAATATCTATATCTATCTGTCTCTCAATGTATATATTTAAAATAGTCAAAGGATATTTTATTCCATCCATTTAGATAGTGGCTCTGAAATCAAAAGCTACTTGGTGAGGCTGCTGACTTACCTCCCAGGAAGACCCATAGCTGAGATTCCCATCAGCCCCCAGCTATTGTATGAAATTGGAAAGCTAGCTGCCAAATTGGATAAGACACTGCAGGTAAGATACGGGGCTTTATTTTATTCTAAGGGATGTTTGTTTGTTATTTTATTTTTAAAATAAACTAAGAATCAGATTCTCTTTTTATGTATGGTGCACCTAAGCTATGTTATGAAGGGAATGGAGTCCTAGAGTGCATACATTTTATGACAGTAAGGCTAACTTCTGCCAAACTCTTACTGGTGTAGTCCAGGTGTGGTGGTCCACGCCTGTAATCCCAGCACTTTGGGAGGCTGAGGCAGAGGGATTTAACTTGAGGCCAGGAGTTTGAGACCAGCCTGGCCAAAATAGTGAAACCCTGCCTCTTCTAAAAAATACAAAAATTTAGGGCATGGCGGCATGTGCTTGTAGTCTCAGCTACTTGGGAGACTGAGGCAGGAGAATTGCTTGAGCCAGGAGGTGGAGATTGCAGTGAGCCGAGATCACACCACTACTCCAGCCTGGGCGACAAAGCAACACTGTCTCCAAAAAATTTTTTTAATTTTTTTTTTTTTTGAGATGGAGTCTCTGTCGCCCAGGCTGGAGTGCAGTGGCCGGATCTCAGC
>NW_012114844.1:4289999-4290571 GCF_000951035.1 Colobus angolensis palliatus | reverse complement strand
CTGGGACTACGGGAGTGTGCCACCACACCCATCTAATTTATTTTTGTATTTTTTGTAGAGATGGGGTTTAGCCATGTTGTCCAGACTGGTCTCAAACTCCTGAGCTCAAGCAATCTTCCCGCCTCTGCCTCCCAAAGTGCTGGGACGACAGGCGTGAGCTACCCCACGCCTCGCCAGGGGGTTGGTCTTAGTATTAGGCCATTCTTGCACTGCTATAAAGAAATACTTGAGACTGGGTAATTTATACAGAAAAGAGGTTTAGGCCAGGTGCGGTGACTCACGCCTGTAATCCCTTCATTTTGGGAGGCCAAAGCAGGAGGATCACTTGAGGCTAGGAGTTTGGGAGCAGCCTAGGCAACATGGTGAAACTTTGTCTCTACTAAAAATACAAAAAATTATCCTGGCGTGGTGGTGCATGCTTGTAGTCCCAGCTACTTGGGAGGCTGAGGTGGGAGGATCACCTGAGCCCAAGAGGTTGAGGCTGCAGTGAGTTGTTATCACACCACTGCACTCCAGCCTGGGTGACAGAGCAAGACCTTGTCTCAAAAAAAAAAAAAAAAAAATAGAGTTCT
>NW_012114844.1:4287870-4289229 GCF_000951035.1 Colobus angolensis palliatus | reverse complement strand
AAAAAAGAAAGAAAGAAAGACATTGCTCCACTTCTTGCTTGCATTTTTTCTTTTCTTATTTTTTTTGAGACAGAGTTTCTGTCTGTCACCCAGGCTGGAGTGCAGTGCTGTGACCTCTGCCTCCTGGCCCATTGCTTGCATTATTTCTGACAGGAAATCTGCCATCAGATTGTTCCTCTGAATGTAATGTGTCTCTTGTATGTATGTGGCTGCTTTTAAGACTTTCTCTTGAGGCCCGTCGGGTTGGCTCACACCTGTAATCCCAGCACTTTGGGAGGCTGAGGCAGGCGGATAACTTGAGGTCAGAAGTTCAAGACCAGCCTGGCCCTCATGGCAAAACCCCATCTCTACTAAAAATACAAAAATTAGCTGGGCATGGTGGTGCATGCCTATAATCCCAGCTGCTTTGCAGACTGAGGCAGGAGAATTACTTGAACCCAGGAGGTGGAGGTTGCAGCGAGCCAAGATTGTACCACTGCACTCCAATCTGGGTGACAGAGCAAGACTCCATCTTAAAAAAAAAAAAAATTCTCTTTATCTCCAGTTTTGAGCAGTTTGATTAAGGTGTGACTTTGTATAGTTTTCCTCGAGTTTCTTATGCTTGCCATCCACTGGGATTCCTTGAGTGGATGTAGTGAAATTACTTGGAAGCAGTTTGATCCTTTTGGGTCATGCTTTTACTACTTGATAGATGGGACCAAGGATCAATTTACTACTGATCAGAATCCTTCAGTGTCCTGTGAACTGTGAGGTTTTCCAGTGTGGACGGTAGGAACAGGCACTCTTCCTGGCCCTGTGCGTGCCAGGTACTCTTTCCTCTAATCCCTTCAGGTAGCTCTTTTCCCAGTTTTGAGTAGTTTCCTCACATTTACACATGGGTCATACACCAATCTGCTAAATTCTCAAGGGGAACATAATGCAGACCCCTGGAGTGCTCTCTCTCTGCAGCTCTCCCATTCCTGGTCATCTGTCCTGCAAACTCAAACTACCTTGGTCTTCCCGGACTCTCAGCTCTACCTCCTCAACTCAGAGAGTCCTCTGGGCTCCATCTGGGTCTTCCCTCTCTGCACCGCATCCTCTCTCAAGGCAGTGAGCTGGGGCAAACTACCCTTGTGTGTTTTATTTTTTATTTTTTTTGAGACAGGGTCTCACTCTGACACCCAGACTAGAGTGCAGTGGCACGATCTCAGCTCACCGCAGCCTCTGCCTCCCAGGCTCAAGGGATTCTCCTGCCTCAGCCTCCTGAGTAGCTGCCACCACTGCCCAGCTAATTTTTTGGTATTGTTAGTAGAGACAGGGTTTCACTATGTTGGCCAGGCTGGTCTTGAACTCCTGACCTCAAATGATCCACCTGCCTCG
>NW_012114844.1:4280985-4286770 GCF_000951035.1 Colobus angolensis palliatus | reverse complement strand
GTGTTTAATGTATTTTGTCCACTATTTTTGATTTTTTTGGCAGGAGGGTAAACCCCCTCTTGGCCAAAAACTCAAGACCAGGCCGGGGGCAGTAGCTTACACCTGTAATCCCAGCACTTTGGGAGGCGAAGGCAAGTGGATCACCTGAGGTCAGGAATTCAAGACCAGCTGCCCAACATGGTGAAACCCCATCTACTAAAAATATAAAAACTAGCCGGATGTGGTGGTGGGTGCCTGTAATCCCAGCTACTCAGGAGGCTGAGACAGGAGAATCACTTGAACCCAGGAGGCAGAGGCTGCAGTGAGCCAAGATCACACCACTGCACTCCATCCTGGGTAAGACAGAGCAAGACTCTTTATAAAAAAAATAAAAACTGAAGCCCCTGCAGTGTAAGTAGTATTCATTTATCCTTAGATTGTCAAATAGAAATATTGTAACCTTTTTTTCTGATTAAAAATCCTTGTGTGATCTGTTGTTTAAAGAAAACCAGATAAAAATACAAAGAAAAATTAAGTTACCGGTAATTCCATCATCCAGAGATGACATTCTCTGAACCATTTATTCCATGTGCCACACTATTCCACAGCCCCAGGGGCATACTTGGTGCTCAGCATATGTTTATAAACCCACAGACCTTTTTCTGTACTTACAATAATCACCATTTTATATTGCACTCTATTCATCTATTCAACACATATTTATTGAGCTTCTATAAGGGTTTGGGTGGTAAACATATTAAACATTTCACTTGAAATAGTTTTCAATTAAGTTTGAGCAAATTCACTTGTGGACTTTCGTTAAAATGTTCATTTGTTCATAATAATATAATTTGGATTTAAATAGCCCATTCTAATTAATTTATTTTTAGGAAATTTTCTTCACATATTAATTTTATTTAGAAAACCTTTGAACTGATTATAGTGCTCAGTAAAGTCTGTCTACCTTCCTCAGACTTAAACCTACTATTGAGCTGTTTAAATGACTGTCTGTTACATAATAGCTTTCCTTTACCAGTAACCTTTCCTTCTGCCCTATCTGTGGGCTTCATTCATTTGCCTATGGCCATTGAACTTTCAACTTTTCCTTCTATATTCTGAAAAAGTAATACAGTTTCAGAGGGAAATAGCACCACATCATTGCTGACAGTGAGTCAATTCTGCTGTGCATTTAGCCACCTACTGCTCTGCTGTGCAACTTACTTTAAGTTGTCTTACAGAGGACAACGGAGCTCTAGAGGGAACCAAGCCTTCTTCATTTGGCATTACATGCATCTTATCATGCATTATTCCTGTTGCTCATTCCCTCACCCAGTCTTACCCCATGCCTTTGCAGGAGCTAAGTTCTTAGTTTTTCTGTAAGTATAAGAACTGTAGAGTCTATGAAAGATAATAGATACAAGTGTGGTATTTTAGTCATGTAGGCATGGCCGAGGCTGGTGGCTGCTCTGCTGGGGACATGGTTGGGCCATTGAAGCTTCCCGCAGTTGGTCAGGTAGGCCTGTGGGATCCAAAGAAGGTAGGAGTTCTGGGGATTGTAGGGGCCAGAAGTGAGGAGTTAACAAGTGAAGGGACCAAATAGTACTGGAATTTGGTTGCCATTTGGTCCACAGATGGGCTGGACGTTAATCTCAGGAGATTTCATTAACTATAAGAAAGAAGAAAATATAGGACAGGCTTATGAGTATGACTGTGGTAAAAGCTTTGTACTAGAGAATACAATATGCATGGGAAATGGGAGCTGAGGTGTGGGGTAGAGAATGAGGGAGTTATTCGATTGGTGCAAAAGTAATTGTGGTTTTGCCATTACTTTTGATTGCAGCACTGCAGTTACTTTTGTACCAGCCTAATAACAAGAGGAGGGCTAAGATAGGCTAATAAAGAGTGCTGATTAAATTGTCAAGAATTCAGGTTGGTGTAGCAAGGAACCAAGTGGATAGAAAAGCCAGAGAAGTCAGGCAGATCAAGGACAACACTGATTTTAACAAACATGTATTGAGCACCTATATGTATGAAGTTTTCATTTCATGTCTTAGTGAATCCACAGTTGATTGTAAAGCTGGTAATTGATAGCTTGATTTTGCTATCTAAGGAAACTAATATCTGGGATATTAAGTGGCAGAACCAGTTGAAACCTAGATCTGTCTGACTCAACCCCAGGATTCTTCCCAGTACCCCATACTAGAGAAGTTCCACGGCTGTGTGGGACAATCGTGCCATCATTTCAGAAGCTGACTCAGAGCCTTCCCTGAGTAGACTGTCGCTCCACTGGAAACCCAACTAGAATATTTTATTTCACTTTTCTTCTTCTTTTTTCCTCTTCCTTCCTCCTCCTCCTCTTCCTGCTCCTCTTCCTCTTCCTCCTCTTCTTCCTCTTCCTCTTTTTACTCTTCCTCCTCCTTCTCATTCTCCTCCTCCTCCTCCTCCTTTCTCCTCCTCCTCCTCCTCCTCCTCTTCTTCCTCTTCTTTCTTCTTTCTTCTTCTTCAGATGAGATCTCACTGTGTTGCCCAGGGTAGTCTTGAACTCCTGAGCTCAAGTGATCCTCTCACCGCAGCCTCCCAACTAGTTGGGATTATAGACATGAGCCATGATGCCCAGCTATTTTACTTTCTTTAAAAATAATAAATATGCACAGTATAAAATTTCAAACAGTACTGAAAGGTATAAAATGAAAATTTTTTTCTCTCCACCATCATCTCCATTCCTCCATAATCCCAGTCTCCAAAAGTAACAGCTCCTAACAGTGTTTTTTCAGTGCTTACTATGCAACGTCTTTGTGATCGCAATTGGCATTTAACACACAGGATGTTAAATATACAAAAGAGAAGACTCTGGTTCGAGACCAGCCTGGCCAACATAGGGAAACCCCATCTCTACTAAAAAAACTTTTTTTAAGTTAGCTGCCTGTAATCCCAGCTATTGTGGAGGCTGAGGCAGGAGAATTGTTTGAGCCTGGGAGATGGAGGTTGCAGTGAACTGAGATCATGCCATTGCCCTCCAGCCTGGGTGATAGAGTGAGACTCCATCTCAAAAAAAAAAAGAGAAGCTCCAAAGCCAGGTGGGGTGGCTCACACCTGTAATCTCAGCACTTTGGGAGGCCAAGGTGGGTGAATCACTTGAGCCCAGGAGTTCGAGACCAGCCTGGCCAACATGATAAAACCCTGTCTCTACTAAAAATACTAAAAAATTAACTGGGCATGGTGACACATGCTTGTAATTTCAGCTACTTGGGAGGCTGAGGCATGAGAATCAGTTGAATCTTGGTGGCAAAGGTTGCAGTGAGCTGAGATTGTACAACTGGACTCCAGCCTGGGCAACAGAGTGAGACTCTGTCTCAGATTAAACAAAAAAAAAAAAAAGAAGAGAGAGAGCAGGAGTGCTGTCCTCAAAAACCTGGAGGACTAATCCTGTTCCAGATGGTCTCAGAGGTCATAGTTGGAACCAGTGGCATGGATACTATTAGAGAGGCAGAGGCAGATTTTAACTGCACAAAAGGAAGAACACAAAGCCATCTCAATAAGGGTAAAAAGTACATACCATGGGAAGTGTGTTAGTCCATTCTCGAATTGTTATAAAGAAATACATGAGACTGGGTAATCTATAAAGAAAATAGGTTTAATTGGCTCATGCTTCTTCAGGCTATACAGGAAGCATAGTGGCTTCTGCTTCTGAGGAGGCCTCAAGAAGCTTCTAATCATGGCAGAAGGCAAAGTGGGATCAGGTGTCTTAAATGGCAGGGGCAGGAGCAAGAGAGAGCAAGGCGGGGGTGCTGCATACCTTTAAACAACAGATTTCCTGAGAATGCACTCACTGTCATGAGAGCAGCCTTAAGAGGATGGTGCTAAACCATTCATGAGAAACCACCCCCATGATCCAATCACCTACCAGGTCCCACCTCCAATATTGGGGATTACAGTTTGGCATGAGATTTAGTAAGGACACAGAACCAAGCCATGTCATTCTGCCCCTGGCCTCCCAAATGTCATGTCCTTCTCGCAATGCAAAATTCAATCATCCTTTCTCAACAGTTCCCCCAAATTTTAACTCATTCCAGCATTAACTCAAAAGTCTACAGTCCAAAGTCTCACCTAAGACAAAGCAAGTACCTTTCTGCCTATGAGCCTATAACATTAAAAACAAGGTGTTTACTTCTAAGATACAATGGGAGTATAGGCATTGGGTAAACACTCCTATTCCAAAAGGGAGAAATCAGCCAAAAGGAAGGGACTACAGGCCTCATGCAAGTCCAAAACCTAGCAGGGCAGTCATTAAATCTTAAAACTCCAAAATAATCTCCTTTGACTCCGTGTCCCACATCCAAAGCACACTGATGCAAGGGGTGGGCTCTCAAGGCCTGGGGCAGCCCCACCCCTGTGGCTGCTCTCAGGGGCTGGTGTTGAGTGCCTGTCGCTTTTCCAGGGGCAGGGTGCAAACTGCTAGTGGATCTACCATTCTGGGGTCTAGAGGATGGTGGCCCTCTTCTCACAGCTTCACTGGGCAGTGCCCTAGTGGGGACTCTGTGTGGGGGCTCCAAGCCCACATTTCTCCTCCACACTGCCGTAGTAGAGGTTCTCCTTGAGGGCTCCACCCCTGCAGCAGGTTTCTGCCTGAACATCCAGGCTTTTCCATACATCCTCTGAAATCCAGGCAGAGGTTCCCAAGCCTCAACTTTTACACTCTGTGCACCCACATGCTTAATACCACTTGGAAGCCACCAAGGCTTCTAGCTTACACTTTCTGAAGCAGTGGTCCAAGCTGTACCTGTACCATACCCCTTTGATCCATGGCTTGAGCTGGCACAACTGGGTTATGGGGAGCAATATTCTAAGGCTGTGTAGGGCAGCAGGACCCTGGGCCTGACCCACGAAACTATCCTGTCCTCCTAGCCCTCCAGGCCTGTGACGGTAAGGACTGCCACAAGTCTCTGAAATGACTTCAAGAACTTTTCCCCATTGTCTTGGCTATTAGTGCTTGGCTCCTTTTTATGTATGCAAATTTCTGCAGCCTTCTTGAGGTCAGGAGTTCGAGATCAGCCTGGCCAACATGGTAAAACCCTGTCTCTATTAAAAACACAAAAATTAGCTGTGCATGGTGGTGGGTGCCTGTAATCCCAGCCACTGAGGAGGCTGAGGCAGGAGTATTGCTTGAACCTGGGAGGCAGAGATTGCAGTGAGCCAAGATTGTGCCACTGCACTCCAGCCTGGGCAACAGAGAGAGACTGTCTCAAAAACAAACAAACAACAACAGCAACAAAAAAAGCAGATCTCATGAGAACTCTCACTATCACAAGAACAGCACCAAACGATAGTACTAAACCATTCATAAGAAACCACCCCTATGATCCAATCACCTCCCACCAGGTCCCACGTCTGATATTGGGGATTACAGTTCAACATGAGATTTAGTGGGGACACAGATCCAAACCATATCAAGAAGTATTCCAACAGGCTACATGACTATTTAGCAAGAAAATGCTACTGATAAGAGAATCATCAGGGGAAGGTTCTCAAACTCCCGGTCATAATAGTGAGTATTGAAATCCATTCAGAGAAACTTTTTAATTTTTTACTTATTTATTTATTTTTTGAGACGGAGTCTCGCTCTGTCACCCAGGCTGGGGTGCAGTGGCATGATCTCGGCTCACTGCAAGCTCTGCCTCCCAGATTCATGCCATTCTCCTGCCTCAGCTTCCCAAGTAGCTGAGACTACAGGCACCCACCACCATGCCCAGCTAATTGTTTGTATTTTTTAGTAGAGATGGGGTTTCACCGTGTTAGCCAGGATGGT
>NW_012114844.1:4273262-4280360 GCF_000951035.1 Colobus angolensis palliatus | reverse complement strand
CAGGCTGGTCTCGAACTCCTGACATCAAATGATCCACCCACCTCGGCCTCCCAAAGTGCTGGGGTTACAGACATGAGCCACCATGCCCGGCCAGAATATAATTTTTAAAAACACCAGAATATGTCACATTTAATGGTCTGAGAATTGTTTACTGAGACTTTTTTCTTTATATGTGTGTGCCTGTATACTGGGGTTATGATGTAAAATATATTTCCTACTGCAAGTCGCGCAAAAAAGTTTGAAATAAACTTCACTCGATGACCATCAAGGCATCTTCCAGCACTCACTCTGTGAAAGAGGTCTGAACTGTGGGTCACAAGATCCAGGTCCTCCCTCAGCCTTATAATTACAAGTTGTTATCCCTCTGTGAACACCAGTTTCCCCATTCGTGCAATGATAGTGAAAATTATTTACATCTTTAGATAGAGTGGTCAAAGTCTAAAGGCCCTTCCAATTCCAGAATTTTTTTATTCTAAGAACATCCTTTGATTCAGCAAGTATTGTCAAGCAGTGCCTTCAATGTGCCAGGCACTGTTGTAGGTGTGGGGATACAGGAGTGAACGAAACAGACAAAAAACAGCCCTACCCCTCATGGAGCCTATATTCTAGTGAGAGTAGACAGTAAAATAAGTAAGTGAACTATGACAAATGTTAGCAATAAGTGGTAAGAAGAAAAAATAAGCAGAGATGACAGGTACAAAATATCAGGGAGAGGGTTGAAATTCTAGATGGAGTGGTCAGGACATTCTCACAGAGAAGGTGTTTTTTGAGTAAAGACCTGGTAGAAATGATGGCACTAACCATCTGGTGAAGGGCATCCCCAAAAGGGGAAACAGCAGAAGCAAAAGGCTGTGAGGCGGGAACATGCCTAGCATGTTCCTTGAACAGCAGGGAGGCCAGGGTGGTTGAAGTAGGTGAGCAAAGCCAGTAGAAGATGAAGTCAAAGAGGTTACAAGGGGCATGGGTGAGAACAGAGTTCTTTAGAGCTGCCTCCAATTTCTTTTGTAAGCTGTGGGCAATAATGCCTATCTTTACATAATCATGAGGATCAAGTGAGCTGGGAATGTGCTCCCCAAACTGAGACATCCTGCACAGATACAAAGGGCTTACTATTTTGTGAGTTAAAGTAAATGGGGCAAGTCAATGACCATGAGAGAATGCCACCTGTCTCCCTCAGAGACTCCCTGGCCAGTCTAGAGCAGGTAGTCTTCTGAAGCAGCAGATCTCTTGTGATAGTGAGTGAGTTCTCACAAGGTCTGGTTGATTAAAAATATGTAGCACCAGCCAGGCGAGGTGGCTCCTACCTGTAATCCCAGCACTTTGGGAGGCCCAGGTGGGTGGATCACCTGAAGTCAGGAGTTTGAGACCAGCCTGGTCAACATGGTGAAACCCCATCTCTACTAAAAATACAACAACAACAAAAAAATCAACCAGGCGTGGTGGCACATGCCTGTGATCCCAGGTACTTGGGAGGCTGAGGCAGAAGAATCACTTGAACCCAGGAGGTGGAGGTTGCAGTGAGTCGAGATCGTGCCAGTGCACTCCAGCCTGGGTGGCAGAGTAAGACTTCTCTGTCTCAAAAAAAAAAAAAAAAAAAAACAGAAAAATGTGCAGCACCTCCCACCTCTCAACAGTGGTTGCTCTGTCAAGAGACTAAGAATATCTCGCTTTTGATTGATTCAGAAATTCCATCACCCAAAGTTAAGTAGTCTTCATCGGAAGAACTTCATCTGGAATCTGAAAAATGTTCCTCTTCTGGAGAAATACCTGTATGTCCTGGGCCAGAATCGAAACCGAGAGATTGTCGAGCATGTCATTCATCTGTTCAAGGAGGAAGTAATGACCAAATTAAGTCATTTTCGAGAATGTGAGTATTCTCCCAATTAAGTATTTTTCTTGATACTTAAACTGTCAAATTTCATATCATCAAAAAAGTATGGAGGTACAATTTAGCTTTATCAAATCTTAAAATTTTGCCATATTTGCTTTTATTGCTTTTTAAATAATAATATTTTTACTTTCCTCAAAATTGCTACATTTGAAGCCTCCTCTAAACTTTACATGAGTCTACCTCTCTTCTTCCCATTAAATTTGCACATTATATATGTATGGTTTATAAATTATTTATAGTAGGGTTTGTGTTTTTCAAACTTTATATCAATGGTATCACATTGTGTATTATTATTATTCTGCAACCTGCCTTTTCTATTCAACATGTTTTGCAGATTGATTCATATGAATATTTGTAGTTTTAGTTCAGTTTATTAGTTTTAACTGCTAAATAGTATTCCATAGTATGAATATACCATAACTTATTTGCATGTACTATTACTATAATTTTTTGGTCCATTCTCTTGTTAATGGAATTTTAGGTTGCTTCCCATTTCTTTGCTACATAAATGATGCTTCAATGAACCCTCTAGTAGAGGAGTCCCCAGACCCCAGGAACTGGGCCACACAGCAGGAGGTGAGCAGAGGGAAAGCAAGCATTACCGCCTGAGCTCTGCCTCCTCTCAGATCAGCAGTAGCATTCGATTCTCGTAGGAGTGCAAACCCTACTGTGAACTGTGCATGCAAGGGATCTAAGCGAGAATCTAATGCCTGATGATCTGAGGTGGAACAGTTTTATCCCAAAACCATCCTTCCCCTAGTCTCCTGTCCATGGAAAAATGATCTTCCATGAAACCAGTCCCTGATGCCAAAAGGGTTGGGAACCGCTGCTGTAGTATGTATCTGCCTGTGTACACAGACAAGTGTTTCTCTAGGGTATATATCTAGATATAACCAGCTTTTTCATCCAGCATTAAGTACTGGTCCAAGGCAAGGAACTGGCTGGGCACAGTGGCTCACACCTGTAATCCCAGCACTTTGGGAGGCCGAGGTGGGTGGATCACTTGAGGTCAGGAGTTTGAGACTAGCCTGGCCAACGTGGTGAAACCCAGTCTCTAATAAAAATGGAAAAACTAGCTGGGCATGGTGACGTGTGCCTGTAATCTCAGCTACTCAGGAGGCTGAGGCAAGAGAATCGCTTGAACCCTAGAGGTGGAGGTTGCAGTGGGCCTAGATCGTGCCAGTGCACTCCAGCCTGGGCAACAGAGTGAAATCCATCTCAGAAAAAAAAAAGGCAAGTAACTGAAGGGCATTTCTATCAAGGCCTAAGATAGGCAGTATGTGTTTCTCGGTGTTTACTTACTTTGTGTAAACACAATGTAAGGTGTAGCATAAAAACAGAGTTGATTTTTTTCCCTTTAAACCTGTTCTTCCCCCAGTCTTCTTCATCTCATTAAAGGGGTATCCACCATTCACCTAGTTAATCTGGACAAAAAGTTAGAAGTCATCAGGCTTCACTTTGTTCTTTCTCTCACATCACAAATCCAATCAAATTCTATCCATTCTTTCTTCAAAGGAGAGCCTATGATCTGGATGATTGCAGTGGCCTTATAACTGGTCTCCCTGCTCCTACTCTGCCTCTCTACCATATATATTCACTTATCTTCCCTTTTTTTTCTCAATACTACTTTTGTAAGATTCTTCGTGTCATTGCATGTGCTAGAGTTGGCTAACTTTTATAACTAGAATATTGTATTCACTAATATACCACACATTATTCTACTCTTAAAAGATACTTGGGTTGTTTCTTATTTGGGGCTACTAAGAACAGTGGTGCTGTGAACCTGCTTGAGTCTCAGTATACATGTTCATTAGTCTTTGAGTGTATACTTTGGGGTAGGATTGCTAGGTCATAGGACATGTCTAATGTCTATATTCAGCTTTACTGGATAATACCAATGTTTTCAAAAGTGGTTCTATGAATTTATACTACAGCTAGCAGAGTGTGAAAGTTTTCATTGTTCTATACCCTTGGGGTGGTCAGACTTTTAAAATTTTCTCAATCTGATTTGTACATAATACTTTATCATTATATCATGGTTTTAAAATCCATCTCCCTATTTATTGGCCATTTGAAATATATTCTTGAGAAATGCCAAGTCAAGTCTTTGGCCTTTTTTCTATTGAATTTTTTTTTTCTCATTGATTTGTAGAAATGCTAAATATATTCTGGATATGAGTCCTTTGCTAGTTATATGTGTTACAAATATTTTGTCCCATTCTCTGGCATGTGTTTTCATGGTATGGTATGTTTGGATGTGTAATTCTGAATTTTTTTTTTTTTGAGGCAGTCTTGCTGTGTCACCCAGGCTGGAGTGCAGTGGCGCGATCACAGCTCACTGCAGCTTTGACCTCCTGGGCCCAAGCGATCCTCCCACCTCAGACTCCCAAGTAGCTGGGACTAAGCTATCCACCATCATGCCTGGTGAATATTATTTTTGTAGAGAGAGGGTTTCTCTATGTTGTTCAGACTGGTCTCAAACTCCTGGGCTCAAGCGATCCTCCCACCTTGGCTTCCCAAAGCACTAAGATTACATGAGCAACCGCACCAGGGCCCTGTTATTTTTTACAGCTTTATTGAGTTGTAATTCACCATTTATTTATTTATTTATTTGAGCTGGAGTCTTGCTCTGTCACCCAGGCTGGAGTGCAGTGGTGCGATCTCGGCTCACTGCAACCTCCACCTCCTGGGTTCAAGAGATTCTCCTGCTGCAGTAACCCAAATAGCTGTGACCACAGGTGTGTGCCACCATGCCTGGCTACTTTTTTTGTATTATTACTCATGGATATTTAGAAGTATAAATCCTGTTCCCCAAAATACGATGAACTTTTTTGGTTATATTTTATTGTTGATCTCTACGGTAACTACATTGTGATCAGAGAACATACTTTATATTAGTGCTGTCCAGTAGGATTTTCTTCAATGAAGGAAATGTTCTATATCTGTGTTGTTCAATACAATAGCTCCTATGTGGCTATGGGCATTTGAAATGTGGCTAGTGCTGCTAAGGAATAGGAATTTCAATTTTATTTTAATCTTACTGAGCTAAAAAAATTTTTTTTATAGCTGGGACTACAGGCATGCATCACCATGCCTAGCAGATTTTTTATTTTTTTTTATAGAGATGGAGTCTCACTATGTTGCCCAGGCTGGTCTCGAACTACTGGCTGCAAGCGATCCTCCCACATCAGCCTCTGAAAGTGCTGGGATTACAGGTATAAGCCAATGTACCCTGCTTGAATCCTGTTTTGTTTTTTTTTCTTTTTGTTTTTTTGAGACGGAGTCTCGCTCTGTCACCCAGGCTGGAGTGCTGTGGCCGGATCTCAGCTCACTGCAAGCTCCGCCTCCCGGGTTTACACCGTTCTCCTGCCTCAGCCTCCTGAGTAGCTGGGACTACAAGCGCCCGCCACCTCGCCCGGCTAGCTTTTTGTATTTTTTAGTAGAGACGGGGTTTCACCGTGTTAGCCAGGATGGTCTCGATCTCCTGACCTCGTGATCCTCCCGTCTCGGCCTCCCAAAGTGCTGGGATTACAGGCTTGAGCCACCGCGCCCGGCCCTTTTTTTTTTAAAGATGGTTTCACTCTGTTGCCCAGGATGGAGTTCAGTGGCATGATCTCAGCTCACTACAACCTCTGCCTCCTGGGTTCAGGTGATTCTTATGCCTCATCCTTTCTAGTAGCTGGAATTATGCACCACCATGCCTGGGTAATTTTTGTATTTTTAGTAGAGATGGAGTTTTGCCATGTTGGCCAGGTTGGTCTTGAAGTCCTGGCCTCAAGTGATCCGCCCACCTCAGCCTCCCAAACTGCTGGGATTGCAGGCGTGAATCACCACATCCAGCCCTCCAGTTTGAATCTTAATAAATTTAAATAGCCACATGTGTCTAGTGGCTACCATATTAGACAGATCAAGCTCTATATGATTTCAGTCATTTCAAATACACTTTAGTATTTGGTAAATTTTTATGAATGGTTCATGTGTGCTTTAAAAGAAAGTGTATTCTGCAGTGTTGGGTATGAAGTTATATATGCCCATTATGTCAAGTTTATTAATAATTTTTAAATTTTCTGTAACTTTCACTTACATTTTGGTCTGTTTTTTTTTTTTAACAATTATTGAGTAAAGTACATGTTAAAGTATATTGTCATCCTACTATGATTGCAGATTGCCTATTCTTTGCTTGTATTTCTGTCAAATTTTGCCATATATATATGTATATACATTTTTTTTGAGATAGATAGAGTCTTGCTCTGTTGCCCAGACTGCAGTGCAGGGCTCACTGCAATCTCTGCCTCCCGGGTTCAAGTGATTCTCTTGCCTCAGCCTCCTGAGTAGCTGGGACTACAGACACCCACCACCACGCTGGCTAAATTTTGTATTTTTAATAGAAACAGGGTTTCACCATGTTGGACAGGCTGGTCTGGAACTCCTAGACTCAAGCAATCCACCTCGTTGGCCTTCCAAAGTGGCCAAAGGGATTACAGGCATGAGACACCACACCCAGTCAAATTTTACCTTATATATTTTTGAGTCAATTATATAATATATCCCAATTTCAGAAATACATACTTTAAAATCTATGATTTACAATAATATTGTTTCTATGTGCCCACTATGTTACATTGCTTAAGCATGATTTACACAATCCTAAATCATATAGAAAAAGTCAGCATTATAATTAAAAGTTAAAATTATATACTTTATATCATGTATGTGACTCAGGGCTTCATTGCTCATGGACACTTACATCTCTTACTAATCTTTAGTCAGTGGCTTAAATCCATGCTTCTTAGACTATCTATGGTAAAAGACAAGTGTGGGTTTTTTCCCCTAACCCATTACAGTCTGGCATATGGTCCTACTATGCATGATTCGCTTACAGTTCGTGTCACATGCAACTAACCATGGGAGTTTGACAAAACTTGAACTCATGTACACTCCGTTCAATGAGACAAGGCCATTGATCACACTCTTGGATGTCATATCACTGTAAAATTTTCTAAACACTCTCAACTCTGTTCTTATCTCATGCAGACTAGTAACATTTTGTAGACCAGTACTGGCCACAGACCCCACTTTGAGTAGTACTGACTTAAAATATCACCACCAGGCCAGGCACGGTGGCTCACGCCTATAATCCCAGCACTTTGGGAGGCCGAGGCGGGCAGATCATGAGGTCAGGAGATCGAGACCATCCTGGCTAACAC
>NW_012114844.1:4260407-4272822 GCF_000951035.1 Colobus angolensis palliatus | reverse complement strand
AGTTCGAGAGCAGCCTGGCCAACATGGTGAAACCCCGCCTGTACTAAAAATATAAAAATTAGCTGGGTGTGGTGGCACACGCCTGTAATCCAGCTACTCAGGAGGCTGAGGCAGGAGAATTGCTTGAACCCAGGAGATGGAGGTTGCAGTGAGCCAAGATTGTGCCAGGGTACTCCAGCTGGGCAACAGAGTGAGACTCCATCTCAAAGAATAAAAATAAAATAAAATCCTAGATGAAAATAAAGGTAAATCTGGTTCATTCTAGGACTCTTTGTTTCTTCTAACAACATGAATATGTTTCTATTCTTTTTAAACATTTCTGGGTTTGAGCAGTTCTTTTCACTTTACTCTTTTAATAGCCAAAATCAGGTATTTGTAGTGACTGCAGTCTCCATCTTCTGGCCTTGTATTGATGAAAAGCAAAACAACCACCCCAAATTAACTGCTTTTATTCTTTTTCAGATAGAATTATTTTACTTCAAGAAAAATAGGGCTTGGCCCTTTATCTCTGACTGCTCATCAAATTATCTGAATGGCTTTGCCTATGAAAGAGAAATGGAAGGGGAATAAATTGGGATATTCAATAACTATTTTTATGTGATTTTTCTATTTTCAGGTATCAATCATGGAGATCTTAATGACCATAATATTTTAATAGAATCCAGCAAGTCAGCCTCTGGAAATGCTGAATATCAAGTGTCTGGGATTTTAGACTTTGATGACATGAGCTATGGCTACTATGTGTTTGAACTGGCAATTACCATCATGTACATGATGATTGAAAGCAAGAATCCTATACAAGTAGGAGGCCATGTCCTTGCAGGGTTTGAAAGCATCACCCCACTGACAGCTGTAGAAAAGGGTGCTTTGTTTTTACTTGTATGCAGTCGTTTTTGCCAGTCACTTGTCATGGCTGCATACTCTTGCCAGCTATACCCAGAGAACAAAGACTATTTCATGGTTACTGCAAAAACCGGGTGGAAACACTTACAGCAAATGTTTGACATGGGTCAGAAAGCTGTAGAAGAAATCTGGTTTGAAACTGCCAAATCCTATGAATCTGGGATCTCCATGTGAGTGAGATCTCCATGTGACTAAAAGTTCACTTTAACGTGGGTAATTAAAATAGGGCCCAATCAAATTTTAGGAAGGATTTTCCTGTATAGTTAAAAATCAATTGATGGAATGGATCAATTCTGAATATGACAGAGCACATGAAATCCCTAAGGTCTTCAAGCAATCTCATGACAATTTTTTAAAATTCACAAAAGTACCACGAGCAAGCATATTTTTCTGTGAGTCTCACTTGCCATGTCTATAAACACATGATACCATTTTGAATCAGATAATCTCACAAGATCTATTCCAGCCCTGAGATTAATGACTATTTTTAATTTTTAAAATAATATATACATACAGATATATTGACATATTTTAAATATCTGGACATAACATACTGACCTAGATAACATACTAGCAGTTCTATGAAACCTCCTCTGATCTGTCCTTTCTTTCAAATCCCAGTGCACTGTGTCTTTTTCATGGCCCATCACTTTGCATAATGGATCATGGTTGTGTAGACATCTTGCCTGAGAGCTATTGAGGGCAGAGACCATGTAAAACTTATTTTTGTCTCGTCATCCCTTCTTATCACACCTATTATAGTGCCTTTCCTACAGAGAGGTCTTTAAAAATATTTGAAAATAAATGTGTGCTAGAAGAAAGGATGGAGAAGGCACACACTAAGATGCTTTAGGAGAAAGCACAGACAGCATTCTTTTTTTTTGGGACAGAGTCTCACACTATTGCCTGGGCTGGAGTGCAATGGCATAATTTCGGCACTGCAACCTCCACCTCCCAGGTTCAGGCAATTCTCCTGCCTCGGCCTCCTGAGTAGGTGGGATTACAGGCGCCCACTACCACGCCTGGCTTATTTTTTGTATATTTTAGTAGAGACGGGGTTTCACTATGTTGGCCAGGCTGGTCTTGAACTCCTGACCCTGTGATCCACCCACCTCAGCCTCCCAAAGTGCTGGGATTATAGGCGTCAGCCACCACGCCCAGCCACAGGCAGCATTCTTGGAGAAAAAATTTTAACTTGTCTGAGAGGGTGATTGAAACTGGAACTCCAGAGACAGATGCTGGAAGACCCTGGGAACTGCAAGGAAGCAAATAATGACATCCAGGCAAGGCCACTAACCCCTCACCTACCTAAATATTATGGTTCCTTTCAGACTGATACCAGGAACCTCCTTAAGCATATATATTTTAATTCTCTATAATTTCTTTTTGGATGACTATGAAGTAGATTGGGTAGACTGAAGCTCACTGTATACTTGGCTGAAGGTATCCCACTGTGTTTCCTTCACTGGTTTCTCTTCATGTCTCCTTTAGTATGATTTAGTAAATGGCTGTTTACTATTCTTATGGTTTCAACTATTCATTGTCTACAGATGACTCAAGCCTAGAACCCTGGCCATTCAAATACTCAATAGTTATCTTTCTATATATAGGAACAGGCATTGATCCTATCTCCATCTTTCTGTCTACCTACCTAGTCTTCCCAAAGTAGATATTTCTCTAAATTGTCTTATATGGTTCATTTTTCACTTCTTTGTCCCTCAATTTCATTTCATTTCTTTTTTTTTTTTTTTTTTTTTTTTTTTTTTTGAGAGCAGGGGGACAGGGTTTCACTGCAGCCTCAACCTCCTGGGCTGAGGTGATCCTCCCACCTCAGCCTCCCTAGTAGCTGGGACTGCAGGCATGTGCCACCATGCCCAGCTAATTCTTTAAATTTTTGTAGAGATTGGGGTAATACCTATCTCATAGAGTTAACAGAGTTCATTGTGAGAATTTCATGAGAGAACAGTGTCAAGTGCTTAACACAGTGTGTGGCACATAGGACTCAGTAACTATTTACTCAATAAATGAACCATATTCCAGGTTATCCAAACTCAAAATATTGGAGTAATTTTTTGCTTGCCTCTCTTATATTCAGTGAGCCCTACTGGTTTTTAGAATCGTAGAATTTTAGGAATCTCTGTCTTTCTTGAATTTTTTGTTTTTTTTTGGGTTTTTTTGTTTGTTTGAGACAGGGTCTCACTGTCACCCACGCTGGAGTGCAGTGGTGTGATCACAGCTCACTGTAACCTCTACCTCCTGAGCTCAAGCAATCCTCCCACCTCAGCCTCCTGAGCAGCTGGGAGTACAGGCATGTGCCACCATGCCTGGCTAATTTATTTTATTTTGTAGAGATAAGGTCTCACTGTTGCCCAGGCTAGTCTCAAACCCCTGGACTCAAGCAATCCTCCTGCCTTGGCCTCCCTAAATGCTAGGACTACAGGCGTGAGCTATCATACCCAGCCTGTGCTGTTTTTTAACAATATATAATAAAAGCCAACATTTATTCAGCACTTAAGTATTTTACACACATTAGCTTACTCAATTTTTACAACAAACCCATGAGGGAAGTACTGTTATTATTAATACTCATTTTCAGATAAGAAAATAGCAGCTGAAAAAGTAAAAATAATTTGCTCAAAGAGAGCTAGGGCTTAAATCAGGTCTTTCTGATGCAAACCATGCTCTTAACTACCACAAAGTTCCATGCTACTTTCTCTCCCTCTCCCTCCTCTCCTGTCCCTGCTGCACACACACACATACACACACTCACACACACTAGGAGGAACAAATGAGATCATTCACATGAAAGCACTTACGTTTCTCAAATTTAAGGGATTGTGGTTTTTATCTAGGTTGACCACTCAAGCCAAAAACTGGGAACCAGAAAAATGGACTGAAACTTGGGTTTCACTTTCAGACCAGTGTTGATCCTCTGAATTGATGAAACTCTACAGATTTCCCTCTTGATTGCCCCTGCTAACATAGATTTCCTTTCACGCAATTCCTAATGCAAATATTGCTGACCACTGTTTAGATGTTTATATGCTGCATTACATTGATATTTTACTATTTGGTGTTTGTTCTAACTTGTCTCCAATCAATCAATTTCATGTGGTTTATATAAACTCTTTGGTGGCTGTGATGGTTAGTTTTAGGTGTCAACTTGTCTGGATTAAGGGACACGGAGATAGGTAGCAAAGCATTATTCCTGAGCATGTCTGTGCAGAAGTTTCCAGAAGAGACTGGCGTTTGAATCAGTAGCTGAGTAAGGAAGATCCCCCTCACCAATATGGGTGGGCACCATCCAATCTGTTGAAGGTCTGGATAGAACAAAAAGACAAAGGAAAGATGGATTCAGTCTCTCTCCTGGGACAGCCATCTTTTCTTGCCCTCAGATAGCAAAACTCCAGGTTCTTGGCCTTCAAACTCCAGGACTTAACCAGCAGCCCCTCAGGGCTGCTTAGGTCCTCAGCCTCAGACTGAGAGTTACACCATCATCTCCTTTGTTCTTCAGCCTTTAGACTCAAACTGAATCACACAATTGGCTTCACTGGTTCTTCAGCTAACAGAGAGCAATCGTGGGACTTCTTAGCCTCCATAATTTAGTTCCATAATAAATCCCCTTCTGTCTGTCTACCTATCCATCCATCCATCCCATTGATTCGGTTTCTCTGGAGAACCCTAATACAATGCATAAATTAAACATTTATTTTACTTTACCTTCAGGACCTAGCACCATGCCAGGCCCCTAGAAGACCCAGTAAAGATCTGTTGAATAAACTGTAAGAATGAACACACTACTACAAGTGCCAGGTCCTGGTCCTTTCAAACAACGTGGAGAAAACCCAGTTCCAGATTTAGGAATTAATACCATATGTCTGGCAAAGACTCTTTGCTCTTGCAAGTGCCTTCTGTGCAGGCTTTTAACCCCCCTAGACTACAACACACCTTTACTTTCTGGTGTTCTTAGTCTCCCTAACCTCTGCACTTCGTATTATGTAGGCAGATAAAAACTCTGGTTACATATATTGCTGTGTGATGACCAAAAAAATTGTGGCTTAAAACTTCAATCATTTTATTAGCTTATGGTTTCTGGCAGTCATGAATTCAGACAGGCCCTGGGACAGTTTGTCTCTGCTCCCCAGTGCTGGGGCCTCAGCTAGGAAGACTTTAAGGCTGGGAGAGATTTGATGCCTGGGAGAGACTCAATCACTGTGTAACCGAACACTCGTTTCTTAAGAGTCCAGTTGACAAGGGTGAGGTATGATAGAAAGACAGAATTTATTAACCAAAAATAGTAAAGGGAAAGCAGTCAGATTCCTATCCAAATTAACGACTTCTATTTTTAGGAAGAAGGCAGGGGTTTAAAAAGAAAAAACTTGATAAGGAAGACATGCAAGAACTGGGCTGAGTACAGTTGTCCATGTGTCTTGTTCTGGTGGCTATCTTGGGTTCTGGTCCACCTGGACCCTGGGCTGATGGCATTTCAACAATGGCCAGGTTGTTAACTAGCTGCCTTGAAGTAATCTGTGGAACCTTGCAGCTGGGTCTCCAGACTTGGTCTCTGTGTCTCAGGATTGACCCCTGGAACTTCTAAGAAGACACATAATTAGATACTAATAGACAGTTATGTGAAGGGAGTATATATGATGAGAAAGGGAAGGATGTGGAGTCTAGAAAAGGCTTCTGCAATTTGCTTCAAGGTTATTACTTTAAACCCAAGGAAAAGGGAGAAAAAAATTTAATGCAGTTTGAAGCTAAGCTGCCTGGTTACAACTGGGTACTAGGATCATCTGGAGGGATCTTCACTCAGCTATCTGGCAGGTGACACTGGGACTTCATCTAGGCTGTTGGCCAAACACCTCTCCATGTGGCCTTTGCCTCCTCACAGCATAGTGTCTGGGTCCCAAGAACGACCATCCCAAGAGGACAAGACAGAACCATATCACTATTTGTGACTTGCTCTTGGAAGTCACATGATATCCCTTCCATTGTAGTCACAGGCTCACCCAGATTCAGAATAAGGGGACACAGAACCTCTCAATGGGAACCATCTGTGGCACATTGTAAGAGGAACATGTGGGATGAGAGATGTTGAGGGTTCATCATCCTAAAACATCACTTTAATCCTGTCATCCTGTCTTCCCATTACTGACCAAAACAAATTCTGGCACTGAAAGCACTCCACACTTTGGCCTCAAACGCCTTTCCTTCTTTACTTCCTGTATTATATCCTCCATTCAGATCAGATGGAACTACTCAGTCACCCACACTTGTCAGACTCATTCTTCTTTTGTCCTTTTTCTCAACTAATCCTTCTTCTTTTGACCTGAGAAATTCTACCTCTGACTTAAAAGTTACTGTTCACTGAATTCTGCAGAATGAACTAAGGTGGTAGGCAGGGGTCCTCAGAGATGCCATATGTTACACCACCTGAGGATGCTTTCAGAGCATCACCTGCGTGTGACTCTTTGCCATCTTGCCTTGGCTCACTTCCCTGTGTGCTTGGAAAGCAGAGACGATAGGTGAGACCCCAAAATGCAGCTTCCTTCCAAGCCATCTCCTTTTCGAAGCCCACATCCCCCAATTATTTTGCAACCAACATGAAGAGGACAGAGTTTCTGCCCAGTGGGCTGCTTTTTGGGAGAGACTGAGCAGATGACTTCATATGAACCCAGATCTAGTCAACCTTCTAGCCTGAAAAAACCTGAAATGAATAGTAGATAGTTTACATAGGGACCGAGGCTGAATGAGCAAAAGGGTGGAGAGATGGATAATGAACACATAAACAAGTATGACAATTTCAGTAAAGAAGATAAAATGGTGCGAGTATATGCTGACAGCAGGGTATTGTTTTAACTACGCTGGTCAGGGAAATCCTTTCTGACTGGTGAAAAGCAGAGAAACAGACCAAGGTGAAAATTCTCCCAAGAGTGTGAACCTGACCATAATTTTTTTTTAATTTTTAGAGCCAGAGTCTTTGTCTGTCACCCAGGCTGGAGTGCAGTGGCGCGATCACAGCTCACTACAGCCTCAAACTCCTAGCCTCAAGCCATCCTCCTGCCGCAGCCTCCCAAAGCAGTAGAATTACAAGTGTGAGTCACCATGCCCGACCATCATCATAATTTTTTTTTTTTTTTTTTTTTTTGAGACGGAGCCTCACTCTGTTGCCCAGGCTGGAGTGAAGTGGTACACTCTTGGCTCACTGCAACCTCCGCTTCCTGAGTTCAAGCGATTCTCATGCCTCAGCTTCCTGGGCTTACAGGCGTGCACCACACACCCGGGTAATTTTTGTAGTTTTAGTAGAGACGTGGTTTCACCATGTTGGCCAGGCTGGTCTCGACCTCCCGACCTCAGGTGATCCACCCTCCTCGACCTCCCAAAGTGCTGGTGCTGGGATTACAGGCGTGAGCCACCCAGCCTTCCTCATCATAAGGTAAATGTCCAAAATGTATGCATCAGCAGTAAAAGTGAAAGCCAGAATGAAAAAGGGAGATGATGACAGGGGTAAAGTCTCATGTGATTGGAACCATTTCGGGAAACAGGACAGGAATGATAGCAATTAAGAAGCCCGTCCACACTATTTGCTATCCTAGGTCTGAATAGTGAAGAGAAAGTGAAAGTAGAGCGCCAAGGGTAAGAGAAGGAAATAGTTATTCCACCTTCTGGTTGGCTACGGTCTTCCTGCCCTCCTCCCCATGGCACAGCAACTCCTCCACCTGCTGCAGCGCCGCAGCACCTCCGCACCCCCGCGCCCCAGCTCCCACGAGGGCCACGGGTTCTAGCTCCGCCCCACAAGGAGGACTTCCGTGTCCTCGGCCATCCCACCACCCCCTCCCTTAGCGGTTCTGCGCAAGCGCGGGGGCCATATTAGCAGCGGTTGTTCGAGCAACGCTGGTGGTTTATTTTCCCGGGGAGATAAGGGCTCAGTGGACATCTGAAGTCTTCAGGGTCTTCCATCTGGTGAGCCTTTGGCCCCTGGGGGCCCGCGGAAGCATGGCCGCTCTATCCTTGGGCTGGGGTCGTGAACGTCAAGACAGTCGGTCCCGGCCTGCAGTTGCCGCTGAGGAGCCGTGGGCACGATGACTCTGCACCGCCTCCACGGTGACGGACCAGCTGCCGAGAATGGCCCCCGCCGGCCGCCGTCGGGGGCTTCCCCGTGCCGAGCCTGGACGGCGGGGCCCGGCGAGGGGGCGAGCTGAGGGTGGGGGTCTGTGGGCAGGACCCAGGAGTTGGGGCGGCTTCCGTCCCCGGGAGTTCGGTACGTGAAAGTTAGCGCTCCCAGAGGTGCCGGTGAACTCAGAATCGTGCTGTGACCGGCGTCAGGCGTGGAGACCGCAGAAGGTTGTGCTTACGCTCGAATCAGAAATCCCCGGCGTGTCTCTCTGTGTCCTACCTGTTTCTCTGCTCTGGGCCATCCTTACTTTGCACCTTCCTATTACCTCCACCAGTTCGCTGCCCTCCGTCTCTCACCAGTCAGAGTGATCATTTAAAATGCTAATCAGTTCTTGTGGGCCTTGGGAATCATTCAGAGGAGCCCCAGTGGCTGAGAGAGAAAATTCTGTTTTTACCTGGGCACGCGGGTTCTCCAGGATTTGATTCCAGCTTACCTTTCCAGTCTTGATTCCCTGTATTCCAGTATTTGGGAATGTGGGCTTTGGACTGAGGCTTTACCAAATAACGCTGAGCACCCAGTATTGCCTTTTGCACGAATGGTACTGATGGTGCCCAATATAACTGCCTCCACCCCCAAGTTCAGGACTCTCTGGAGAAGGGCTAAGTGTCTTAACTTGGCATTCAAGGCTCCGCAGGATTTGGATACTCGCTTAGCTCTTATTTATATATTTTTAAAAACATCAGCAGTTTGTCTCATGCCCACTAAGCTATCCTGCCTCAGTACCCTTTGTTCATACCTTCTGCTCTGTCTGGAGTACCCTTCCCTTCTTTCTTCCCCTGTTCTTTCTCTTAGACCCAAGAGTTCTCAGCCTTATTTCTGCCTCTCCCGTCTCTGATTTACTTTCATTTTCTGTATCGGTTTCTCAAAAAATACTTTCTGGATTTTTTTCATCATCCCTTTTCCCATTCTACCCCCGGTTCCTCTTTCCGCATTATAATCTATGACTGCCTCTCTCACCTAACTGCCAGTATTAGCTTTTCAGGACAGGAATTGGTTTTACACATTTTGATATTCCAGCATCTAGCATAACGCCTGACACTTAACTGAATAAAGGGAGTAAATAAAACAGATTTGTAAAGTCAGCAAATGCTTTTTAATTTGTGAATCTTATTTTGATGATGATCTGATTTTCTTTTTACAGGAACTATATAAAGTTCAGAAAACATGGTGAGTTAATACACGTGCCAGTAAACTGTTGCCTGATAAATAGTATTGCTTGTACTCAGCTTACAGACTTGTGTGGGAAAATTGAAATAGAAGGAAAGCAGTGAGATGGTGCCTTTTTTCTTGTCAGTTTCCTCTCACCTGCTGAACTTTGTATACCAGGATAGGTTTTGTAAGGTGATTTGTAGGCTTGCAGGAGTTGGCCTACTTTCAGTGGGTAGGAATCACTCATGTGTTTTTCCTTTGCAGTCTCGAAGATATGACTCCAGGACCACTATATTTTCTCCAGAAGGTAAAATAGAAATTGTTTAATCTGCCTCAAGTTAAAAAAAAAATGTGTTAGACTTTTAGAAAAAAAAAATTACAAACTTTTTTTGGTAGTTGCAAAGCTCATCCTTTTTGTACTTCGAAGCAATTATGGTCACCGGGTTGATTATATGATAGAAGAGTGAAAGTGGGAATTTGTTTCTAGCTTGCTTCATTGCTGATTTCTTTTGGGTCAGTGGTGCAAGAGCATAGAGGAGAGTCTTGGCTTCTCACTGCTTTTGTTTTGTAGGTCGCTTATACCAAGTTGAATATGCCATGGAAGCTATTGGACATGCAGGCACCTGTTTGGGAATTTTAGCAAATGATGGTGTTTTGCTTGCAGCAGAGAGACGCAACATCCACAAGCTTCTTGATGAAGTCTTTTTTTCTGAAAAAATTTATAAACTCAATGAGTAAGTGAGATTTTAGGAAAGAGTTTAAAAAAAAAAAATCTCACTTTCTCACATAAGTGGGATCTATGTAATTTGGGAGGGCTCTTCCGTGTGATGTGGTAGGATTGAAGTTGTACCTTTATTTTGCTTAAAACCTCTTTGAGGCCTGGTACCATGTGTTACTCCTTTTAAGTGCAGGGCAAACACTTAGTGGAGAAACTAGCATTGTGTAGTGGTAAGAGTACAGACTTAGTAGTCACACAGATTTGGGTTCAACTCCAGGCTTTCCCCATGCAGGCTATGTGATCTTGCACAAATTATTTAATTTCTTTGGGCCTCAGAGTCTCCTAAAGTGGTTGTGGCAGTTTAATGAAATAAAATGAATGAAATAAAATAGTATAGTGTCTGGCATATAGTAGGCCCTCAAAGTATTGTTTAGAATAGCTATGCAGGATTTTGTTGAATTATACTGAATCTCACTAAAGAACAAGCCTGTTGGAGGTCTGGGAAGAATTTAGCCAAGCCTTGTACACGGTATGAGATGTTTGTTATATTTAGGTGTGCAGAACTTTGCAGCTCATGGAGAGCTGGCCATGCTAAGTAGAGACTTTCCCTTCAGTGATGGTGGGCTTGGTAAATGCTGATTATCAGGGCCTTTTGATACACTTGTCCAAAGTGGTGTCACCCCTCCACAGAGCCTCTGTTGGGCTCACCCAACAGCTGGCACACTTGGCTAGGCATAGTCACAGGGTGAGTCTCAGCTATAAGAGAGCCAGGGCAGCCCTCAGGAAATGGTCCAAAAAAAATGAAATGCACCTCGAGTAGGAGTCTAGCCCTGTACTTCCTAAGCAGGCTTGTAAACCCTCCTGCCACTGTCCCCTGTCACCTCCATCAAGCCAGGCCTTAGGAAATGAATACTACTCAAGAGCAGTCTGTCTAGCAAAATCTTTTTTTTTTTTTTTTTTTTTTGAGACAGATTCTCGCTTTGTCACCCAGGCTGGAGTACAGTGACGCCATTTCGGCTCGCTGCAACTTCTGCCTCCCAGGCTCAAGTGATCCTCCCACCTCAGCCTCCCAAGTAGCTGGGACTATAGGTGCGCACCACCACACCTAGTTAGTTTTTGTAGTTTTTGTTGAGATGGGATTTCGCCACATTGCCCAGGCTGGTCTCAATCTCCTGGGCTCAAGCCCTCCATCTACTTCGGCCTCCCAAAGTGCTGGGATTACAGGCATGAGCCATTGTGGTGAGCCTATCTTTCTATTCTCCGTTGCTAAATCTTGAGATTTACTTTAGCTTCTTGGCGTTAATCCTGTTACCCTATTCACAGAGTGGTAATGATAAATACATCTATTAACGAACTTAAGGGTGCATTTATTTATCTTTCATGTTGAATGACATCAAGTAAACGTCTCCTACAAAGATAAGACTTTTATAGGTTTCTTCTGAAGGTAGTAGCTGCTGTGAAGCAAACGTAGTGAATTGCTAATAGAATTCTGTGCTTTTTAATATTTATAAACGCTCCTTGCAGGCATCTTCCCTGCTTACAGATCAATATCTTTTTTTCTTCAAGGGACATGGCTTGCAGTGTGGCAGGCATAACTTCTGATGCTAATGTTCTGACTAATGAACTAAGGCTCATTGCTCAAAGGTATGGTCATAAATAGCATAACTGATGATACAGAAATTAGTTTTGATGTTTCTTTGTTTTTTTGAGATGGAGTCTCACTCTGTTGCCCAGGCTGGAGTGCAGTGGCGCCACCTTGGCTCACTGCAACCTCTATCTCCCGGGTTCATGCCATTCTCCTGCCTCAGCCTCCCAAGTAGCTGGGACTACAGGCGCGTGCCACCACACCCGGTTAATTTTTGTATTTTTAGTAGAGATGGGGTTTCACTGTGTTAGCCAGGATGGTCTCGATCTCCTGACCTCATGATCCACCCACCTCGGCCTCCCAAAGTACTGGGATTACAGGCATGAGCCATTGCGGCTGGCGTAGTTTTGATGTTTCTAAGGAGAGCTCACTTTTGCAAAGATTAAAGTCATTAAAAATCTTTGAATTGAAAATTACAGATTTTTTTCAACCAAACTTACAAAATATTATTTACTATGAGAATATTCGGATGTTGACTTGTTCCCTCCCCTTCAAATTACAAATGACTGTTAGGTTGTCCCCATGGCATGGATTGCTTTTCAGAGAATATTTTCCTTAGAGTCTGTGTTTTAGAGAAAACTAATATGCCTATCTCTTTATCCTAGGTATTTATTACAGTATCAGGAGCCTATACCTTGTGAGCAGTTGGTTACAGCACTGTGTGATATCAAGCAAGCTTATACACAATTTGGAGGTACTTAATTTTTTTGAAAATGTTATTCCGGGCCGGGCGCGGTGGCTCAAGCCTGTAATCCCAGCACTTTGGGAGGCTGAGACGGGCAGATCACAATGTCAGGAGATCGAGACCATCCTGGCTAACACA
>NW_012114844.1:4240111-4259337 GCF_000951035.1 Colobus angolensis palliatus | reverse complement strand
GCTGGGATTACAGGCTTGAGCCACTGCGCCCGGCCCATACATTCTTGCTTCATGAATGAACGTGTTCTTCCGCCATGTAGATTACCCTAGTTTTATTAATAGGATATTGAAAGTCCAAAACAACATTTTCAAATCTGGAAACTAACTGCTGTTTACATAATAATGAAATTCAGTACTGGGCCTTTGTTCCCTCTCCTGGCTGTGTCCAAATCATAAAAACAAAAATGGAATTTGTAATGGAGCTTATCTCTGGTAGCCAGAATACAGAACAGTTTATGAATGTTTAAGTTCACAGAGAAAGGTTTAGCTACATTCACTGAGCTCAAGTAACTATAATGATACTAAATTTAGATTATTCATATATTTGGCTTTTTGTCTTTGTTAAAGGAAAACGTCCGTTTGGTGTTTCATTGCTGTACATTGGCTGGGATAAGCACTATGGCTTTCAGCTCTATCAGAGTGACCCAAGTGGAAATTATGGGGGATGGAAGGCCACATGCATTGGAAATAATAGCGCTGTGAGTATTTTTGTTGTGCTGTGAAATCTGGCAGAACGTCTAATAGATGCCATAATTTTGCCATGGTGATGAATGTAAACAGTATTTGAAGATAGCTGCAACAGCCTTAATGTGATATGGAAATATCTGTGATTTCTGTTGGGGACAGAGTTGCTGGTATAGCTAATATACTGGGGTTCGTTAACTACATTAATAAATGCTAATTTTCAGTTAGGAGTTGTGAAATTAGAAGTTGTGATTTTTGTTTCACATCCTAGTTTACAGACCCCCTGAATTCTATGACAGATCCCTTGGGAGACTGAGGACCTCAGGTTAAAGACACACTATATAGAGCATCAGTACCACCTCTTCTCACCTTGTGCCATGTGTGCCCTCCCTGTCATCAAAAATATGGGCCAGGCATGATGGCTCATGCCTGTAATCCCAGGCCGAGGCAGGCAAATTGCTTGAGCCCAGCAGTTTGAGACCAGCCTGGGGAACATAGCAGAACCCCATCTCTACAAAAAGTACAAAAATTAGCTGGGCACCATGGCATGTGCCTATAATCCTAGCTACGCAGGAGGCCAAGGTGGGAGGAGGAGCACCTAAGCCTGGGGAGACTGCAGGATACAGTGAGCTAAGATCATGCCACTGCACTCCAGTCTGGGCAACAGAGTGAGTCTGTGTCAAAAAAAAAATTGTTTATACTTGTAATGCCAATAGTAATTCAGGCATTTTTCTTCTAGACCAATTCATGTTTCTAAAAAATGTAAAAACTTAAAATTCTGTATTGATTCATGTTTTATAGGCAGCTGTGTCAATGTTGAAACAAGACTACAAAGAAGGAGAAATGACCTTGAAGTCAGCACTTGCTTTAGCTATCAAAGTACTAAATAAGACCATGGATGTTAGTAAACTCTCCGCTGAAAAAGGTAATTCATATCCTCTACCTTAATTATTTCAACTGAGCAAGAGGAATTAGCAGCTGTTAATTTTTTTTTTTTTTTAAATATGGAGTATTGCTGTGTCACCAGGCTGGAGTGCAGTGGCACAATCTTGGCTCACTACAACCTCTGCCTTCTGGGTTCAAGTGATTCTTCTGCCTCAGCCTCCCATGTAGCTGGGACTACAGGCTCACGCCACCACGCCCAGCTAATTTTTTTTTTTTTTTTTGAGAATGGGGTTTCACCATGTTGGCCAAGATGGTCTCCATCTCCTGACCTCATGATCCGCCCTCCCAGGTTCACGCCATTCTCCTGCCTCAGCCTCTCAGCCTCCCGAGTAGCTGGGACTACAGGCGCCCGCCACCTCGCCCGGCTAGTTTTTTGTATTTTTTAGTAGAGACGGGGTTTCACCGTGTTAGCCAGGATGGTCTCGATCTCCTGACCTCGTGATCCGCCCGTCTCGGCCTCCCAAAGTGCTGGGATTACAGGCTTGAGCCACCACGCCCGGCCTGAAAAAGAATATTTCTAAATGTTTTTCAGAAATTGTGGTAAATTAACATGTTGCTTTATGTTAGGACAGTTTAGCTCCTGGTGTTCCTTAGAAAATGCCATTTATGGCCAGGCACATTGGCTCACGCATGTAATCCCCAACACTGTGGGAGGCTGAGGTGGGCAGATCACCTGAAGTCAGGAGTTCAAGACCAGCCTGACCAACATGGTGAAACTCCCGCCTCTACTAAAAAGACAAAAAAATTGGCCAGATTTGGTAGTGCATGCCTGTAATCCCAGCTACTTAGGAGGCTGAGACAGGAGAATGACCTGAACCCGGGAGGCAGAGGCTGCAGTGAGCTGAGATCGCACCATTGCACTCCAGCCTGGGCAATGAGAGCAAAATTCTGTCTCAATAAAAAGAAAAAGAAAATGTCATTTACATGCAGATTGCCCTCTGTTGTCTACTTCCACCCAGTTTCAAGGAGGCACTACTCACTTTCCCTGGTACAAAAAATTCCTTCCCCTTGAGGTTATCAGTCTGCTTTTCTTGGCCATTTCATGCCCTTTTTTTTTTTTTTTAAAAAGCCTTGAAAAGTCTGTAAAAAATAAGCTATTATTACCAGTTGAAGATTCTGGCTGAGCCCTCAGAGGTTCCTACAAGAAAATTGTGGTTCGTCTAATCGGCACAGCTAATAGCAGGCCAGCAATAGCAATTGGTCGATTATACTTTTTCTAAGAGAGTGACAAAATGGCCACTAAGAAAGTTGGGATGGGTGAGGAGAAGGTATTTAAGTAAAAATTGTAATTAAAACATTACAAAGTCAAAGATATTTTGTTCTCATAAAAGGGAATAATATTAAGCATAAAACATAGGAGAGTGCCGAACTCATGTTTAAATGATGTGACCAGCATAAACCATGAGTGCCTATTAAGTTTCTCTGCTAAGTATGCCTGCCTGCAATACAAATACATGTATGTGTTTGTTTTTAGTGGAAATTGCAACACTAACAAGAGAGAATGGAAAGACAGTAATCAGAGTTCTCAAACAAAAAGAAGTGGAACAGTTGATCAAAAAACATGAGGAAGAAGAAGCAAAAGCTGAGCGTGAGAAGAAAGAAAAAGAACAGAAAGAAAAGGATAAATAGACAAAATTGGAGATTTTATTACTCATTTGGGGCACCATTTCAGTGTAAAAGCTGTCCTACTCTTCCACACTAGGAAGGCTTTGACTTTTTTTAACTGGTGCAGTGGGAAAATAGGACATTACATACTGAATTGGGTCCTTGTCATTTCTGTCCAATTGAATACTTTATTGTAATGATGATGGTTACTCTTCATGGACATCTTAATCTTCCACACACATCCTCTTTTTTTGGAATAAAATTTGGAAAACGGAAATGAAGGAATAAATTCTCTGTAGCAGTAATTGTTAAATATACAAAAAACTGACAGGGCGATCATCTTTTGCACACTGTGGCTTACAGTCCTTTCACAAAGATGGGCACATTCCTCAAGCTGGCCAGATTATTTGTCGCTGTCTGCAGGGATTGGTTTGAGAATGAACACTTGAGCTGAACAAAGCCAGAATTGATATATGGATGTGGATATTGCAGCTAGGACTGAGGCTGCCTACCGGCAGCAGCCCAAGCTGCGTGGAAGATGAGGTATAGAAGTTAAGGCCACAGAGGAAAAGTAGAACCAAGAGATGAGAACAGTTACGTGTTGGCTGAAGGGAACTCTGTTGCTGGGCTTTGTTCAACCTGAGTTCCCTTGGGTGTCTGTGGCTTCATGACAGAAGTGATAATGGGGCACTTAATGCATAGCCATGGTGCTTTAGCATCACCTATGCAGATTCTGATGTCCCATCCCAGATCTACTGAATTAAAATGTCTGAGGGTGGAACCCAGTAATCTGTTTTAACAAGCTCTGCATGTGATTCTTAGGAATGCTAAATAAACCTTTAGAAGGTTTTGTTGCATATTAGAATCACCTGGGAAGCTTTTGCAACTTGGAAGCATGCCATATCAATTAACTTAAGCTCTGTGGTGGAACCCAGATAGTAACATAGCTTAAACTCTTCAGGTGATTTCCATCAGCCAGAATGAGACCCCTGCATTGAGCCAGTCTTTACCCTTCTCTCAGCTGTTGTCAATCAAATATGGGATTGCAGTCTAATGCCTCATTGTAGATTTTCTTAATGCAGCTCCCTGCAGTTTTCTGTATTGGCTAAGGTATTTCCAAGCCCTATTTGCAGTACTTTTTTGAACTTCTAAATTATTCCGTTACTCTGTACAGCTGGTTCTCGTTATTTTTGGTAGTTATATTCTAAAGTCACCGGTAAAACTAAATAACTGAACTCTTGCACCTAGGGGAAGTACTGGGTTAGGGTCCTACAAGCCACTGGTCACATTTTTACCAACTGATCAGTACATAACCTGTTTTTTGTGTGTTTCTACTTAAAGACACCTTTTTAAATGTATATTGTGGATTCATTAACATAGAACTCAGCCAACAGCTCTTTACCTGAATGTTTTAGTTTTGTTTTGTTTTTTGAGACTGGGTCTTGCTCTGTCAACCAGGCTGGAGTGCAGTGGCGTGATTATATTTCACTGCAGGCTCAAACCATCTTCCTGCCTTGAGCTCCCAGAGTGTTAACATCACAGCCCTCTTATGCTTAGGAACAACACTAAACTTTTTTTTCATAGAGACAGCAAGCAGGGAAGGTCTCACCATGTTTCCCGTGCCAGTCTCAAACTCCCGGACTCAAGTGATCCTCCTGCCTCAACCTCCCAAAGTGCTGACATCACAGCCCTGAATGTGCCAAGCCCCCCTCGCATCACTTGCCAATCCTTCTGCCTTGGGAATGCTCTTCGTGGGTATCTATCGCCCACTCCCTCATCTCCAGGTCTCTGCTTGAATGTCACCTTTTTTGGGGTACTTCTGTGAAGGAGCAATCTTTTTCCCCTGCACAGTTAACGTTTTCTATTCCCCATACATACCCTGTTGATTTTTTCTCCATAGCACTCATCACCAACTGGTCTATTTGTTTATTGTCTCTCTCCACTGGAATACAGGCTTCCAGAGCAGTACTTTTTTTCATTCAATAGTTGTGTCTCAGTGCCTAGAACAGAAACTGGCACATGTTAGGCAACAAATAAATACTGATGAATGAATAAATGCCCTGGATATGCTGGTGTGAAATCCTAAAAAATACTCACTTTCCATCCAGATCAATAGCACTGGTGGATTTTCTGTATTCTGACTACCCCGTCAACACTTGCCTAAAGCTAGGACAACTTCTTCAAAGGCAATAGTGGATAAGAGAGTCTGGTATAGTTTGCCGCCACATCAGGAAAGTCTTCAGAATTTGACCCTAACAACAGGCAAATTTCAATGTATTCATCCTTTTGCTGAAATAAATTCATACCACGGGGAAATGCAGAAGATAGGAGGTGAGGCAAAGGCTACTATAACTGAGTTTTTTTCCCTACCTAGTCTAGATTCTCACACTAGCCCCACTTTCCTCTGCTCCGTGGCGTATTTTTAACCTGAATTGCAGGGCTGTTGGTTTCCAGAGTGTTGCCTGATGCATCCCAAATGTCGGCTTAGCAATCGATACACATCTAAACAGGGGCCCATCACTAATAGCGAGCATTTCATTCATCTGGGCAAAACTCATGGGTTTTCACAGGGACCCTACCAGCTCAGAAGCACCTTGATATAAATAAGTAGAAACCAAAGACAGCTAAGTTTTAAATCTTGAGTCAAAACTTTAAAATCAAAGTCAAGTTGATTTCATTTTGGTGAGCTTTCAAATCATGCTTTTAAAAATAAATCATGTAAAAAAATCATGTACTCCTATGTATAATTTTACTTCTGGTGTTTTTTCTTAGAAAATAAAGGAAGACTCCGGAATTTGTACAGTCTAGCACTTTGAAAGTTTCATGACAGTGTTTGTTTTAGCAGTGCAAAAATATTCCATACTCTGAAAAACAAAACCAGAAAGTTGATTCATTGCTTCATTGGACACTGACCATGTTCCCGATAATTTTAGGTGGTGGGGATACATGGATAAGACATGTTCTCGGCTCTTAACTTGCAGTCTTGCAGGAAAAGCAGATAATCAACTACTTAATATTGTGGAGAAGTGCTAGACTCCAGGTAGCTGTGTGCTGAAGGGTAGGGAGTAAAGGCAGAAGGAACCGCACGTGCAAAGGCTTGGTAATGGGAAAACGTCACAGTAGCTAAGCTGAGCTAGAGCACAACTTACTGGGGAAATAAGAGATGAGGTTGGAAACGTACACCAGGATGAGAAGACAGCTTTGCAGGTCTTGAAGTCTGTGCTGTATGCAATGCAGAGGCAGCTGAGATTTTTTAGTGAGTAAGAAAAACAATTACTCTGACTCGTTTAGAACAATGATTCTGGGAGCCCAGAAGATGGACTAGGTGGGAAGAGACAGTGAGTTAGGAGGCTACTGAAATAGGCAAGGAAGGATGACAGTGTAAGACTGTAGCAAAGGGAACAGAGAGGAAGGGAAGCTGCCATGGAGTGACAGAGGAGAGAGAAAAAGAAAGGGATGACAAGGGCGTCAAATTCAAGTAGTCACAATCTGATCTAAAAAAGTACTCAGTGAACATGATGAACGACTCTTAAAATTTCCTAATGCCTTTTTTGTTACTATTGTTATCACATGAAACCAGTTAGAGTTAATATTCCTAGTAGGGAAGAATTCTATAAACAAGATTGCATATCACACATCAGGGTAAACCCATGTCGGATGCTTTTTTCCCCTTCCTCTTCCAGATACTCATTTGTACTCTTGTGTGCACTGTCTGATCATCTTTTTTGCCCAATTTCTATCAGAGAATTTAACTTTCTAAAAATTCATTTGTGAGCTCTTTTAAATATAGTTGTCATCTGTGTTACATTTTTTTCATTGTAGCATTTGCATTTTTATTTTGTTTTTGATGCTGATGTACTGAAGGGTTGTTTTGTGTTTATGTAAACAAAGCTATCATTTCAAGTTCTTGTTAGTACAATGCACATAAAAATATTCCCCATGCCAAAGTACATCAACATTATTCTAGTAAATTTGTGGTGTAATCATCTTTATAATACACAATTTGCAAAATATAATTGTTAATCTATTTTTAAAAGCAGTATTTAAATTAATCATGAAACTTTAATTCAATTGTTCAGACTACTTGGGAATTTTCCATTCTTGAGTGAATTCAGAATTACATGAAATGATAGTTATTTACCTTTCTCCATTTATTTTTGTTATTTTTTGGTAACAGCCTTACTGAGACACAGTTCACATACCATACAATTCACCCATTTAAAGCATACATTTCGGACGGTTTTTGTATACTCCCAGAATTGTGCAACCAGCACCACAATCAATTTAGAACATTTTCATCACCCCAAAATAAAACTCCACATACTTCTTAGCCATCACCCCCAAATCACTGCCCAGTCCTAGGCAACCACTCATCTTCTTACAATCTCTATGGATTTGCCTATTATGGACATTTCATGTAAATGGAATCATACAATATGTGGTCCTTTGTGTCTGGCTTCTTTCACTTAGCGTAATGTTTTCAAGGTTTATCTATGTTGTAGTATGCATTAGTAATTTGTTTACTAGATTAGAGAAGAAAAGCAGAGATGTATTTTTTTTCCATTGTATGGTTATACTACATTTTGTTTATCTACTCATTGGCAAAAATATGAGTTATTTCTACTCTTAAGAGTAATGCTGCTATGTATACCCATGTACAAGTTTTTTGTGTGGACACATGTTTTGATTTATTTTGAGTATACACCTTGAAGTAGAATTTTTGGTTTATTTTAAAATCCATCTTTATGCCATACATGAACATTAGTGATATGGATTTTTTTAAAAATCTACTTTGCCCTATTTTCTCCTATAAGAACCCAATAGAAATGGGAAATGGGTTGACTATTTGAGTAAATGTATATGAATCTGTTAGTTATAGAAGTAGGTCTCACAGTTGGAGAGGATTTTCACTTCCTTTCATCTTGGCAGGAAGAATGTTTTCTCTAAGTTTCTTTATACTTAACACTAGAGAGGCCAAGTCTTTGATTCTGTACCTAAGAGCTTTATGTAATGACCTCTGAAAAATTAGGAATCACATGGAATGGGAGAATCCAAGGTAAATTGTCTTCTGAGTCCTGAACAATCTAATACTTACTTTCTCTGATTAGGAAAGCAATGCATGATCATTTTGGAAAACACACAGTGAATACAATAAAAATCACCCATAATATCTTGCCCAGAGTTAGCCACTATTAACTTATCTCATTGGCCCAGTTTAGATACTGAATGAGTATACTGGTAACCTTCAGCAAATTATAGGCAAGCTATTTTAAAAGACTGTTTTATTTTGTTTTCTTTGGAGATGGAGTCTTGCTCTGTCACCCAGGCTGGAGTGCAGTGGCACAATCTCGGCTCACTGCAACCTCCCAGGTTCATGCAATTCTCCTGCTTCAGCCTCCAAAGTATCTGGGATTACAGGCACCTGCCACCATGCCCAGCTGTTGTTTTTTTTAATTTTTAGCAGACAGGGGGTTTTAGCATGTTGGCCAGGCTGGTTTCAAACTCCTGGCCTCAAGTGATCCATCCGCCTCGGCCTCCCAAAGTGCTGGGATTACAGGCATGAGCCACCACCACGCCCAGCCTAAAAATACTCTTAATGGAGAAATGTAAAAATGCTTTTTTCTTCTAATTGCTTTTCTTTTCTTTTTCCTTTTTTTGAGATGAAGTCTCACTCTTTTGCCCAGGCTGGAGTGCAGTGGCACCATCGTGGCTCACTGCAACCTCCGCCTCCCAGATTCAAGTCATTCTCCTGCTTCAGCCTCCTGAGTAACTGGGATTACAGATGCGCACCACCACGCCTGGCTAATTTTGTATTTTTAGTAGAGATGGGGTTTCACCATTTTGGCCAGGCTGGTCTTGAACTTCTGACCTCAGGTGATCCACCCATCTCAGCCTCCCAAAGTGCTGGGATTACAGGTGAGAGCCACCGTGCCCAAGTATTTTGCAGCCTTAGAAAGCCCTGTTTCGCTTTACAGCAGAGTAGAAGCTATCATTTGTTGAATAAACAGTAAGTGTCAGCTACATTATAAATGTTAGTGCTAATTCTCACAACAACCTTGTAAACCCTTGAGGGCCTACTCTGTGCTCAGTGATTTAGAGGCAATCTCTCTATCGTGTAGCTGAGGAAACCAAAGATCAGAAAAGGTGAGTAATCTGTGCCAAGTCACACAACTCCAGTGCTATCATTCCATGCAAGCCATCACTATCATTCCCTTGCCTGGACTTCTATAATAGCTGCCCATACTCGTTCCCCTCCAACCTATTCTCTCCTTCACTGCTAGAGGGATCTTCTTAATATGTCAGTCGGAGCACATGAACACATGTCTTAAACCTCACATAGGTTTCCCATCAGAGAACTTCCCCAATTTACTGTGAAGCTAATGCAGCTTAAGATTCAAGTCTTCATTTGCATGGCTCCTTCCTAGGCTCTGGGAAGGACCCTAATAATGTATTCTTATGCTCATATGCAAAATACCTTTTTTTTTTTTTTCTTTTCAGAGACAGAATCTCACTCTGTCACCCAGGCTGGAGTGCAGTGGCACGATCTTGGCTCACTGCAATCTCCACCTCCTGGGTTCAAGCAATTCTCCTGCCTCAGCCTCCCGAGTAGCTGGGATTATAGGCGCATGCCACTATGCAAAGCTAATTTTTTTTGTATTTTAGTAGAGACGGGGTTTCACCATGTTGCCTAGGCTGGTCTCGAACTCCTGAACTCAGGCAATCTGCCTGTCTTGGCCTCCCAAAGTGCTAGGATTACAAGAGTGAGCTACTGCGCCTGGCCGCAAAATATCTTTAACAGCAGTTGAGAAGCACTACTGTTTGTTTCTGCACAAATTTCTCCTCCTTTTGGAAGACATTGGAGTGGTCATGGGTGTAATGGAACATGTTAATTCACAGTCACTTTCATGGATAGTAAGCTTATTGTTGACCATTCCAGTGTAGAAATGGCTTCGGGATGTTTTCTACCACCATTGTGCCAACTCACCTGGCATCATGACAAGAAGATACAGGGGCAGAGGTTGTGTCACCACATGAACTACGTCTTCTATGGTGCCCATCATTGGAAGTTTATGAATACTGGAGAGAGAAATAAGGCTTGAAATATATGGAGTCAGAAGCTAGCCTATGATAAACACTTCCGGTCTCCAGATGTATAAAATTATAAGCTAAGGATTCAGTTCTCATCAATACCAAAACAGGAAGTGGGAAAAGTACTATAGGATGTCAGACTGATAGTCAGACTATCATTTTCTAGTTACTGTGATGTTTGTCATCTTTTAAAAAATTTGTTCTGGCTTTGAGTGTTGTGGTCCAACAAATAATATAATTTGTTGAAATTTTTTTTGCTCTAAGTAAATAACCAATTTCACACGAAATTTCACATTTGTACTATCCTATTCTTTTTCTGTTTGTAGAGATGGGGTTTTGCTATGTTGCCCAGGCTGAGGCTTGACTTGAACTCCTGGGCTCAAGTGATCCTCCCTCCTCAGCCTCCCCAGTAGCTGGGACTATAGGCACATGCCAACACACCTGGCTTGTATTGTCATATTCTTTGCTTAAACAGAACTCCTTCCCACCTTCCCAAATAATATAATCTTCAATATAAACCAGAATTAGTCCCTGTTTTCCATTGTCCCCCTATCTTGTTGAGAATCTGTACCTGATTCCTCTCTGCCCCTCCCTCACACAAACTTCTTTGTTCTTTTTTTTTTTTTTTTTAAGACAGGTTCTCTCTTTGTCACCACAGCTGTGGTGCCATCATAGTTCACTGCAGCCTCAACCTCCTGGGTTCAAGTGATACTCCCATCTCAGCCTCCCATGTAGCTAGGACCACAGGTGTGCACCACCACGCTCAGAAAATTTTTGTTTTTAGTAGAGATGAGGTCTCACTATCTTGCCCAGGCTGGTGAACTCCTGAGCTCACGCGATCCTCCTGCCTTGGCCTCCCAAAGTGCTGAGATTACAGGCATGAGCTACTGTGCCTAGCTGTAGCAAGCTCTTTTCTACCTAAGTGTCTTTAGCTAGATCACCCCTCTATCTGGAATGCTCTTCCCTCCATCCTGCACGACTGCCACTTTCTCCATCTTCTGTCCCAACTCAGGTTACCTTGTCAGGAAGGCATTTCCTGACCACTTGATCTAAAGTAAAAGTCCCTACCCACTACTGCATCAATTTTATCCCTCAATAGTTTTTTTTTTTTTTTTTGAGACAGTTACACTCGGTTGCCAGGCCAGGCTGGAGTGCAGTGGAACAATCTTGGTTCACTGCAATCTCAGCCTCCCAGGTAGCTGGGATTACAGGCATGCGCCACCACACCCAGCTATTTTTTGTATTTTTGGTAGAGACGGGGTTTCACCATGTTGGCCAGGATGGTCTCCACCTCCTGACTTCGTGATTTACCTGCCTAGGCCTCCCAAAGTGCTGGGATTACAGGCATGAGCTACCGCGCCAAGCACTCCTCAATTGTTCTTATCAAATTCTGAAATTATCTTGCTTGTTTTTTGTTATTTTTTTTTTAAAAACAAGGTCTTATGTTGTTTTTTTTTTTTAAAGACAAAGCTTATTTTTATTTTTATTTTTGAGATGGAATTTTGCTCTTGTCACCAGGGCTGGAGTGCAATGGCGTACTCTCTGCTCACTATAATCTCAAGCGATTCTCCTGCCTCAGCCTCCCAAGTAGTTGGGATTACAGGCATGTGCCATCACACCAAGTTAATTTTTATATTTTTAGTAGAGATGGGGTTTCACCATGTTAGCCAGGCTGGTCTTGAACTCCTGACTTCAGGTGATCCACCCACCCCAGCCTCCCAAAGTGCTGGAATTACAGGCATGAGCCACTGCGCCCAACCAAGGTTTGTTTTTTTAAAGACAAGGTCTCACTCTGTTGCCCAGGCTAGGGTGCAGCAACAGGCATGATCATAGCTCAGTGAACTCCTGTGCTTAAGGGACCTTCCCACTTCAGCCTCATAAGTAGCTAGGACCACAGGTGCACACCACCACACCTGGCTATGTTAGGTTATGTTATGTTATGTTAGGTTATGTTATGTTATTGATAAGGGGGTTCTTGATGTTGCCCAGGCTGGTCTGGAACTCCTGGCCTTAAACAATCCTCCCACCTCAGCTTCCCAAAGTGCTGGGATGATAGGCATGAGCCACTGCGTCCAGCTTTGTTTACTTGTTTATTGTTTGAGTTCCTTCCCACCCAGCTTTGTTTACTTGTTTATTGTTTGAGTTCCTTCCCGAGGCAGTACTTTCCAAGAATGCAGGGACATTAACTATCATGTTCACTAAATCATTCCTAGAATTTGGCATATACATTAGTTGTTTCTTAAATATTCGTTGAATGAATGAATGAATAGCTGGGAGTGACAGCAAAGATTCAAACTCATGTTTATCAAATCAAAGGCTGTGCGATGCCCAATATGCCAAAAGCTTTCTGTATTTCCCAATCTGTTATACCATAGAGCATTGAAAAGATCATGTGTGTGTTAAGAACACAGGCAATTTCAATTCTGGTTCACCAATGACTGAGAAGGTCAGATACAATCAAGGATCAAAAATATTCTTTTCCATACAGGTGACTTCAAGTATTCTTCAGTTTTCAAAAAATTTAAAACACCTAAAATTAATCAGTCATGTTCTAAAAGAGCAAGGAAAAATTGTGTTTTGTGTGAGACAGCTGTGGAACTGGAAATTACCAAATGATTTCCAGTTTTAAGAGATTTGGATCAGGTGGCTTAGAATTAGATTAAAGATAATCAATTCCCTGGAACAATCAATGCCATGCATAACTCTAATCTTCAGAAGGAGCTTTTTGTATTGCTGAGAGGTGGCTCATCTGGTTTGTTTCTTATCCATATAGAAACCTTGATGTCAATTAGTATTCCACGGGAAATGAAGCTAGATGAGAAAGTGAACCCTTGCTAAATAAATTAGAAGAGATGATAATTAAAACAGAGATTCTAAACCGTATCAGAGAAGCAGCTCTATCTTCATTTTACCATCACTTCCCTAAAAGCAACACATGGCAGTTTACAGATTACACATGGAAATGAAATATATTTAATTTTGGATTTTTTTGTGCTTTTGAGGATCAGAATTTCATAATATCTCTTGACTGAAGGAGAGTTAATCTGGGAACAAATAATTTGGCAATCGATACATTAAATTCTAAGATGACAGTTCTCCTGGTCTATAGCCACAAATATCTGGAACATTTGTGGTCTAAACCTGCAGTATAATTTGTACTTTAAAACCTGCAGTATAAATTGTATACTTCTGGTATACATAGCAGTGTCTATAAATACCTCTCAAGTCCAGAATAGAAAGCCTGAGGGAGAGATAGAGGCTAGATATTTGATATTAGAAAAATATTCCAATTCTACCTTTTGCACAGAATTGAATATTTGTAATTGTGTCTTGTAGATATCAAATTAAAAGCATAAGTTTCATTTTAACATTTATAATAGTATACCATCTATGGAGAACAGACAATATGTATTTATATTACACACATTTACATATTCCTAATAAGGTGTCTTTATTTAGTAGACAAATGTTGAACTTTTGCATATTAAAAATTATTAGTTTACTCTAGGACTTTATGGAAATTCATATTTGTCTTAAAAAGAAAAATTATTTTATAATGTAATTCATCATTCCCAGATTTAAAAGCTTTCAACATTTAGGGCACATGGGATATTGTATGTATTGTACTTTCTTAAAAGTGAAAAACAGTATCTTCATTTTTTTTTTTTTTTTTTTGAGACAGAGTTTCACTCTGTTGCCAGGGCTGGAGTGCAGTGATGGGATCTCGGTTCATTGCAACCTCTGCCTCCTGGGTTCAAGCGATTCTCCTGCCTCAGCCTCCTGAGTGGCTGGGATTACAGGCTCCTGGCATTACGCCCAGCTAATTTTTTGTATTTTCAGTAGAGACAGGGTTTCACCGTATTGTCCAGGCTGCTCTTGAACTCCTGACCTTGTGATTCACCCACCTCAACCTCCCAAAGTGCTGGGATTATAGGCATGAGCCACTGCACCCAGCCTAGTATTTTCATTTTTAACAAGAACGTTTTGTAGGCCAGGTGTGGTGGCTCACGCCTGTAATCCCAGTACTTTGAGAGGCCAAGGGGGCGGATCATCTGAGGTCAGGAATTCGAAACCAGCCTGGCCAACATGGTGAAACATCTCTACTAAAAAAACAAAATTAGCCAGACGTGGTGAGGCATGCTTGTAATCCTAGCTACTTGGGAGGCTGAGGAAGGAGAATCACTTGAACCTGGGGGGTAGAGGTTGCAGTGAGCCAAGATCACACCATTGCACTGCAGCCTGGGCAACAAGAGTGAAACTCCATCTCAAAAAAAAAAAAAGAAAAAGAAAAAAAGTTTGGTAGCTGAATTGCCATTTCCTTGTTAACATGCATTTTTCTTGAATGTAGGTAATTGAACCTGTCACATTGTGTTATATATATATGCTATTATTAAATTCTGTTGAGAAGGTTTAGTTTTATATATGGCTTATATTTTTGTGATATTTGATTTTATGCATTACTATTTAGTTATTACAATCTAATAAAAATGTGCCCAATTGATTTTCTTTTTTAAAGCTCTCCACATTAAAATATGTCTGTACTTTTACGTTTTGATTGTGGTCATTGAAATAGCCCTTTAAAGAGACCTTTTCTTCTTATATTGTTTCTTATGAAGGGTTGAATTTTAATATCACATCAATACTTGCTTTTTTCATTTAATCTGTGAAAATGAATTTAATTTCAGCAGTAAAATTGACAGCATCCATTTTTATCTTTAATTAACTTTTCAGTTTGGCTTTCATCTTAAAGGCTCACAGCAGAATTTATCACCAAGCCATAATAGAAGTGCTGAATGGAAGATTCAGAGAAGCTGCCTAGCTCTGAATTTAGCTCAGTTGACCCCATTATAAAAAAGAAAAGTGAACAACATCGATATAAAAGACAACTCATTAGGCCATATCACTAACAGATGACAATGTTTATTTTTGATTTCTGCTATTTATTTGGCCTCCAAATTCCCTTTCCATGCACTCTCTTTTTAACTCCAAAGCACCAACTGCCCTTTACTTAAGGGTTTTGTAAGTGTGAAAGTACGTCAGAGAATAATTGCTACATAAATAATAATAGCTACCATCTATTGCATACTCAAGCACTGTGCTAAGGACTTTATTAACTTTATATTCTGTGAAGCAGGTTTTATGGCACTGTTTAAAAATTAGTAATGGGGCTTAAAGAGATTAACTTTAGTTTAGTGAATGGTTAAGTCTTTGAAGTCAGGTCACCTGGATTTGAATCCCTGTCCACTATTTTCTAGCTTGCTAGCTCTGAGATCTTGGGAAAACCAGTTAGCATTCATGTATTCAGTGAAAGCAATGAGCAGAGGGAGTACAGGGCCCAACTTAGTTAGAGAGATTGCTTTCATACAAGAAGTGACAATAAGCCCAGTGCTGGAGGAAGAGTAGGAGTTAGGCAAAGCAGAGGAGGAGGAGGGGTGGGGAGAGATTAGTCCAGGCAGAGGAACAGCATGTGTGAAGGCCCTAGGGCGGGACCGGGCTTGGTGGTTCCTGGACTGAAGGGGCCCAGGTGGCTGGAATTTAGTTTGCAAAGGAGAGGGGTGTGATGTGGAGTTTGTGAGCGTAGAGTGGGGCGGGGGGCCTCTAAAAATCATGACAAGGACTTGGGATTTTGTTTCTGTTTGAAGACAATCACTCAGGCTGCCATCTGCAGAGTGTGTTGGAGGATCCAGGGAAGGAGACCCAGTGAGAGGCTGGGGCAGGAGTCTAAGATAGAGATGTATTTGAATAAAGTAAGAGTGGAAAGGAGATATAGGAGATGGATTCAAAATAAATTCAAGGCTGGGCAGGTGCAGTGGCTCATGCCTGTAATCGCAGCACCTTGGGAGGCCGAGGCGGGTGGATCACCTGGAGTTCCAGACCAGCCTGACCAACATGGTGAAACACCATCTCTACTAAAAATACAAAATTAGCTGGGCCTGACGGCACATGCCTGTAATCTCAGCTACTTGGGAGGCTGAGGCAGGAGAATCACTTGAACCCGGGAGGCGGAGGTTGCAGTGAGCTGAGATCGCACCATTGTACTCCAGTCTGGGCAACAAGAGTGAAACTCCTTCTTAAAAATAAAATAAAATAAATAAATAAATAAATAAATAAATAAATTCCAGGTAAACAGCACTTAGGGTTGAATTACACTTGGTGGGTGAAGTAAAGGGAGGAACTAAGGATGACTTCCAGTTTTCTAGCTTGAGTAATTAGTCAGATGGTGGTAGCGTTGATTGAGATGGGAAGGCTAAGAGGATAACATGGTTTGGGGACATCTTAAGCAACATATCTAAGTGACTATAATGTAAAGTACATAGTCAAATACACTGGAGCTCAGAGGCAAGATCAGCACTTATCTGCATATGAATCTGGTCATCATCAATATATGGATGGTATTTACAGCCAGGGAAATGGATAAGATCACTGAGGGAGGAAGTTTACAGAGACAGGAGAATAGGTCCCAGATGTGAGCCTCTGGAATTTCCAACAGACAAAGCTTGGGTCAAAGAGGAGGAACCTGCGAAGAGAACTGAGAAGGAGTTGGCCAAAACAAGGATAATAAAAGTACCACTCCTATAATATTGAGATTAAATGAACTAGCATATTAAACAGTGTTTAACTTCTTACAGTCCCCTTACTTAGCAGTGTTAATTTAATTATTAAATTCTACTTTCTATGACAAAGTACTGACTGGCCAGTGGGTATTATAAAGGTGAACAAGACATAGCCCCGCTAGGTGTGGTGGTTCACACTCCTAATCCCAGCACTTTGGGAGGCTGAGGTGGGAGGATCTCTTGAGCCTGGGAGTTTGAGACAAGCCCAGACGACATAGTTAGACCTTGTCTCTACCAAAGAAAACCAAAGAAACAAACAAAAAAATCAAAACTAAAAAAATTAGCTGGTTGTAGTGGTGCATACCTGTAATCCCAGCTACTTGATAGGTTGGGGAGGAAGGATCACTTGAGTTTGAGCCCAGGAGGTTGAGGCTGCAGTGAGCTATCATCACACTGCTACACACTCCAGCCTGGGCAAGAGTAAAACCCTGTCTCTACTAGGAAAAAAAAAGACATAGCCGCTAGACTGAGAAACCCATTATCTAGTAGAGAACATAATTATAGAGAAATAGATAAAGAAAAGGCAAGTGGCATTTGAAATGAGCCTTGAAGAAAGGGTGGGTTTGGATATTCAGAAAAGGGGAGAAGGAAGGACAAGTGAAGACAGGAAAGTGTAATAAAAATTCTACCATCTTCAGAGGAAAATGTGGTGTCTGGGATGCAAGAACTGTGTAATAGTCCCTTTGGCTAAGTCTCAGAAAGTTGGTAGATAGAGGCCACTTTGGGGGAACTTTGTAGGTGGTGGCTGCAGCAACAGCAGCAATTTTCATTGTCATTTGATCAGCTAATGTCTCCTAGCAGTGTGAAGATGTCTGTTATCAGAGTCAGGTGTAGCACCGCATCCAGCAAACATGAGAAATTGGCATATCCCCCTGGAAAAACCATCTAAGATGTAGACGTTATATTCTGATTATTTGCTTGGATTTTAAAATGCCCTACAAATGACATGCTTTGCCTTTCACTTAATAGCAACAATTAATAGTATTTTTCATAGATTATATAAATAACCATCATTCTCATGATTATTGATATAACATCTAGGAGTTCCAATTATACTTCCAGTGGCTCCACTAACAACCATTTCATTCCAGTTTTGCCACTGACAGGTACTGTGACCTTCAGCAGTTATTCAGCTCCTCTGTTTCAAATCAATTAGCTGTAAAAGCAGAATAACACTTTAAAGTCATCCAAACACTGTTAGGATGAATTGCATAAGTGCCTATAAGTCCCATAAATTCTTCAGAGTAAAACATAAATTTGCAGTGAAAAGATGATAGGTACTGTCTTTCATTTCTGTGCAGAAGTACAGTTAATTACTAACCCTAACTGCGGTTAACCATGTCTTGTGCATTCCTTTTCTGTGGCCCCTTTCTGTAAGTCCTGCTTAAACAGATTGGCTCCATTAGATGTAATTCTATTTTACTAGCTGTGGTTGGACCTAAGAAGAGCGTCTTCACTGAATTTTGCCGTTTAGATTCTTTGCAACCAGGTTTAGTTTTTCACAGATTTACTAGTCTGGAGGTTGGAGTGAAATTTCTGCTCACAGTGAGTCTTAGAGGTGTCAACTCCACAAAGCATACTGTGAAGAGTCAGCGGCTCCCTCTGCCACTGAAATTTAAAGATAATTCACCTGAATCCCTTCAGTCAAATGAACCTCTCTAATCAGTTATGGACAGAGAGGATGAAATATAGGGTCTGGAGGGATTCGAGATGGGTTTCCAGCAGTCAGCACCAATCTCAACTGGAGCTGCTAAGTGTCTGTAGCAGATAGCGTCACTAATATTTACAAATGTTAATTGATGGCAACACGGAGGGTGATGCCCACGTTTGAGGTGACTGCATATCATTTCCGGGGATGGCTTGAGTGTCAGAGCTGTACCTTCCCGAGTCCTCTAGTTTATCTGCCTCGGTTCCTCGTTTCCAGACGAGGAAACAGGCCCAGAGAGGAAGGTGACTTGCCCAGGGTTGCCTCGCTGGGCCACAACACAGGTCTCCTGGTGGGGACCCCTTGGCTGGCACGACAGCCCCAGGAGGCAGTCAAGCTGCGACTGGTACTTCCTGGTGAGAAAGACTTGAGTGGGCAGAGGGGCCCATGGAGAACTCTGCAGCCCGGAGCAAGTCCCCCACCACTGTGATTCTGCCCCAGCTTCCCGCTTGTTTCTTTCTCAGCTCTGATCACAACTCGGAATTACTTTATTTACATTTTCTGTCAGCTGGGAGCAATCTGTCCCTCTGCTTCCCCTTTGGTGCTGAGCACAGAGCAGACATCAATGAATAGCTGTTATCTTAAGGTGTGCAGTGACTTGGCCAAGGACACCCGGTGGTTAGAGAAGGACGCGCCTGCGATGCCAGCCTAGAGTCCTTGCCTTCCTGGAACTCTGCTGCAGGTCGCACCTGCCAGAAGGAGGGCCTGGAGGCGGGGGCCAGGGCGATGGGGCGGGGCCAGGGGTGGAAAGGGGGGAGCTAGGA
>NW_012114844.1:4237112-4239581 GCF_000951035.1 Colobus angolensis palliatus | reverse complement strand
TGGCCCGGCCCCCAACCGTGGTGCCCAGGAAGCCGCCAAGCCACGGCCGCCGGAAAACCTGGTTGCGAGGCGAGGTGGGTTTTTTTCTCCTGGGGGCTTGGAGTGAGGTTTCAGTTTAAATGCCCAGATTTGCTCCTTTAAATGCAGAGAAAAGGCCACTTGGGTGGGTTTTCGTTGTTGTTCCACGACCTGCATCGCTGGAGACTAGGAGGCTGGCTTAGCGTGTACTTTCACACAACTTTTTCAGTAAAAGATGCCGCTGTTGTCCAGTAGGGCTTTCCTGTCGTGGTGGCAGCCAGGTTTACCACTTTGTTGCCTATTCACGGGATATAGAGACTCTGGGTTTTATTCTAGGGATTGGGACTTACCTTCCACCTCCTGCCCGCCTCTTCCCCAATTCCTGTCCCCCACCCACGGCAGCATTTGAAAACCTTTCCTTTCTCTGGAGATGAAAAGTGTGTGTTGTAGCAGGCTAGGCGACCGACTTGCCTGGCTTCTGGGCTAATCGTTTGCATCCAAATTTCCTCACTGGCTCCTTTTTTCAGCCTGATGTTTTTCAAGAGGTTTTGGACAGGAATGGAAACAACAAAAGAAATCGCGTAGTCCCACATGTTTCAAGTGCCTGGGAAAGTTTTAGAGTCAGTTCTCTCAATACTTTGAAGAAAAATACGTTTGTGGAGCAGCTATGGTGTGATCTAAACATAGAAAAGCTAAGCATCCGTTAAGCAAGATATGATTGCAGAAGTTCACTACGTCTGTATTTCAGGTTTTATGAGTGAGTTTCTTAAATAGGGGAAATATTGCAAGAACCTTTTCTTGCCTTTCCTTTGTTAAGGTTTTTAATCTATGGCTCCTGATTTTAGGAAGTAATAAGACTAGAATAAGTCATTGCAGGATGTATTGCTTAGTGTAGACCGAAGAGAAATAAGATGGAGGGTGATTTAAACAAATTAAGAGAATCCTGGGCAGAGAGAGTTAAACAGAAAGAAAGGAATGTGATGTTGGAGCCAGGCATTTAAATTATGGCTCTGGTGCATCCTGCCTGGACAAACTTCTCTCAGCTCTTTTCTTTCTTTAAGAAATGGGGGTAATCGTGCTTACCTCTCAGAGTTCTTTTGAGGATTAAATAATGCATATAAAATGCCAGGCACAGTGTCTGACACTCGAGAAAATGGTAGTTCTCTACCCCTTTTGATGAAATTGAACTTTAAAAATCTGTTTCATTTCTTTTAATATAAAACACTGTAGCCAAGCGTTAAATAGTGTAAATAGCTATCTCCCTTCATGCGTGGTGTTCAGTAACAAAGTGAAATTGATTAGTTCCTGCTTTCTGCCCCACTTAGTTAATATCTCTCTCATAATAACCATCTGGTTGTATTGCACTTATGTTTCCTCCTTGTTCCACGTGAGCTCCTTAAGAACTGTGATTCTTGTTTATCTTTGTATCCCCAACACCTACCTTACTGTAGGAGCCCAGTGAAGGTTTGCGGAAGGAAAGAGTGGAACAGTATTACCTCTCTGGATATTAGTTTTCCCATCTGTTTGGTGAGGGGCCATTAAAGGATTCCCCCTTCCGGCCGGGCGCGGTGGCTCAAGCCTGTAATCCCAGCACTTTGGGAGGCCGAGACGGGCGGATCACAAGGTCAGGAGATCGAGACCATCCTGGCTAACACGGTGAAACCCCGTCTCTACTAAAAAATACAAAAAATTAGCCGGGCGAGCGTCTGTAGTCCCAGCTACTCGGGAGGCTGAGGCAGGAGAATGGCGTGAACCCGGGAGGCGGAGCTTGCAGTGAGCTGAGATCCAGCCACTGCACTCCAGCCTGGGCGACAGAGCAAGACTCCGTCTCAAAAAAAAAAAAAAAAAAAAAGGATTCCCCCTTCCACCTCGTAAACTGTAAGATTCTATGTGCCCTTAGAAGTGATCATCTTGAAGAACAAAGTGATATTGAATAGATGATGTAATTGCACACTTGCTCTTAACTGTTAATATGCATTTGTGTACAGCTGTCGTTGCATGTGGGTGGTTGAAAGTACTGTCTGGAAATAGGAGACCTGCCACTCACTGTCTGTGTTTCCTTGGATGTATTACTTGACCTTGCTAATTCTTTATTTCTCTCTCTTTAAAATGAAAGGGCGGTAGTAGATGTTTTTTAAGTCAACTTTAAGTTTTTTAAGTTCAAGTATAATTATCTTTATTTTTACAATTTATTGTTTTCATATTCGTCTTAGGTTCTTAATAGTAACCTTTCTCTATGGTTTTCTGTGAGCCAGTCCCCAGGTAAAGAGAATATCTAGACAGCCAGCAGGCATTATTTGACTGATGAACAGTCACAGAGCTGTGGAGAGTGGCTCAGGAGACAAAGTATAATAAAGTATAATGAACTAGTACATTAAGATAATACAAGCATTTTAAACTGACCTGTGATTGGGACAGTGATTATGGAAGTTATAATCATTAACTATCTAA
>NW_012114844.1:4235948-4237062 GCF_000951035.1 Colobus angolensis palliatus | reverse complement strand
GTATAATGAACTAGTACATTAAGATAATACAAGCATTTTAAACTGACCTGTGATTGGGACAGTGATTATGGAAGTTATAATCATTAACTATCTAATTGTATTTCTTAGCTATGTGACATTTTAAAGCTGATGGTCATATTTCTTAGCTGTGTGACATTTAATTTTTTTAATTTTTTTAAAATTTTACTTTAAGTTCTGGGATACATGTGCAGAATGTGAGGCTTTGTTACATAGGTATACATGTACCATGGTAGTTTGCGGCACCTATCAACCTCTCATCTAGGTTTTAAGCCCTGCATGCATTAGGTATTTGTCCTAATGCTCTCCCTCCCCTTGCCCCCAACCTCCCGGCAGACCCCGGTGTATGATATTCCCCTCCCTGTGTCCATGTATTCTCATTGTTCAACTTCCAGAACATGCGGTGTTTGGTTTTCTGTTCCTGTGTTAGTTTGCTGAGAATGATGGTTTCCAGCTTCATCCGTGTCCCTGCAAAGGACATGAACTCATTCTTTTTTGTGACTGCACGCTATGTGACATTTCAAATGGTTGAAACTTAATTAGTATATGTAGTGGCTGAAAATAAAATAGGAAAATAAAATAATTCGTAGAAAATGAGAGCTATCAAAGATTTTTTTCCTCTCACCTTTAGTCATTTTCATTAACATTTTCAGAAGCTAACAGAAGTACACACATAGTGACTGTCAGTTTTACTTTTGTTATGTATGTCCTTACATAAACTTTATACACAATTTAATTTGCAATTTAAAATTATTTTGATTTCCAAGAAATACTAAATATGCTCTATGAACTAGACTGAGCAACTGGAGGGCAGGATTTCATTTGTCTGTGTATTTCCTGATACATTGCAGATGTACCTGTATTTATTAATGTAGCATATGGGCTAAACTCTGAGGTTTTCAGTCAATTGTAAGAATAGCTTTTTTTAAGGATGAGTTCATGTCCTTTGTAGGAACACGGATGAAGCTAGAAACCATCATTCTGAGCAAACTATCGCAAGGATAGAAAACCAAACACCGCATGTTCTCACTCATAGGTGGGAACTGAACAATGAGAACACTTGGACACAGGGTGGCGAACATCACATACAGGGGCC
>NW_012114844.1:4233993-4234473 GCF_000951035.1 Colobus angolensis palliatus | reverse complement strand
AAGTGTTGGGATTACAGGTGTGAGCCACTGCGCCTGGCCTGGGTATAGTTTTATAGTGACAACATGATGGAAAGGATTATTTAAAATTATCCTTTTCTGTTCTATGATGAAAAATGTTAATTTAGATGTTTTGTTCTCGTTTTGAGGAAACATGATGTTGTTTGTCCTACTGTGTTTATTTATTTATTATTTTTACTGAGGCAGAGTCTTGCTCTGTCACCCAGGCTGGAGTATAGTGTTGTGATCTTGGCTCACTGCAACCTCTGGCTCCTGGGTCTAAACGATTCTTGTGCCTCAGCCTCCCAAGTAGCTGAGATTACAGGTGTGAACCACCACACCCAGCTTTATTTATTTATTTATTTATTTATTTATTTATTTATTTTAGTAAAGACGGGGTTTCACCATGTTGGCCAGGCTGGTCTTGAACTCCTGGCCTCAAATGATCCACCCACGTTGGCCTCCCAAAGTGCCAGGATTACA
>NW_012114844.1:4231579-4233493 GCF_000951035.1 Colobus angolensis palliatus | reverse complement strand
GGCCACTGCACTCCAGCCCCGGCAACAGAGCGAGACTCCGTCTCAAAAAAAAATAAATAAAATAAAATAAAATAAAGTAAAATAAAATAAAATATAGCCTTTTACCAGTAAAAATAGGAGTTAAATATGAATATTTGAATTCTGACAAAAAAGATGATATGAACTTTTAGGTTTTATTTTTCTCTGGTTTTATTTTCATTTTTATTTTACAGTCAACTATATATATATGGAATTAGGCAAAACGCTTTCCTCTAGGTCAGGATTTCTCAATCTCTGAAATTTTGCACTGGATAATTCTTTGTTGTCAGAGAGGCGGCGTCCTGTGCCTTGTAGGATGTTTAGCAGCATGCTGTTTTCTAGCCATGAGATGCCAGTAGCACCCACTGAAAAATGTCTCCAGACATTGTCAGATGTGCCCTGGGGGCAAAATTGTGCTTCACATTCCCTACCCCTTGAGAGCCACTTCTCTAGGTCTTGTTGACCAGGGCTTCTGAAACTTAGATGTTCACAGGAATTCCCTGAGAATGCAGACACTGATCCAGTAGGTCAGAAGCAGGGCCTGAGACTCTGCATTTCTAACAAGCTCCCAGGTGATATGAATACTGTTGGGTCAATGTATCACAATTAAATAGCAAGGTTGTAGAAAATTCCACATTCATACCAATTGGGTAAACTCTCAAGGGAAGCTGATGAAAGTAATTATGAAAGTAGTGAATTTACAGTGAATTGTAGCCCCAAACAATGTAAGGTTAATAGAAGCTAAGAAAACAAGCATTATCCTGCTGTCTTAACAAAGCAACTGTCTTCACTTTTCCATATTTTCTTCCAGTGCTTAGTATTCATTCATAATTGGACATCTCTAAGGGGGAAATTTGCAAGCGTCTTTTCAAGGTCATACAGGCAACCTCATGCACCATTAGGTGTTTTATTCCATAATACTGTAAATATACTAGCTCGTAATACAGATTTATTGCCTGTTGAGAGATCTATAGCCCCAAGTTAAGATAATGAGCTCTGCATTTACTTGATCTGATGATGCTCAGCGTTTTTTTTTTTTTTTTAAGTGTGCAAGTTGTCTCGTCTCCTTGAGAATTATTGACTGCACCTAAATTAATACCACCTAAGGTCATTCATTTTCTTACTGCAAGTGTTCTGAGAGTCAGGGTAAGATATTAAGTTTACTAAAGCATAGCAGTTGCAGTGTAACTTTATCTTATAATTCTGTGATAAAAATCAATCTAAAATATAATGAAAATCCTAGAGTGAAAAAAAATCCCTCTGTATTTATCTATAATACTTAATGATTGGTAAGCATTCTTGTTTGTCACATGGAAAATGTTGAATATAGTACGCATTTCCCCTCATTTACAAATGGTTATGTTCACTGCTTTATCTTGCCGTTGCTTAAAATAGCCCTCCTAGGACTGCTGCAAAGAGGATTTTTTTTTTCAAAAGAGTACAAGTCACTTTTTGCTAACTTATCAAAAGATACAAGGAGACTTCAGGGGTAGATTAACTGCTCCAGGAATGCCTTGATTATTAATTGGGGGGTATAATATACATCACTCTTCAAATCTTTTTTAGATATGTTATCTTATTTCCTTCTTATGGCAGCCTGTGAAGAAGAAAAGGAAGCTATTGGCAGCACCTAGCAAGATTTAAAATGTGCATCCCCTTGACTCAGCAGTTTTACTTCCAAGAATCATTGCTATAGAAATCTTTGCATCAGTATGGAAAAAGAGATTTGTTAATTATAGCATTTTTCCCATTGTAGCATTATTAGAAATAACTAAAAACTGAAGAGTATAAATGCCGATCAGTGATGAAATCTTTTTTTTTTTGAAATGGAGTCTCGCTTTCTCGCCCAGTCTGGAGTGCAGTGGCCGGACCTCAGCTCACTGCAAGCTCCGCCTC
>NW_012114844.1:4229170-4229792 GCF_000951035.1 Colobus angolensis palliatus | reverse complement strand
GCCCAAAATGTCAGTAGTGCCAAGTTGAGAAATCCTGTGTTAGACTCCAGAGCTGCAGTGGTATTGGAATATGCAGATGATGCACTGTGCAGTGGCAGGGGCACCATTCTCACTGTGGGGTGTAGTTTGCATAGCCATAGAATTACAAGTATGATATAATAAGGTAAATAAATGTGCAAGTTTGTACCCCAGGAAGACAGCACCAGGTCTTTGTTTTCTGCTCTCCCTCCGGTATCTGGCACAGAGGTTGGCACAGTGAGCAGCTAGTTGACATTTGTTGAATTAATGAATGAATTGAACGAGATATCACATTAGGCTCTAGTGTGGCTAAGTTGTAGCAGATGCTAAATATTTAAGAATAATTTATGGCAGAAACTTAAAATTATAGTTAATGTCTGTTTTTATCTGCAGGTTGGCTAAAGACTACTAATATCCATATTTGACTGCTGACTATGTTGGTTGACTTTTTTTCCAAATCATTACCTTTTGATAAGAAAATCATGATTCTTCATGGAAAAATGCCAGAGCAAAGCACTATCAAATGTTCCTAGAATTTTTTTTTTGTGACAGTTTCACTCTGTCACCCAGGCTGGAGTGCAGTGGCACAATCTCGGCTCACTGC
>NW_012114844.1:4227284-4228279 GCF_000951035.1 Colobus angolensis palliatus | reverse complement strand
TACCCAACATAGTAAGATAATGTACTTTATTTCATTTGATCCAGATGAGAGTGAAGCAGATAAGCAGAGGTTCTCCTTTGTACTAATGTTTTATAATGGAAAAATAAAAATGTTCACAAGAATGGTCCAATGTAATGAGTTAAAAAGTTGTTGCCATACCCATTTAACAATTATTGACATATTGCTAACAGATATCCTTATTTTATATGGGCTAGACAATTATGGGCCAGACGCGGTGGCTCACACTTGTAATCCCAGCACTTTGGGAGGCCGAGGCAGGTGGATTTGTTGAGCTCAGGAGTTCAAGACCAGTCTGAGCAACGTCTCTACAGAAAAATACAGAAAAATTAGCTGGGCATGGTGGTGCATGCCTGTCGTCCCAGCTACTCGGGAGGTTGAGGCAGGAGGATTGCTTGAGCCCAGGAGATCGAGACTACAGTGAGCCAAGATTGTGCGCTGTACTCCAGCTTGGGCGACAGAGTGAGACCCTGTCTAAAAAAAACAAAAAAAAAAAAATGTGGGTTATGGAGGTTAACAGCTAATCAATGGTGCCAAGTATTCAAATTAAGGTTTTCAGCTTTGCAGTTCTGTGTCCTTTCCTTTCCACCATACTAAAACTAAGAAGCAAGGTTACATTTCTTTGAAAATAAATGTGGTTTCACCAAACGATTTGACTGTGATTTTTTTTTTAAATGTCATTCTCCCAGTTCCTAAAACTTTAAGCAATGAATGATAGAGTTAAAATTGAATTTGCAAAACCAAAATATAAATATATAAAAGTGTTAGTGATATTACTCTATACACATTTATACCTTTGTTAGGTATTCAGCTTAGTTTTTCTCTTAGCAGCTGTACTTTTAACTACTTTAGAAGAATTATCCCATTAAATTTTTGTTTTGTTCTTATCCTATTTTTAGTGTGCTTCACTGCTTGGTTTCCTTTGTTTTTCTGAGATATGTGGTTTATATGCTATTAGCAGGTTGTATTATAATTAC
>NW_012114844.1:4220913-4222179 GCF_000951035.1 Colobus angolensis palliatus | reverse complement strand
GAGCTTGAGATAGGAGGGAGGCTGAGGTGGGACGATTGCTTGAGTCCAGGATTTCAGGCTGCAGTGAGCCATGATGGCGCCACTGCACTCTAGTCCGGGTGACAGGGCGAGACCCAGTCTCAAAAAAAAAAGCAATTACTGTCATCAGCCTATATGTAGTGCTATAGCGATGCCAGAAAAATGTTCATTTTGAATAGGATGAGCAAATGTTAACTATTTAAAACAACCTTTAAAAAGAACTTTTCCATTTAATTCAGTTTATTTAGAATTTAGCTCACATATAGTGTCAGTCTTTCCTACTGGACTGTAAATGTCGATGTCGTCTGTCAGTATGTTCCCAGTGCCTGTCTGATGTTTGTTAAATTAATGAATAAGTAAACATCAACGTGGGCTAGAGCTGTCGGGGGTGTGGCATTCATTAGGTTAATCTAGAAAGTTGTCACAAGATGGAAGATGTTATTGTGACAAGAGCATGAAGCCAAGGGTGCCCCTCAGAGCTCTGCAGTTAATGAACTCTGTAGCAGCAACCCTTCTGGTCATGCATATATCCTGATTTGTAAAATGCAACCCTTCTGGTCATGCATTATATCCCATAAATCCTGGGATGCATTGGATTGTCTCCTTTTCAACATGCTGAGGTTTGTGAACAGTGTAAACTGAAAACATTTACAGCCAGATAAAAAAGCATGACTGCTAAGAATTTAAGTGCACTATCAAGGTTTTATGCTAAAATACCTTTGACATTTGCACCAGATACTGCTATAAAGTGTCATAAGAAAATGGTATTTCTAGTATGGGATGTATTGCGAAGATATTCACAAAACAGTATCTTGAAGATTCTCATTAGGTAGAATGTTGAGATTAATTTAGTATTTTATTTATACCCTGTCTACTTTCTTTCAAACAAGATTTGAGATAGCAATTCAAGCTAGTTTTTTCCCCACTCAGGCAAAAGTTCCTTAGATGCTATTGAAAGACATTTTAGGCTGGGTGCAGTGGCTTACACCTGTAATCCCAGCACTTTGGGAGGCAGAGGCAGGCAGATTGCTTGAGCTCAGGAGGAATTTAAGACCAGTCTGGGCAACATAGTGAAACCCCATCTCTACCAAAAATATAAAAAATGAGCCAGTTGTGGTGCATGACTGTGGTCCCAGTTACTCAGGAGGCTGAGGTGGAAGGATCGCTTGAGCCCAGGAGGTCGAGGGCTGCAGTGAGCCAAGATTGCACCATTGCACTCCAGCCTGAGTGACAGAGACCCTGTGTCCT
>NW_012114844.1:4218559-4220403 GCF_000951035.1 Colobus angolensis palliatus | reverse complement strand
TGAGCCGAGATCACACCGCTGCACTCCAGCCTGGGTGACAGAGCGAGACTCCATCTCAAGATAAATAAATAAAAAATAAAATAAATATATTTAAAAAATTAAACTAGTTATTCAGGGAAGCAGGACACAAACTCTTGAGGAGTAGGTTATTTATGAAGAACTAGGCAGCAAAGGAGAACTGGGAAATAGGTTTCCTTGAGCTAGAGTACCCGGGTATTCGTTCATATCTCTGCGTGGAAGACATGGTCTGTCATCATAAAGAGAAGATTTTGTGAAAGTGTTAATTTCTCTCCAACCATTTCTTTTAGGTTGGAGAAGAACTATCACTAGCTACTGTAATCCTTGTGTGTATATTTGCTGATTAATAAGCCAGTGACATTTTTGTTTCAAGTAAAAGTGGTTTTTTTCATAATATTATTAGTCTTAAGTAAATGTCATGCTTGCATTTTATACATTTCACATTTCCTTAAGTGATCCCAGGCCAGAGAACACTGAAAACTCATTTCTTCAGAGAGGCTTATTCCAGCTCTGTAGGAGTATAAACATAACTGTGATCCCCAAATCTAACCAGTCTTTGGCCATGGTATCCAAAACATTTTATATTTTGACTCTTTTTTTTTTTTAAACTGTTTATATTTTGACTTTTTTTTTTTTTTTAACAACTTAGGTCCTAAAATATATTTTTTTTGAAGAAAAAAGTTTATTTTAGTATATTTAATGGCACATGTTTCCTGATTTTTGAACAGGAGTTCCTCCTCTTCATTTTACATTGGGCCTTGTGAATTATTTAGCCAATCATGCTCACATTCACACACAAACATACATACATACATACGTTTATTTATTTATTTATTTGTGTTTTGAGACAGAGTCTCGCTCTGTTGGCCACGTAGAGTGCAGTGGCATACTGTAGGCTCACTGCAACCTCTGTCTCCCGGACTCAACCTATTCTCCTGCCTCAGCCTCCTGAGTAGCTGAGATTACAGGTGTGTGCTGCCATGCCTGACTAATTTTTGTGTTTTTAGTAGAGACAGAATTTCACCATGTTGGCCAGATTGGTCTCAAACTCCTTACCTCAGGTAATCTGTCTGCCTCGGCTTCCCAAATTGCTGGGATTACAGACATGAGCCACCGCCTATTTATTTTCTTACTGATCTTGAAATAAACCTTTCTTGACTCTTTATCCTCAGTATCCCTATATCAGCTAACTTTTGAAAGAGGTCATTCCTGTCTTTGCACTCTGTCTTAAACATACTCCAAGTCATCTCTCTTCTCTTCCCGTAGATGGCGTTTGTTAGATTCACCGTCGACCTCAATGTTGCTAATCCAGCACTCAGTTCTCAGCTGCCTCTCCATGGCTCACCAGTAGCATCAACAGATTGGGAGGCTCAACCCTTCTTGCTACATTTTCTTCATTTAGCTTCTAGGACAGCATGCTATCTGCTATCTTTGAGTTCTTCCTTCCTTATTCCCTAAAAAGCAGTTTTATACAAATGTTTTATACAAATATAACAATATATTATACAAATATAGTAGCAAAATATGTCAAAGCTAAATAAGTCACTCAATATTTATATATTTCATATTAAGATTATGCCAGTAAGGTCAGGCACAGTGGCTCACATCTGTGATCCCAGCACTGTGGGAGGCTGAGGTGGGCAGATCACCGAAGGTCAGGAGTTCAAGACCATCTTGGCCAACATGGTGGAACCTCGTCTCTACTAAAAATACAAAAATTAGCCTGGCATGGTGTTGGATACCTGTAGTTTCAGCAACTCGGGAGGCTAAGGTGGGAGAATTGCCTGAATCCCAGTGGCAGAGGTGGTGATGAGCCGAGATCACAC
>NW_012114844.1:4198123-4216738 GCF_000951035.1 Colobus angolensis palliatus | reverse complement strand
CTGTGTTCAAACTTTTTTTTTTTTTTTTTTTTTTTTTTTTTTTGGAGACAATCTCTCTCTATGGCCCAGGTTGGAGTGCAGTGGCCTGATCTTGGCTCACTGCAACCTTTGCCTCCTGGGTTTGAACTTTTGTTTGAAAGTGTAGGGATCTGTGGGAGAGAAGCCAGTACATTAACTTTTAGAAATTTGTTATACAGGATTATCTGAACCTTCTTCTATTGCAAAACATGAAGATAGTTTGCTTAAGGATTTATTTCAAGACTACGAAAGATGGATTCGTCCTGTGGAACACCTGAATGACAAAATAAAAATAAAGTTTGGACTTGCAATATCTCAATTGGTGGATGTGGTAGGTGTGCGTATCCTTCTGTATTCAATTTCTCACAGATTTAGTGAGAGCCTGGTGTGTGGCCAGGCACTGTGCTAGGCACCAAGGATTGCAAAGGTGATGGAGGCAGTCCTTTGCTTGAAGGAACTCACCAGGGAAAAGTAATGATTGTGTCACATACATGATAACACACTGTGTTTATATATTTTATAGTTTAGAAACTGTTTATCTCAATTTGGTAATTATAAGTCTATCTTTAACAAATTCAAAGATCTAAAACATTGTATATTCCTTAAATGTGTTAAAAATAGGTTCAAAAAGTTTAAGAGTAACTTGTTAGCTTGAAAGTAGGGAAAAGAAAAAAAAAATTTTTATGTTTAGGAGAAAAAGTCCAAAAATAGAGTGATAGATTCTTAGGACCTAAAAGTATCACAAGAGATCATTATCTTGGGCTCACACTTAAAACATTTCAGAAATTTTTCCATGTGACATTCATAAGTAGAATAAGTTCCCTTGATAAATTGTTCCTATTGCCAAGGGATTCTATTTAAACTAAAACATTCATGTTAATTTTTAAACTAGTTTCTTCTTGTTCTGAATGTGTAAATCAGTAATTATTTCCCTGTTGTGTTCCCAGAATAACCAAGTATATGTATACGTGTATATATATGTATGTATATATATATATATATGTTTTAAAATAACATTTATAGATATGCTTTGTGTTCTGATTATGGAAGCAATGGGTGATTTTTGTAGAGAATTTGGAAAGGGCAAAAAATTACAAATGCGAAGTTAAAAATTGACTGTAATTGTACTACCCGGAGATGACTAATATTAATAATTAGTTGTGTTTCTTGCCAGACTTTCTTTGTGTGTATGTTACAAAATTGGAATAATATTTTAGAAATAATTTGTTTACTGCTTTTTCTCTACTACGACATAATGAACATTTTCCTATGTCATTACATGCTCTTCAAATGTAATTTTTAGTGGTTACATATTTCATCTATAATTTATTTAAGCATTCTCCCATTTTGAACAGAAGCTTGTTTCCAGTTTTTCTTATTATAATTAACAATGATGAATATATTTGTACACAAATGCCTGAACATCTCCTTTCCTTAAGAAAGGCAGTTAGTGAACCAAAGGATATACCTTTTTCAAAGTCTATAGCTGTGTCATCTAACTGCTTCCAGAAAGGTTAATGAATATATATGGACTGTGCACTCAGCCTTTGGCTAGTCAGTATGGGGAGATTTTAAATGAAAATAGGAAAGTGAAAAAGTAAGGTGGTGGCCAGGCATGGTGGCTCACGCCTGTAATCCCAGCACTTTCAGAGGCCAAGGCGGGTGGATCACTTGAGGTTGGGAGTTTGAGACCAGCCTGGGCAATATAACAAAACCCACTTTCTACCAAAAATACAAAAATTAGCTGGGCGGTGGTCCGTGCCTGTAATCCCAGCTATTCAGGAGGCTGAGACAGGAGAATCGTTTGAACCCCGGGAGGCAGAGGTTGCAGTGAGCTGAGATTGTGCCACTGTACTCCAACCTGGGCAACAGAGCAAGACTGTCTCAAAAAAAAAAAAAAAAAAACAGGAAAAGAAAAGTAAGGTGGGTGGGGCTTGCTCTCAAAGATCTTTCTGGTTGAGGTCATTGGCAAACAAATGGTGTAGAAAACTGTAGCACTAAATCATGATACCAGAAAGAGCTGGGAATTCAGATCTTGATGAATGACCTTATCAAAGAAGGTAGGGTAGATGAGGTGGCACCTGAGCTGGCTTTGTAGGAGGTGTAGGGTTTGACATGGCAGAGAGGAAAAGTATTTAAGTACAAAGGAACAATATAATCGTAGGTATGTGTGATAACTGAGCCTTGCTGTACAGCTGTTTAGATCAAAAGATGAATGTTGGGAGCCCTGGCATACAGGAGTGGTATGACTGGATGATGGAGAAGATGAGGAGGATCCCTGCATGCCACTTTGTCTTTGCTCCTGCCATGTTTACTTCTTGGGAGAGCTTTCCAACCGGCACTAACCATTTATTATTCAAGGCCAAATTCATCTGTCAGACCCTTTGTGAAACTTTCCAGACTGCATAAGACAGCCTCTCCTGTGTTCAAACTTTTTTTTTTTTTTTTTTTTTTGCACTTTAATATGGTGCCCATTATACTCACTGGTACTCATGTGCTCTGGCGTTTCATCTTCAAAACTAGGTGAGCTTTATTCCTTGTATCTGTCCTAGAGCCTAGCACCGTATCTGGTACATAGTAAATGCTGAATGACTGAGAGACCTGATAGGCAACAGACATGATCAAAGCAGTACTTTCAGAAGATCAGTAAAACAGTAATGTACATGATTTTGAGGAGTGAAAGAGAGACTAGAAGATGAGAGGCAAGTTAGAAGACCACACAAAAGGAGCAGGACTTGACCACTGAATATGGAGGGAGGCATCACATTTTGAAGCCTAGGTGATTAGAGTGGAAGAGTAACACATTTGAAAAACGTCCACTATTCACAATAGCAAAGACTTGGAATCAACCCAAATGACCATCAGTGACAGACTGGATTAAGAAAATGTGGCACAAACACACCATGGAATACTATGCAGCCATAAAAAAGGATGAGTTTGCATCCTTTGTAGGGACATGGATGCAGCTGGAAACCATCATTCTTAGCAAACTATCACAAGAACAGAAAACCAAACACCACATGTTCTCACTCATAGGTGGGAACTGAACAATGAGATCACTTGGACTCGGGAAGGGGAACATCACACACCGGGGCCTATCATGGGGAGGGGGGAGGGGGGAGGGATTGCATTGGGAGTTATACCTGATATAAATGACGAATTGATGGGTGCTGACGAGTTGATGGGTGCAGCACACCAACATGGCACAAGTATACATATGTAACAAACCTGCACGTTATGCACATGTACCCTAGAACTTAAAGTATAATAATAAAAAAAAAATCACAATTATGTTGTTAAATGAGAAAAAAAGAAAAGAAAAGAAAAGAAAAATACTGTCGGCCGGGCGTGGTGGCTCACGCCTGTAATCCCAGCACTTTGGGAGGCTGAGGCAGGCAGATCACGAAGTCAGGAGATCGAGACCATCCTGGCTAACGTGGTGAAACCCTGTCTCTACTAAAAAATACAAAAAAATTAGCCAGGCGTGGTGGCAGGTGCCTGTAGTCCCAGCTACTTGGGAGGCTGAGGCAGGAGAATGGCGTGAACCCGGGAGGTGGAGCTTGCAGTGAGCTGAGATCATGCCACTGCACTCCAGCCTGGGTGACAGAGTGAGACTCCATCTCAGAAAAAAGAAAAAGAATCTTCATTGTTATGGGAGTAGGGCAGAGAAGATGATGAGTTTGATTGTGGTTTGAAGTGTTAATTCCAAAGAAAATGTTCACTAGCTTTTGGGAAGTCAAGACTAGCTCTGAGATGACAGATGAGAACAAGGATGTCCATCTGGAATTGCTGGCTTGGAGGTGACTGTTGAAAACTTTGATGAGTTTTTTTGTTTTTGTTTTTGCCCTTGCCTCTCACCTCCCACTTTGATGAGTTTTTAAAGTTAGTGGGAAGAGCAGGAACCTGATCCTTGAGGAACATTTGTAGAAAGTGGTAGAAGGAAGGGCTAACCAAGCAGAGAAGTTGGGGAAGGGTTGCTTCTTGAGAGAAGAGCCCAGAAAATGAAATGTCATTGATAACGAACATGGAAGAGGACTGGAGTCGGGGAGATGAAGGGTGAGGGCCCTGGAGATGGAGAATGGAAAATTCACTGAATTGTGTCTGAGCTATTTTAGGTTCCTTTTATCGCTAAGCTCCCTGGAATCATATTTGGTGGATTCCTACCTTATTTCCCACATATTCTGTCTTTTTTTTTTTTAATCTCGTTTTTGGCTTGTTTTGATTTTAAAGATAAAATCTTTTTATAAATATGATTACCCCTGAAACTCTTCTGCTATGCTTACACTTGTAGTTAACATTTTTCCATTTATTAGTGGTTTCCTCCTGGGGATCATCCTACATTTGTCTGTCCACATTTTAACACCTCTGAAATCATCATGTGTCTTATAATTCATGGCAGCTTGAAATTCATTGCCAACTTTTTTTTCTCCTCTTAGTGCTAAGCACATAAAATAATACTGTGCTTATATCTTAGACTGCATCTTAAATTTGAGGAAATATAGTAGTTGAGATGATTAACGTTAAATGCAAAAATGCCAAAGGTATCTTTTAGTGTAGTTTATCTGAAATAGAGAGTATGTTGAAAGGAATAATGTGAAATTAGGCTGGAAGAAAGATCCTAGCTTTCTAGAGAACCAGACTGATGAATGAAATATGGGTACTATGTGAAGAAGTGTATTTATATAACAATGTGAAATTTATCATTTAAAGAATTATTGTTTCTGTAATTGAAATCAACCTTATTTAAATTTTTGCTTTTTAAAGGATGAGAAAAATCAGTTAATGACAACAAACGTCTGGTTGAAACAGGTATGTGTAAAATTCAAACAGGCACCCAATTAGTGACTGAGACACCTATTTTTATTATATGTCTTGTAGCAGAAATACAAGAGGATGTATATTTGTGAATATGAATGAATACGTGAATTCAATCCACCTGCCTTGGTGGATTGGCAGGATACAGAAAGATGAGGGTAGATGGAATGCTTGTATTTATTCAGCTAGTATTTTTGGAGTGCCTATTATGTGCCAGACAGTGTTATGTGGAAACAGCAGTGAACAAAACAGACAAAAAACCCTGTGGTATTAGTCTGTCTTCACCCTGCTATAAGGACATACCCAAGGCTGGGTAGTTTATAAAGGGAAGAGGTTTAATGGATTCATAGTTCAGCATGGCTGGGGAGGCTTCATAATGATGGTGGAAGGCGAAGGAGGAGCAAAGGCATGTCTTACATGGCAGCCGGCAAGAGAGCGTATGCAGGGGAACTGCCCTTTATAAAACCATCAGATCTCATGAGACTTATTCACTATCACAAGAACAGCACAGGAAATACCGTCTCCCTTGATTCAGTTACCTTTCACTGGGTCCCTCCTACAACATGTGGGGATTATGGGAGCTACAATTCAAGATGAGATTTGGGTGGAGACAGCCAAACTACATCACCTGCCCTCATGGAACTTCATTCTAGTGGGGGAAAAATAGCAAGTAAGTTGTATAGTACCTTAGAAACTGATAAGCTTGGGGAAAAACACACTGGAAAAGAAGATAGGGAATATTTGGGGGGTGTACTTATAAAAATGGTGGTCAGAGAAAACAGCACTGAGAAGACAATGTCTGAACAAAGTCTTGGCGGAGAGGGAGCAAGCCATGTGTATATCTGGGGAGGAGTGTTCCAGGCAGCAGGACCTGCAAGTGCAAAGGTTTCTGAGGCTGGTGTGTGCGTAGTGTGTTTAAGCAGTTGCAAAGAGGCTGGTGTGGCTAGTGGTGAGAGAACCATTGGGGAGAGGGGGTGTAGGAGATGGCGTCAGATAAGCAAAAAGAGGCTGGTGGAGTAGCAGCTGCTTATAGTCCACTGCAAGGATTCTGACTCTCTGAGGTGGAAATGGGCAAGAATGAAATGAATTTTTTTTTTTTTTGTAAATAGTCCCTTTTATATAAAGGACTTTTGTTTTTTTTCTGGGCCACCATACATATATCCTAACTGCTGTTGAATGCTTCCTTTTGTTTTTCTTTGTCCCTAATTTTTATACCTACTAGTTGTTTCCTAACCCCAAACTCCTGAAAGGCATATATGCTTTTCTCAGGCTGCAGCTCCTAACTTGATCACAGAATTGTAACTGCATGGAGGGTAGGGCAAGGTGTTGAAATATGCAGAATGTGCAATAAATCCAACTCCCTTTTGCGTGGACCAGAACAGCCAAATTGGGTGACAATACATCTGGAAAAAAGAATGTTTCCCTTGAATACGTGTGGCTTCAAGTACTGGATGTAGTCAGTCAGTTGATGGGAGAAGAGCTGCTGAGCAGAGCCATGAACACATCTAGCTCTGGTTCTCACCTGTGTCTCACAGGGACCATGGTGAGAACCACCACACAAGGGGACAGGGTTATCTGGTGCCCATAATAAGAAAGATAGGGAGGTGTTCTCTATTGGGGGTAGAGGTGATCTCATGTCTAAAATTCCTGGTGTGAAAAAAAGTATAGTATTCACTGTTTTTGACTATTAGTTTTATTGAAATTGAGGCAGATTTCTTTGTTTTAAAGGAATGGATAGATGTAAAATTAAGATGGAACCCTGATGACTATGGTGGAATAAAAGTGATACGTGTTCCTTCAGACTCTGTCTGGACACCAGATATCGTTTTGTTTGATAAGTAAGTTATATTCTAAATATAGTTTCATATTTCCAAAAGAAAACATTTGTGTTTCTGTTAGGCACTAATAATTTTTCTCCCTTTTGAAAATTGTTTAGGTATAAAAATCAGATGACATGACTGCATGTATTGGGTATGATTACATGTTTTATAGATGAGGAAACAGAGGCTTAGGGTGGTGGTTCACAGAGCTATCACGTGGCAGATCACAGAGCTATCACGTGGCGGGGTAGGGGGGTCACACCAAGGGGACTGATACTTCCACTTACCCTTTGATTTACTAGACTACATATTTGGCGGACTTCCAGATTTTTTAAATATGTTATTTACATCGTTGAGGTCATATTTTATGTTGAATTGTGCATCCTTCTAATTGTGTTTAAATACTGTATTGTCATTTTCCCACAATGAGGAATGCTGGGTTAATTATTAATTCATCTTTAGAGGCATCCTACCTAGCTGTGTTTTGAGGATTTTTTTTTTTTTTTAAACTTAGGGGAGAGGATAATTCTGGCTACCAATTTTATTTTTTTCTAAGACCACTCCTGGGCAAATCTGGGAATTTGTGCTTATCTTAAAGCACTTTATCTAATTTGAAAGAAGGCCATTTGGCATGAGGACAGACCAACTGCTATGCAAAAATATCTTTAATCTTTTGACACCTTTTACCTCCATGCTTCTTAAGAAGTGAACAAAGCTTGTAAGGACACATGATGCAGCTTCCTGGAGCATCATTTTATTTTCAGTAATTGAAAACATTTTTATATTAAACATGGATATATTACAGAATAGTGTGCAAAAGCCACATTAATTTGAAGACAAAGAGCAACATTTTAAAGAAACCTTATGTTGGTGGTGTGCTTTCCTGCTAGACGTTTCTAGTATATGAATTCACTTGGTGGGAGAGCTTGAGAGGCACAGCTGCTTTTCAGGGTCATGCCCAGCTTGGTGTTGATGGTCTTTCCCCATCAAAGTAAAAAACGGCCAGTATTTGTGATGAAGGAAGAAGAGCACTGTGCAGGGAGTCTAGGAATGTGGATTCAGGTTCTGGCTGTATGCCTGCCCATTGTGTAAATAGCCTGAGTCTGTTTTGTGTGTAAGGTGAGGTCTTTTCAATCATTAGAATCTCAGGCTTCTGTGAAATAGAGATTTGTCAGTTCTGGAGTAGATGCAGAAGAAGGGATTCGGTTCTCATAGAGTTAGATATTTAAGGAATATATTCCTGGAACAGGAATATCTGTGTAGCAGATATTCGTGTAGCAGGTATATCTTATCTGAAGTATAGTAATTTAAAAATTATTTCATGCAATCAGTGATAGGCCTGCATTTATATTAGGCTTATATTAATACAATTCATGTGCATTGTTTAATTTCTGCATTGTTATCATCTATGTGTGTATTTTAGTGCAGATGGACGTTTTGAAGGGACCAGTACGAAAACAGTCGTCAGGTACAATGGCACTGTCACCTGGACTCCACCAGCAAACTACAAAAGTTCCTGTACCATAGATGTCACGTTTTTCCCATTTGACCTGCAGAACTGTTCCATGAAATTTGGTTCTTGGACTTACGATGGATCACAGGTTGATATAATTCTAGAGGACCAAGATGTAGACAAGAGAGATTTTTTTGATAATGGAGAATGAGAAATTGTGAGTGCAACGGGGAGCAAAGGAAACAGAACTGACAGCTGTTGCTGGTATCCATATATCACTTACTCATTTGTAATCAAGCGCCTGCCTCTCTTTTATACCTTGTTCCTTATAATACCCTGTATTGGGCTATCATTTTTAACTGTACTTGTCTTCTATCTTCCTTCAAATGAAGGTGAAAAGATTTGTCTCTGCACTTCAGTACTTGTGTCTTTGACTGTCTTCCTTCTGGTTATTGAAGAGATCATACCCTCATCTTCAAAAGTCATACCTCTGATTGGAGAGTATCTGGTATTTACCATGATTTTTGTGACACTGTCAATTATGGTAACTGTCTTCGCTATCAACATTCATCATCGTTCTTCCTCAACACATAATGCCATGGCGCCTTGGGTCCGCAAGATATTTCTTCACAAGCTTCCCAAACTGCTTTGCATGAGAAGTCATGTCGATAGGTACTTCACTCAGAAAGAGGAAACTGAGAGTGGTAGTGGACCAGAATCTTCTAGAAACACATTGGAAACTGCACTCGATTCTATTCGCTACATTACAAGACACATCATGAAGGAAAACGATGTCCATGAGGTCTGTGATGTGTATTTACAAACGCAGATCTGCTTCCATTCTAAGTTCAGAAGTTACTTTCATTAATTTTGGCAGAGTAAACAGCATGACCCTTAAGTAAGACTAAGCATAGATTGAGGGCCAGAATGGTTGACATAATTTTCTATAAAAGATCTTTACTAAGGCTTGTTTCAGTTAAAACACCTGCAAAATGGGGCATCTACACAAATCGCACTTCTCCACTTCCCCCATCAGCATCTTGGATAACTCTAAAGAAAATTTAGTGTTATATATTCTAAGGAATAATATTCCTGCCATATTTCTTGGCTCTGACATGATGAATTTTTTTAATTTCTTGGGTTGAGGGCAGTGGGTGAACTGTTTTAATTTTGTCTTCAGTAACTTTGTTTCTAAATTGTGACAATCTGAAGGCAGAACTCTATTATAACAGTTAATGGAGTTATCAAAAGTTATTTTAGGCTGGGCGCAGTGTCTTCACGCCTGTAATCCCAGCACTTTGGGAGGCTGAGGCGGGTGGCTCATTTGAGGTCAGGAGTTTGAGATCAGCCTGGCCAACATGGTGAAACCCCATCTCTACTAAAAATACAAAAATTAGCCGGGTATGGTGGCACATGCCTGTAGTCCCAGCCACTCAGGAGGCTGAGGCAGGAGAATCGCTTGAACCTGGGAGGTGGAGGTTGCAGTGAGCCGAGATCACACCATTGCACTCCAGCCTGGGTGACAGAGCAAGACTCTGTCTTAAAAAAAAAAAAAAAAGTTATGATAAAGAATGAGCCTAATGTGGAACTTACAAATATAGCCAATATATTTTTCTAAAACAAATCTTTTTGTTCATTTATAAGAGAATGTTAGGGAAATTAAGAGAAGTAAGGTGTTCTTTTGTGTTATGTGTTATATATCAGAGGATTCATTGACACTTAGTGTTTACTGTGCTTAATTTGCCTAAAATCAAAAATTTGCTTAAAACTTTCTTATAGAAAAATTGCTGTGTCTCCTTAAGGTTAATATTTAAAATTCAAGAATTGAACATGAATACATTTTAATTTTATTAATGCGATCACATTGGCCTGCATTTTCTTTCGAAATGTGTAAGATTTCAGTTTTGTCGTGGTTATGTCTTCTGTTGTGTATTATTTTAAACCTATGACTATAGTAATATTTTCATAATTGAATGCACATTAAAATTATGTGAATTATAATTTGTAGAGCTATTTTAAATGGAAAATCTTCCATCAGGTATGAGGAGACATACCCCAAAAGGGACATTTGATGTATATTTTTTTAAAACTTTTTTTCATATTTGAATGATTTAATTTCAATAAGACTTTCCTTCCTTATTTATTAATTTCAATAGGTTTTTGGGGAGCATGTGTTTGGTCACATGCATAAGTTCTTTCATGCTGATTTCTGAGACTTTGGGCAACCAACATAAAAACTTTTTAATGCTTGTGGGTTTGTAAAGTATCTATTTGGTGGTAGCATAATTAAATTAGGTTATAAGGTTTGGAGCTATCAATGGAGTTTTCAAAAGTACATTATATTTATTAGATAATGGTTTAGACTGAGATGGAATTTAATAAACGTCTGCAAAATACTGTGCAAAAGGGCCATGGCTTATACTACTAGGATCAGGGAGGCTGGCTTTATTTTCAGAAGAAAACTTAGAAGCAGAGGTGGCCAGGTGCGGTGGCATGCCCTGTAATCCCAGCACTTTGGGAGGCCAAGGCAGGTGGATCATGAGGTCAGAAGTTTGAGACCAGCCTGGCCAATGTGGTGAAACCCTGTCTCTACTAAAAATAGAAAAATTAGCTGGGTGTGGTGGTGTGCGCTTGTAGTCCCAGCCACTTGGGAGGCTGAGGCAGGAGAATCACTTAAACTTGGGAGGCAGAGGTTGCAAGTGAGCTGAGATCGCACCACTGCACTCCAGCCTGGGGGACAGAGCGAGACTCCGTCTCAAAATAAAAGAAGCAGAGAAGTAACAGAGTGTTTACAATGCCCTAAATTCTAAATTATCCTACACCTTGGAGGCACAGTTCCTATAGAGGAACTATATAGACACCATCCTTCATAGAGGCTCAGGGCCAGGGAAGCCCCTGGTCAAGGAGATGGCCTGGTAGAAAGGGCTGCTCAGTGGCTGGGCTCATCCTTCTCTTTTCTTTGTGGCGGCTCTGAGCTGTTGAGCCAGCTCCCTACTAAAGCTGGCTCCAGGGAAGACCGTTCTGTGCTCATGAAATTAGACTGAAGTGGTCCCTAGGAAATCCAAAAATAAATAAAGTGTGTATGTGGGGAAGATGAACAGCTTTCTAACATGTATTATTCTGAACCAACTTTTAATTTGGCATGAAATTAATCTCAGGCTAGAGTCTCTGAAAATATTAAAATAAGTAAACACTGCTGGGCAAGAATAAACAGCAAGAATAACTACATAGTAAGAATAACTTTTAGTTTATTGTAAAATATCCAAGTAGTCTATTTTAATTTTTATTTTAATCTATCAAAATAAACCACTTGTAATATAAGTTGATGTGTAAATGAACATATTTTGTAGTGTCTTTTAAAGCTTATATCTATAACAGACTGTCAGGCTAGTGTCTGTCCCTGAGCTGAGTATAGGGTCAGTTACTGTTTACAGGCAGCAGTGGGAGGCAGAAACTGACCTGGCTTCTAACTCAGTGTGTTTGTTACATGTGAAAATATGCACAGAATTTACAATTATGTAATGCGTTTTTATTTTTCCATAACAGGTTGTTGGAGATTGGAAATTCGTAGCCCAGGTTCTTGATCGGATGTTTCTGTGGACTTTTCTTTTCGTTTCAATTGTTGGATCTCTTGGGCTTTTTGTTCCTGTTATTTATAAATGGGCAAATATATTAATACCAGTTCATATTGGAAATGCAAGTAAGTGAAGCCTCCCAAGGGACCGAAGTATACCTTTAGTTAACACACATATATCTTACGGCACTTAAAAAATTATGAACATGTAAGTTATGTGTTAAATTTGGTGCAAGCTTTAACAGACTAACAGTTGCTAACCTCAATTTATGTTAACAGATGATCCATTTGAACAGTTGGCTGTATGACTGAAGTAGTAACTGATGAGATAACATTTGATCTTCTAAAAATAGCAGCAAAATATTATCTGAACTGTACTAGTGAAAATTCTAGTATTTGTATCCTGGCAAATAATACTAATTTATAATCCACAGTAAAGTTCATCCTTTGTGCTAGAGAATTCCAGTTGTATTTGAAGACTGATTTTAAAACTTTTCTGCATTTGGTAAAGGTATATAAACTTTCCTGTACTCACTGAGTAACAGCTAATCTTTAATATATTATACTGCTATATTTAAAAAGCTGACTACTTGATATAATTACTTAATGTGATGCTTGATATAATAATTACTTAATGTGGCCGGGCACGGTGGCTCACACCTGTAATCCCAGCACTTTGGGAGGCCAAGGCAGGCGGATCACCTGAGATTGGGAGTTCAAGACCAGCCTGACCAACATGGAGAAACCCCGTCTCTATTAAAAATACAAAATTAGCCGGGGTAGTGGTGCACACCTGTAATGCCAGCTATTTGGGAGGCTGAGGCAGGGGAATCGCTTGAACCCAGGTGGTGGAGGTTGCAGTGAGCTGAGATCATGCCATTGCACTCCAGCCTGGGCAACAAGAGCGAAACTCTGTCTCAAATAACAACAACAACAACAACAACTTAATGTGATGTTGCTTTTTCATAACCAACGTTTTTAAAATAAATGAAAAACAGGAATTGAGAACTCCTTTAAGGCTTACTTTATTCTTTAGATGCTTAAACTTAATAATTATTGTGTTAACTATTTCTGTAGCTTACCTTCCACTGTAAAGTCATATAGTAGACAACTCCTGTGGTCACGCAGTAGCATATCCTTAACATTAATTTCAATCCTGTTGTCCACATTTCCCACAATTAATAGAACCATCTTCTATATAAATTGTGGTAGTATCTCTTTATCCTTGGTCTTAGAATAGTCAGTCCACTACAATCACATGAACCCCATTTAAAAAACATATTTAGGGCCGGGGCAGTGGCTCACATCTGTAATCCAAGCACTTTGGGAGGCCGAGGCAGGTGGATCACTTGAGGTTAGGAGTTTGAGACTAGCCTGGCCAACATGGTGAAGCCCCGTCTCTACTAAAAATACAAAAGATTAGTTGGGCATGGTAGTAGGTGCCTGTAGTCCCAGCTACTCAAGAAGCTGAGGCAGGAGAATCACTTGAACCTGGGAGGTGGAGGTTGCAGTAAGCCGAGACTGCACCATTACACTCCAGCCTGGGCAACAAGAGCGAAACTCTGTCTCAAAAAATAAATAATAAAAAACACATTTAGGTCTAACTCATTCTGTGAAAAAAGTCTTTTAATATTAAAAATAGTATTCTAATTTGGTATAAGCACACTGTTATATACTTGTAATATTTCAACTTTCTCTCCTTCATTCTAACAATTACAATAATAGAATCTTACAGTTGCAAGGGCCTTTAGATGTAATCAATCTTAGTCTATTAGTACAGCATAAATGATTTAGTACAGTATAATGTATCAAGGATAAAACAGTTACATTTCATCTCTAAATGTCACCACTTCAGGTGTGACCAGGTAGCAAACACTGACAAAAACCCTGCGTTCAATTTAGGACTCTTAGCTGTTGAGATCACAAACACCTCATTTATTTATAATAAGTAACCTAAGTTCAAGCTAATGCTCTTTGGAAGACAGAGGAGACCCTGTCTAATTTGCATTTAATTGTAGGCAGGTGTTTAATGCCATTTAATGAGTGAAAGCCTGGTGTGATGAATTTAAACTGCCTGTTAGCTACCTTAGCTTGTATACATCCCTGATCTCTCTTATACTGCCATCACTGTTACTTACGATTTTTATATATAAATAAATTTTGTTGACATCTTTCTTTTGACTTACTGAAACATGAGTCACAGCAGGCTGCAATTCTGTCCATTTTATTTTTGCATAGGAAAAACAGCTAGTGAGACAAGATTCAAACAGTCTCTGAATCATCCGTCAGTGATGATGATCACGTTAAGATTCAGAAGTGTAGTACATGATACTCTTTCTTAACAATTTGTCTAAAGCAATGTTTCTCAACCAGGGGCAGCTTTGCTCCTAACGGGACATTTAACAATGGAGACATTCTTGGTTATTGTAACTGGTGAAGAAGCAGGGTATGTCATTGGTATCTAGTGAGTCGAGCCCAGGGTACTGCTAAAGATCCTACAATGCATAGGATACCCCACTCTGTCCCAACACATACTTATCCAGCCCAAAATGTCCATAGTGCTAAGGCTGAGAAACCCTGTTGTCAAGGTTCATGCTATGGTTGGAATGTGTCCTCCCCAAATTCATATGTTGAAACCTAATCCCAGTGTGATTGTCTTAGAAGGAGGGGGCCTTGGAGAGGTGATTAGGCCATGGGGGCTCTGCTCTCATGAATGGGGTTAGTGCCCTTATAAAATAGACCCCACAGAGGTAGCTAGTCCCTTCAGTCATGTGGGGAAACAGCTAGAAGGCACCGTTTGAGGAAGAGGACCCTCACCAGACACCAGATTTGCTGGTGCCTTGACCTTGGACCTCCTTCAAAACTGAGAAATAAATTTCTGTTGTTTATAATCCACCCAGTTTATGGTGTACTAAGACAGTTTATTAACAATGAATAACTAGGCATGATTTCTCATGGTATAATTTAGAATTATGCAAGAGAATTAGTTGAAGCTCTCTGAAATGGAGGCACAGCCCTTTAGACCCAGTAAAGAATGAGAAATGCATGGTAAGAAATGGGTAACAGTAGGAGATTGCTGAATTAGTATAAACCTGCAAAGAGATTATGGGCTAAATAAGAAAAACCACTGGGACATCTGTAGTGATACTGAACTGAATGACTTTTCATATTTCTCAACAGCATTTTTCTATCCAGTTTTGTCTTAAAAGGAAACATTTTTACATGTATATTCCATAGCACAGCACACTACTTATCACATAGAAGAATCACATTTTGACATCTCTTTACCATACCAAAAAGGCTAAATGTTCATTTATCCATAATAAATATTCTACTTTTTTTTGCATGATTCTTTTTTTGACAAAAACCAAGATAACTGGAAAATAAGTAAACCTCGAAATGCCAAACACAAAGCTGGTAGCTTGATAACAGAAAGTACGTTCCTACTAAGAAGCAGCCTCCTCCTGCCCTGACACAAGGAAGTCTCCCAGGCAGGCACACAGCTTAGTGCTTATGCATCTTCCCTGGCCATCAGGGGTTGCAGAAACAATCCTGCCGTCCCTAGAATGCACACCAGGGTGAAAATCCACAGAAAAATACGATCAATCACCATGGCAACATACTTCCAATCATCTTGAATCTGCAAAACAAAATGACAAAAGAGAAAAAAAACACGAAGGAAGGCAAAATTAATACATTTTCAATACTGAAGATTTAATAAATACATTGCAGTAGAAGCCATTTTGTCTCTAATATGCAAGAAGCCCCTTTTTTTTTTTTCCTAATTGATGTAGTCTGAGGAAATCTACCATTCTCAAGTTTCTCTTTATGCAGGAGAGAAACAGGTGTAAAAGATTTGTCATGTTAGATCTGTTTCAAATCAGAAGTTTCCTAATATATGCATAACCTAGTTTTTCTAAATTGAATTCCAATTTTATAAAGTTAGCGAAACCAGTTTGGACTTCCACGGAAGGATTCTGGGCCTTGGTTAGAATGCCTAATATAGTCCAACATAATCTACCAGTGCTTCAAAGTACTCCTTATCCAGTTTTAGATATAAATTTCTGGCTGGGTGCAGTGGCTCACGCCTGTAATCCCAGCACTTTGGGAGGCTGAGACCACCTGAGGTCAGGAGTTTGAGACCAGCCTGGCCAACATGGTGAAACCCTGTCTCTACAAAAAATGAAAAAAATGGCCAGGAGTGGTGGTGCATGCCTGTAATCCCAGCTACTTGGGAGGCTGAGGCATGAGAATTTCTTGAACCCAGGAGGCGGAGGTTGTAGTGAGCCAAGATTGCACCACTGCACTCCAGCCTGGGTAACAGAGCGAGACCCTGTCTCAAAAACAAAATAAATTTCCTTTTAACATCTGTTCCAAAAATGAGAACACACATCAGGGCAAGTCCATCCTCATCACCCTTTCCCTCCCCACTGCCCTCTCCACGATGCCCAGCTGATCAAAAGTCATTTTTAGTGTAAGGCCAAAGTATCATGGAATACTGTGCAGTTGGAGAGCAGGTTGAACATCAGAAATAATTGCTGACAATAAAGTAAAAGATGGGAGAAAAAGCAAGACCAATTATATATCATACAGCTTCAATTTGGGCTTGAAATAGGAAGGAAAATTGTAGGGTAATTATACTCCTAGACAATTCAGAAAGCAAAGAAGCCATAATTGAATTGAGAGAGAGAACCCATGAGTCAGCTGATTTTAAAGCAATAATCAAAATAAAGAGGCAGCATGTAATTTATTAATTTAGGTATACTGAAATGGCACTGGGAGACGAAGATTTTACATCACCATTGTGAGCCTGAGTAAATGTGTCCTCTTGGTGACACTACTGTCATAGGTAAAATTAGAATTATGATGCCATATTTGCCATAAGGTACTTTATTAGAATTCCTAAGACTGGTTTGTGTGTGCTTCAGATACACCTTGAGATGTGAGATTCCTACCCACCCCCTACCGGCCACAGCCTAAGGCTCTAGGAGGCCAGAGGGGTGGAAAAGCAGAGACTTGGAGACAAACTGATTGGAATCCCAGCTCTGCTCCTTTCGAGCTGTGAGAATCTGGGTAAATTCCATGACCGCTCTTAGCCTCATTTTCCTCATCTGTAAAATGGGGATAAGAACAGTACCTCCCTCAGAAGGTTGTTTCAGAAGAGTCCTTAATGAATAGAGCCTAGTGATACTAATGTTGATTTATAAAATGACCCTTACTTAAGCCTCATGAAGAAAGATGACACTTGGGTCTTACACATGAATATAAATAGTGGTGCAAAAAGAGCTGGCTGGACAGAAATTTTTTATCTTTTTTTTTTTTTTTTGAGATGGGGTCTTGCTTTGTTGCCCAGGCTGGAGTGCAGGGGTACGATGATGGCTCACTGCAGCCTCGACTTCCTGGGCTCAAGTAATCTGCACTCAGCTTCCCGAGTAGCTGGAACTACAGGTGTGTGTCACTACACACAGGTGACTTTTTTTTGTTTTGTTTTTTGAGACGCCTAGGCTTTTGTCGCCCAGGCTGGAGTGCAGTGGCATGACCTCGGCTCACTACAACCTCCGCCTCCCAGGTTCAAGTGATTCTCCTGCCTCAGCCTCCTGAGTAGCTGGGATTACAGGTGCCCACCACCATGCCCAGCTAATTTTTGTACTTTTAGTAGAGATGGGGTTTCATGTTGGCCAGGCTGGTCTCAAACTCCCAACTGCAGGTGATCCACCTGCCCCGGCCTCCCAAAGTGCTGGGATTGCAGGTGTGAGCCACCTGCAATTTTTTTTTTTTTTGAGATGGAGTCTCACCCTGTCACCTAGGCTGTAGTGCAGTGGCGCGATCTTGGCTCACTGCAACCTCTGCCTCCTAGGTTCAAGCAATTCTCGTGCCTCAGCCTCTGATGAGTAGCTGAGATTACAGGCTCATGCCACCACCCCCAGGCTAATTTACTGTATTTTTAGTAGAGATGGAGTTTCACCATGTTAGCCAGGCCGGTCTTGAACTCCCAACCTCAGGTGATCTGCCCACCTCGGCCTCCCAAAGTGCTGGGATTACAAGCGTGAGTCACTGCACATGGCCTGATTTTTAATTTTTTTGTAGAGACAGAGTTTCCCTGCGTGGCCCAGAATGGTTTTGAACTCCTGGACTCAAGAGATCCTCCTTCCTTGGCCTCCCAAAGTATTGGATTACAGGCATGAGTCACTGTGCTGGACTTATATCTAACTCCTAAAGTCTTTAAAGCACTTGATATTGGCTATTTTCTGATGAGTCACAGATAGATGAGTGTTAGGCAAAATGGTGAACTAGCCCAAACTGACAGCTGGCCCAGAAGCAAGAGAAGACTACTTTAAAGGCCCAGAAACTGGGAAGGTGTGGCCGGGGACTGGGGATGGCAGCCCTGGGCAGGGGGAGGGGCTTGGTGGAGGGGAGGGCTAGAGAGAGTTCTTTTTTCTCTCCTTTGCCTCTGTAGCCTGCCACTCCCAGCCCAGAGATGCAGGTTCAGGGGGTCCCTTCGCAAGCCAAGCAGAGCCTGGCTGAAGGGAAGTGCAGAGAACTGAGCTGCCCATTGACTGGTAGAGCCTGAGGCTTTCCTCCTCCCCCTTGTAGCCCCCTGGATTTGTTTCCCTTCTTATTGGCATGCCTTCTCAAGAATGTTTATGGATAAATGTTCTTCTAAGGGCTCAAAAGGCCAGGTGTGGTGGATCACACCTTTAATCCTAGCACTTTGGGAGGCCAAGGCAGGAGAAATGCTTTAGTCCAGGAGTTCAAGACCAGCCTGGGCAACACAGTGAGACCCCCCCACCTCTTCAAATTAAAAAAAAAAAATTAGCATTTGGGAGGCTGAGGTTGGAGGATTGCTTGAGCTTAAGATTTAGAGGCTACAGTGAGCTACGATGGCTCCACTACACTCCAAAGTGGATGACAGAACAAGACCTCAAAAAAAAAAA
>NW_012114844.1:4196171-4197713 GCF_000951035.1 Colobus angolensis palliatus | reverse complement strand
AAAAAAAAAAAAAAAAAAAAAGAGATGAGGTCTCATTATGTTGCCCAGGCTGGTCTCTAGCTCCTGGCCTCAAGCAATCTTCCTGCTTTGGCCTTGCAAAGTGCTGGGATTACAGGTGTGAGCCACTGTGCCTGGCCATTGCCTCACTTCAGAGAGAGTAGCTGGATACAAAACTCTTCAGCTAAGACTGAAGTTCCACACATCAAGGACTAAACAGCTTCAGTCCAGCAGGAGGTACTTGGAGGAGATCAGAGTCAGGGAGATAATGAGACATTCCTTGAGGGAGAAGGTCATCTGGAGGGGATGACCTTGAAAGGTGATCTAGCAGAATTTGTGGCTGTGTGGACCCTCAGCATTCTGAAAGCCTGGATTTTAGGCCTTTCCCAAACACAATTCAGAAAGGATGACTGACACCCCCAGGAAAAGTGAGTTTACAGGCCCCAAATATACCAACTCAATTATCTGAAAGAAAATTCATAGATTTAAAATAAACATGAGATAAGGGACCATTGGAAACTAAGGAACCTGCAGTTTTACAGAAGAACCAAGTGGAAATAACAGGTGTGAGAAATAGAAAAGTTACAATCAAGAACTCAGGGGATGGGGTAACTGGCAGGATAGATGCCACCCAGGAAAGAAGCAGAGAGGTGGGAGGAGAGACTGTGGAAAGCTCCTGGGAGCAGCCAGAAGTAATGACGAGATGGGAAGCATATAGCATAAGAGATGGGGAGGCTGGACGCCGACATGTCGCTGCAACAGGAGCTCAGGAAAAGACAAAAGGAAGGGGTGGGAAGGAGTCTTTACAGAAATCAGAAGCTGGAATCTCTCAGAATTAAAGACAGCAACTTCAGAATGAAATGGCTCATAACCAGTGCCAAGCAGAGTAGGAGAGACCCTACCCAGACACGTTCTCTACAAATTCTAATAGCTCCTAGGCAGAATCCAGTATTCACAAAGGACCAACACGCAGACTCACTTAAAACTTTTTTTTTTTTTTTTTTTGAGACAGAGTCTTGGTCTTATCACCTGAGAGTGCAGTGGCACAATCTTGGCTCACTGCAACCTCCACCTCCTCCTGGATTCAAGTGATTCTCCTGCCTCAGCCTCCCGAGTAGCTGGGATTACAGGTGCCCACCATCATGCCCAGCTAAATTTTGTATTTTTAGTTGAGATGAGATTTCGCCATGTTGGCCAGGCAGGTCTCGAACTCCTGATCTTAGGTGATTGGCCTCCCAAAGTGCTGAGATTACAGGCATGAGCCACCGCGCCTGATCCACTTAAAACTTTTCAAAAGTGACACAGGCGAAAAAGACCGTGGAGCATTAATTTACGGAAGAGAATTTCAACCCTAGCTGAAGTATCCAACCTTAGCTGAAGAGTTTTGTAGCCAGCTAAACTCCCTCTTTAAAGTGAGGCTATAATAAATTTTTTAGCCTGCCAGGCCCCAGAAGGTTTACCCTTAAACACTCTTGAGAAGGCATGCCTGTAAGAGAAGGAATTGGCTGGGCGTGGTGGCTCACACCTATAATCCCAGCACTTTGG
>NW_012114844.1:4193670-4195271 GCF_000951035.1 Colobus angolensis palliatus | reverse complement strand
TGGTCCCAGCTACTCAGGAGGCTGAGGCAGGAGAATCACTTAAGCCCAGGAGGTGGAGATAGCAGTGAATGGAGATCATGCCACTGCAATCTGGCAGAGTGAGACTCTGTCTCAAAAATTAAAAAAAAAAACAGGATCCTGGCTGGGATCGGCGGCCCCTCTAAGATCTAGAAAGCAGCTCCTACAGTGTCCCAGTCACGGAGGGACCAGCCATAGAACAACTGACAACAAAGAGTGCTTCTATGCGACCACAAACCAGCTCCCTAGCTAGTTTTCTAATTTGATAATCCAATCCTAGTCCTAACTCTAGAATTACAGTATTATTGCTAATTAAATTCCTTACTAATAAGACCAAGTATGAGCCTATGTGGGATGACCAATGTGAACTTTTTTTTTTTTTTTGGCAGAGCTAGCTGAGGTTTATTTTTGGGGGAAAAAAACAGCAATTGACTTGTTTTGTAGCTGGAGGCATGGGCAAGAGGGGTGTCCAAGCGGTGAACTCCCCCGTGGGTGGGCTGAGGGCTGGGGGAAGCCTCAGGTGGGTCTTCCGTTCCCTGTGCCCCCCTGCACATGGGCCTCCCTCCCAGGCTTTGGGGCAGCCACAGGAAGGGCAGGCTGGGAGGGGCTGCTGTGGCTGTTCACTTCGGCAGGGTGTCAGAGGACTTGGACACCAGCTTCCCATGGTCTTGATCTTCTTCACAAGAAGAAGTTGACCGTGACAGCCCTGATGCCTCCCATACCGCTGGTCCCGCCACAGCCTCCGCCCAGGCCACCCCAGAAACTGCTGCTGTCCACGGGAAAAACTCGAAGAGCTGATGTGGGCACTGGGCCCACTTGTGTAGGAGCGGCTGCTGAAGTCCTGGGGGGCAGAGGTGGACACCTTGTAGGACATCTGGGTCACCCTGATGGATATAGTGGAGGCAGGAATGGAGGCAGGCAGGCTGAACCAGGCGGAGATTCAAGAAGGAACAGAGAAGCTGCTTCTTGGTGTGAACAATTTCTTAAAAAAGAACAGCCAAGGAAGGCTGGACACTTCCCCTACCTTAGGAGCCAGTGAATGTGTCCAGGGATCGGCATTCACAGGCTCGCAGCACCCTCAGGAGATGGCTCTGGGAAAACAGCCTAGGCTTCAGTCTAGGCTCCTTAGAACCAAGGACAGTTAAAACCAGCCAAGCTGGAGCCAGAGATGTAGGAAATTAAAATATCTCTGAAAAATTCTGTGTAAATAGCAGAGTGTCAGTCACTCAGGGAAAGAAGGAATCCTTCAGACAGCTCGACTTTCTCCTCCGAGCACTGAGTTGGCACATTTACTCAACATTCGCTACTTTCTCATAGACAATCTGGTGGCTTGCTGGCCAGATTTCTGCCTTCTCTGAAAAAAACAGGAAGATCTAGCAATAATGGGCTCACAAGCCCATGTGGAGACATGACCAGAGGTGAGCAGTGGCTGCCTCTTGAGACGGACCATATGCCACTAGTTTGCCACAGACCCCACCACTCCCTATCACTGCATTTAGGCCATTTCACCAATCTACCTGCCTTGTATTTAAGTTTGTGACCTCCCTTTTAATTATAAGTTTTTTATATGTCTGTCTCCATGC
>NW_012114844.1:4190882-4192597 GCF_000951035.1 Colobus angolensis palliatus | reverse complement strand
CCCAAGGAGCTGGGATTACAGGCATGTGCCACTATGCCCAGCTAATTTTGTATTTTTAGTAAAGATGGGGTTTCTCCGTGTTGTTCAGGCTGGTCTCAAACTCCCGACCTCAGGTGATCCACCCGCCTCGGCGTCCCAAAGTGCTGGGATTACAGGCATGAGCCACTGCGCCCGGCCCTGTTCATTTGTTCACTTGTAATTACTAATGGTGTCCAACAACTGCTTCAACTGAATTTAAAGGAGTGCCTGACTCTTCAGCTAAATTACTGGGATCAGCTGGAGGTTTTGCACCATTATGGTCACAAGACATACTCATAGTTGCTCAGATGGGTGGGGGTGAGGGGATGAGGGCAGCTGTGGCTGTCTCCCTCCTGTCCCATCCACTTTGGTATGCCACTCACAGCTGAATAAAAGAGGTTCCAGACATACCTTATCAATATTAATTACCTACAGTGGGTCAAGAGATGAAGTTATCTGGTAATTACCTCTTTGCTGATAAGCAACTTAAGGCAGATCCACTTCATTTTAAAGCAGAACTTCTCATAAAGTCATTAAGTGTGATCCTGGTAACCTTGGTGGTATACAGTCATGGAATGACCAGGCACATGACATTATTTACAGTAAGTCTTTCCTATTCTTATTACTTGACATAAGTTCCCAGTTCTTAAGTTCAAGCATAAGATTTTTGGAGAAAACAGAACTAAGTTCACTCGATTAGAAAAATGGGCTGGGCATGGTGGCTCATGTCTGTAATAACCCCAGCACTTTGGGAGGCCGAGGTGAGTGAATCATCTGAGGTAAGGAGTTCGAGACCAGCCTGACCAACATAGTGAAACCCCGCCTCTGCTAAAAATACGAAATTGGCTAGGTGTGGTGGCATATGCCTGTAACCCCAGCTACTTGGGAGGCTGAGGCAGGCGAATCACTTGAACCAAGGAGGCAGAGTTTGCAGTGAACTGAGATCACACCATTGCATTCCATCTAAAATAATAATAATAATAATAATGCAAATTAAAAAATGGGCAAGAACTGGGTGTGGTAGCATCTGTAGTCCCAGCATGCAACTTGGGAGGCTGATGCAGGAGAATCATTTGAGCCCAGGAGTTTGAGACCAGCTAGGGCAACATAGCAATTGGCCCCACCTCAAAAAAACGGGCAAAAGAATGTGAATAGATACTTCACTAAAGAAGATATCCAAATGACCAATAAGTATATGACAAAGAGCCCTAATAATTACTCAATGAGAAAATGCTAATTAAATCTGCAGTAAAATGCCACATCACACACGTTAGTGAGGGTGTGAAGCAAATGGAACGCTGAAACATCGCTAGGGGAGTGTCAAATGATTCCATCACTTTGGAAACCTTACAGTATGCACTGAAGTTAAAGACATCTCTCCAATGATCCAGCAATTCCACTGCTAGGTATACATCCAGGAGAAATGAGTGCATACATTCACCAAAAGACATAAATGTTTGTAGCAGTTTTATTCACACTAGCCTCAAATTGGAAATAACCAAATGTCCAACAAATGTAAAACAAATAAACAGAAGGCAGTATTATAGTAATATTATGGAATATTACACACTAATAAGAAAGAAACAGCAACAAAGATAAACCTCAAAGACATTATGTTGAATGAAAGGAGTCAGACATGGAAGAGTTTATACTATGTGATTCCATTTATATGAAACTCAAGAATAGGTAAAACTGGC
>NW_012114844.1:4184100-4189609 GCF_000951035.1 Colobus angolensis palliatus | reverse complement strand
CCACTGCACTCCAGCCTGGGTGACAGAGCAAGACTTCGTCTCAAAAAAAAAAAAAGTAAAAAATTAGGGCATGATGGCAGGGCACCTGCAGTTCAAGCTACTCAGGAAACTGAGATGGGAGAATCGGTTGAGCCAGGAGGCAGAAGTTGCAGTGAGCCAAGATTGAGCCACTGCACTCCAGCCTGGGCGACAGAGCAGGACCCTGTCTCAAAAAAATAATTAAAAATAAAGTAAAAATAAAAATATAACCTCAGTTAACCAATGCCAACCGGAGATCATCTGGCCCCATGCCCTTTTCCAGCCTACATCCTAATCTACTCTATTGGCACCAGGTGTTTTCATGGTCCAGCCTGCTGGCAGCCTGGTGGCTAGCTTCTGGGTACCACATACTACATGCTTGATCATCCCATTTTACAGATGAGAAAACATGCTCCGAGAGGTGAGGTAACATACCCAAGGACATATAACTGGTCTTAACACAGGCCACTGACTCCAGAGTGTAATTTCTTAACCCCTACCCTATGCCTTGCCCCACAAGGAATCTGTAAATGTTTGTTGAATGAATGAATGATCAATGTAGTAAGAGCCATAGCCTTACCTCTTTGGCTTCATTTTGTGCTTTCATATTTTCAGCAATATACTTGACACTTTGGATGGCTTCTTTGATTTCTGGTGACAAAGCAGAGAGGGACAGCACAGCATCAACAGATTCAGAACTAGAGCTTCTCGTGAGGTTAGCACTGAAATTGGAGATTTTTATCCTGCGGTGGTAGCAGTAACCACACATCCTGTCCTGGCAGGGGTAGCCCTCCTTGCAGCCTTTGGACTCTGCACGGCTGAAGCAATTCAGATTTGAGAGCTCGGCACCATAGAGGGGCCTCGGCTTCTGAGCGTTGCCCTCGTTGCTTGTTGGCCTGGTCATGAACATGACCCTGGGGAGCAGGTTCAAGAATACGGTCTTCACCCATGAGGGCATTGTGTGTGTCGTCGGGGTTCTGTAGTGCACGTTGAGCACGAAGACAGTGATGACGATGGACAGGGTTACGAAAATCATGGTGAACAGGAGGTACTCTCCGATCAGGGGGATGACTAGCGAGGTGGAAGGGATGGTCTCGGTGATCACCAGGAGAAACACTGTCAGGGAGAGGAGGACGGAAATGCACAGGGTCACCTTCTCGCCGCAGTCGGAGGGCAGGTAGAAGACGAGCACGGTGAGGAAGGAGATGAGCAGGCAGGGGATGATGAGGTTGATGGTGTAGAACAAGGGCAGGCGCCGGATATACAGCGAGTATGTGATGTCGGGGTAGATCTCCTCGCAGCAGTTGTACTTGATGTCATGTTTGTAGCCCGGGGCTTTGATGATGGCCCACTCGCCGCTCTCCCAGTAGTCCTTGAGGTTCATGGAGGAGCCGATCAGGACCAGATCGATTTTCGCCTTGTCGTAGGACCAGGAACCGAACTTCATGGTGCAGTTTTGGTAATCAAACGGGAAGTAGGTAACGTCAATTTTGCAGGAGCTCTTAAAGATGGCAGGAGGTATCCAAGTCACCTCCCCAGTGTACTTGAGTAAGGCTTTGGTCTTGTCATCCACCTGGAAATCCCCAACAGCACTGCAAAGACAGATGGGGGGCATAGTAACACATGGTCATTAACACTTGATCATATAGTGGTCATCTCGACCAGCTTCTCACAGTAATGATTTGGAAGGCAGCGGAAGATGAGAGCTGAAAGTGCCATAAAGTCACCCGATTCCCAGCCCCATTTACCAACGGGGATACTGAGGCCCAAGATCCCTCCCCAACAACAATCTGAGATGTTGAACACGCCCCAGGGCATGCCACCAGTTCATCCCACAACACAGGTCCCAAACTGATAGACTCCCAAATGCCTGGATTGTTCCCCCTTTAATTAAAGAAATTAAAGGAAGGTCATCCTCCTGGAGCCAGGTGCTGAAGCAGCCTTTGGGATTATTTGCCACCCAGGGTCCCTGAGGCTTGGCCCTCTCATTCAGTCTGCACTGGGAGCCTAATGTGTGTGTGAAACCTGACTGTGGAGCTGGAAGTGGCCGCACAGATCACACAGGGGAGTCCACCCCCATTAAACGGAACCTCATCAGATGGGTTTATTTCCAAACCCTATCTCTGGATCCTGATTCGACCATTCCCTGTACCCTCCCCACCCCCATTCTTCCCAGTACTGTTTTATAATAATCATGTTTTCGCTTCCTTGTCTTTTGAATTCAGCATAACAGATTTCTTCACTTTTTGTGTCCCTATCTGTCCCCATTTTCTCCCCATGTTTCTTCTCCCTTCCTTTTCACTATGTACATCCTGACTTTATTTTCACACAGAAATATGTTTTTCTTTTCTTTTTTTTTTTTTTGAGCAGGCTAGCATGCAGTAGCTCACTACAATCTCTGTCTCCCAGGGTTCAAGTGAGTCTCCTGCCTCAGCCTCCTGAGTAGCTGGAATTACAGGCATGTGCCACTTTTTGTATTTTTAGTAGGGATGGAGTTTTGCCATGTTGGCTGGGCTGCTCTCAAACTCCTGACCTCAAGTGATCCACCCACCTTGGCCTCCCAAAGTGCTGAGAATACAGGCTTGAGCCACTGCCTGGCCTTAGAAATGTAAATTTTTCTAGGAATAGTCTTGTTGGTTTGTTCGACAGAAAATCAGCTGATGATCCCTGTTGAGTCTTGCATTGGGCATTCCATCCATGATGGCCAGATGGTCCATCTGAGAGCAAGGCTGGTTGCTTCCACGATGGCCCTGCCCAGGAAGGTTCTTAAAAATTCCTCAGATCAGCCCTGTTAAGTTTCTTAGCCTTGTGAAGGCATTTACATCCTTCAAAGGGAGCAACTGCCACACTCCTTTGCCTTGTAAACAAAGAGCTGAAAAACCTAAACATTTAGGGATATCTTTGTGCTGCTGTAATTGGATGAGAACCTATGAAAACAGAAGGGGAATGTTCTGGTGCGTGTCCTTCTTCCTTGCTAGTTTCTCCTGGGTCTCGGCTGAGAAGGATAATCATTACCCATGAAGGTTAAATGCCAAAGCCACTACCTGTCTTTCCTCTGGTTGGCTGGTTTGCCCCCAAAGGTACCCTGATGAGTTTATACATCCTTTGCCCCCACTTCACTCCCACCATGCCCTTAATTCCCTACAAGAGTATTCCTGCTTCTGGCTGCAGAAAAAAGGGAGAGGTAGGAGGGTGGGGGTGGAGGTGAATATCCACACAGTCTCCAAGTGGACTCAGCCCATGTTCAGCACTGAGGGGCCCTGGAGAGGGCTGGGCTAAGCAGAACGTTGAAAAGACCCTTGGGAAGGAGAGACCTCCTGAACCAATTCCTCACAGAATCCTGGATCAACAAAATGTCAGAGCAGCAAGGGAGCGTCAGAGCCCAAGGTCTGGACCAGGGGTTGGCAAGCTGCAGTCCTATTTCTGTAAATAAAATCTGGGTGGACTAGTGCCACTGCCTTTCATGGTCTATTATCTGTGGCTACTTTTGAGTTCCAAGGGCAGAGATGAATAGCTGTGATCGTGACTATACGTATGATCCACAACACCTAAAATATTTATTCTCTGGCCCTTTAGAGAAAACATTCACTAGCCCCTGCTCTAGTCCAAAGGCTTCATTTTGCTGATGAGAAAACTGAGGGTCAAAGGACAGGAATGATTTGCTGAAGACCCCAGAGAGTTTATGGCAGAGGTTAGCTGAGCTGGGCTGATGGCTCATTTCTGGGGACCCTGGTCACTGCTGCTGCTGCCCACGGCACCCCTGGGGTGTGTCTGCCCAGATCAGAAGGACTGTGTGCTGCCTGGGGCAGTGTCAACAGTTATATCTCTGCTAGGAGGAGACAGAACATGCAGACCCAGCTGGAGACTGGGGTCTGGCACAGCACCAGCCTCATAAAGGGCACTCAGTAAATATTTGTTCACCTAACGAATGACCAAAAAATAAATGAAAGCTGGGTGCGGTGGCTCACGCCTGTGATCCTAATACTTTGGGAGGCCGAGGTGGGCGGATCACCTGAGGTCAGGAGTTTTGAGACCAGCCTGGTCAACATGATGAAACCCCATCTCTACTGAAAATACGAAAATTAGCTGGGTGTGGTGGCGCACACCTGTAATCCCAGCTACTTGAGAGGCTGAGGGAGGAGAATTGCTTGAACCCAGAAGGTGGAAGTTGCAGTGAGCTGAGATGGCACCACTGCACTCCAGCCTGGATGACAGAGTGAGATTCTGTCTCAATCAATCAATCAATCAAACAATCAATAAACACCACACCCAGAGATGGCTGGCAGCAAGGGACAACAGAGGTGGGAGGGGTCTGAGCAACGTACTGCCAAACCATGTGAGGCAATTAAAAAAGAAAAGGTAGTATGGGTGCAAATAATCAGCCAAGGTAGCACTATCATACAGATATTTTAGAACAGAAGTGGGGTGGGGTGGTGAGGGCTATGAGAACGATCATGATAGCATGGGTTTTTAAAATCTCTCTAAATTTCTTCAGAAAAATAGGGCAACTAGGATGACAGAAAAATAACAAACCTTCTGATCACATCGTCAACAAAGTTAGGTTACGCAGCACCTCAGGATATGAGAGTGTGGGGTCAGACCACCACCACCAGCAGGACCTGTGGGACCCCCATGCAATTAGCTGCTGGGTAGAGGCAGCCGGGGGAAAGAAAGATGGGTTCTCATGTCCTAAGATCCTAAAAGTGCCAGACACAGAAATCTCCAAGAAGTGGCTGCCCCTCAAACGACGAGGACCCCACTCTGCACTGAATCCTCGGTAAGAGGAACAATGGAGCAGAGAGGGCTCCACAGGTTCTGATTTGTGGGCAAGAACAACAAAAAAAACCCCACGGGAACCCACTTAGGGTCTGCAGAGGTCAGTCGGCTGGCGTGGGCTCTTGAGGAGGTCAGGAATGCCTCCCAAAACCTCCCTGCCAGAAGGACAGAGAACCACTCAGAGAAAAAGCAGCTTATGGTAGGATCCAAACTCAGTGAGGTAAAAAGTGGGGTTGAGAAGAGAAAGAAGGTTCAGAATCTGAAGTCAGCATCCAGAGACAGCAGCTCGTGGAGGTGCCATGACTGTGGCCTGTGGTGTGGTGTCATGACATGTCATGGCTGTGGTGTCATGACTGTGGAGACTGTGGAGGTGTCCATGCAGAGAGACAAGTGTTACCTCAAGGTAACTACCTGTCTTCTCCTATTCCCTCCAGCAACTTGCCCTAAAAGTACAGCAAGGCCATCTATTTAAGTAAGAGCAACAGAGCCTTATGAAAATATACTGTAAGAAAAACACAAACTGGGTGCAGCAGCTCATGCCTATAATCTCAGCACTTTGGGAGGCTGAGGCACGCGGATCACCTGAGGTCAGCAGTTCGAGATCAGCCTGGCCAACATGGTGAAACCCTGTCTCTACCGAAAATACAAAAAAAAATTTTTAGCTGGGCGTGGTGGCAGGTGCCTGTAGTCCCAGCTACTCGGGAGGCTGAGGCAG
>NW_012114844.1:4153146-4183467 GCF_000951035.1 Colobus angolensis palliatus | reverse complement strand
GGCGCTTCTAGTCCCAGCTACTTGGGAGGCTGATGCAGGGGAATGGTGTGAACCTGGGAGGTGGAGCTTGCAGTGAGCCGAGATCATGCCACTGCACTCCAGCCTGGGAGACAGAGCGAGACTGTGTCTCAAAAAAAATAAATAAGTAAAACCAGAAGAAACGTAAGAACAAGCAGGCCAGGCGTGGTGGCTCACACCTGTAACCCCAGCCCTCTGGGAGGCTGAGGTGGGCGGATCACTTGAAGTCAGGAGTTTGAGACCAGCCTGGCCAACATGGTGAAACCCTGTCTCTACTAAAAATACAAAAAATTAGCTGGGCATGGTGGCACACACCTGTAATCCCAGCTACTCAGGAGGCTGAGGCAGGAGAATAGCTGGAACCCAGGAGGCAGAGATTACAATGAGCCGAGGCACTCCAGCCTGTCCAACACAGTGAGACTCTGTCTAAAAAAAAAAAAAAAAAAAAAAGATTTTCATGGAAGGTAAAAAGGAGCCAATGATTTTACACCCAGCCAAGTTACCTAAAAGTATTCTCTAAAAAGGTTACAATGAATTATGAACTTGCCAGAACACAGAGTATACAGTGTCCATGAACACTTGGAGGATTCTATCAGGGAATGAACTTTAGAAAACAAAATATCATAGGAGAAATTTTGGTATATGAAAACACATGTTCCTACTGTGTTAAAAAATGAAGAGAAATCCTTAACAGAGGGTCAATCCTGAGCAATTGAAATTCTAACTAGGAGAAGAGAGAGAAAATGAGTTGGATGATTTTTTCTAAATGTTATTTTCAGCTTCAGATTTCAAGGAAATTCCTTATGATATTTGCTCCTCTCCACATCCAATTTGAAACATTTTGCTACGCCTCTCATTATTGCTAAAATCATACATCCTATAGTACTCCAGCTATTCACTCAAGATTGCCAGTAAGGAAATGGTTATAAAACCCAAAACATAAAGATTAAACTTTCTGCTCATTTTCTTAATTCTAGCTTAGCAAAAATTCTCTACACCCTGCCCAGTTCCCTTAAAAGCATTTAAACTATGTGATTCCTATGACAACTCACAGTGAACAACAAAAAGAAATCTGCAAGCCTGTTAAGTTTATATTGTGTCCCAGTTCTTTGATGACCAGTTTACAAATACAAATCACATAGAAGAAACATTTATAAGTGCTGTGTTTCCTTGGGAAAATAGTAAATAAAACATGGACTGTCTTCGGAGTGAGTAAAGACCCCCTTTTGTTTTTGCCAGAGTCCAGAAAGTGTGATTCAGTATAAAACCTAGCTTCTCTACTTCTGACACTAACTGTAAAATCAACACTACTACTAAGAAAACATTATTTTGTACTAATATGGCATAAAAACCTAGACATATTTTTAGCGTTAAAATCAGAATAGACTAATTCTATGTCAAGTGTTTTGCTGAAAATTGTTTAAATGTAAATGTAAAATGTTTAAATGTTAAAACATCTTAACTCCAAAGCACAGGTACAAAAATGATATTCTTCAATACCTACAGAACGAGCATGCTGTAAAATATCAACTAAAATTTATGTCAGTCCAATGAAAGAGCTTAAATGTGAAAAGTATCAGTTTTGAGTGGACTTAGAGAAAAGAGAGGGGTTTTGGAGGTGCCATGATGAGCAGGACCAGTCTGGCAGAGGAAGAACCTTTACAAGAGAGAAAGAGAAGAGGCCTCCCAAAACTGGCGGGAAGATGCGCATTTTCTGGATCCAGAGGAGACTGGAAGTAGCCCATTGTGAAGGACCGGCCCAAGAGCAGCTTCTCTGAATGGCAGGAGCCAGGGAAGTCTTTTCAGTCCTAGACTCACCCTTCTCAACTATGACCTGGATGCAGCCACCCAGAAGGGCTGGGAGCACGGGGCCCAGAAAGCTCATGCTACTCTGTACATGGGAACCTCACTTCACATACTCAAGGGAGCATCAATCCTTTCTCCAAGGCCCAGACCTTTTCCCAGTGGGAGGAGTTCTGAAGGGTATACCGTGTAGCAGGGTAACTGTCTGATGGCAGGTTTGCTGCTGAGAGAGTAGAGAAGGGGTTTGGGGACACAGGCGGAGACAGGCTGGGGTGTCCAGCTCAGCCCCCGATCAAAGCATCGGCCTCCTGCATCCACAGCCCACAGCAGCCCCAAAGCCACAGTGGATGGCCGAGACCACCCCAGGCCTGGCTGTGCCACACATCCACTCTGGGCCTCAGTCCTTATCTGTGAAACGTCAGGGATGGGCCAGATCAGGGATCCCCAAAACAAGCTGGTCACACAGTCCCCAGAACAGCTTCGTGAAAACACCCATTCCTAGGCCTACCCAGAGCCACTGACTCGGTGTTTCTGTGGGGCAGGACCTGGGGACAGATATAGAGATTTTTTTGATAACATAATACATATTAACTTTAGAAAAGACAGTGAAGAACAAAGAAGAAAATATTTTGAATGCAGGCACCTGTGTTTTTTTTTTTTTGTTTTGAGATGGAGTCTCACTGTCACCCAGGCTGTAGTGGTGCGATCTCAGCTCACTGCAGCCTCCACCTCCCAGGTTCAAGCGATTCTCCTGCTTCAGCCTCTGGAATAACTGGGATTACAGGCACACACCACCATGCCTGGCTAAATTTTTGTTTTTTTTGTATTTTTAGTAGAGATGGGGTTTTGATATGTTGGCCAGGCTGGTCTCGAACTCCTGGCCTCCAATGATCTGCCTGCCTCAGCCTCCTAAAGTGCTGGGATTATAGGCATGAGCCACCATGGCTGGCCAAGACCTGTATTTTTAAAAAGCTCATCGGGGCTGGGTACGGTGGCTCATGCCTGTAATCCCAGCACTTTGGGAGGCCAAGGCAGACAGACTGCTTGAGGTCAGGAGTTCAAGACCAGCCTGGCCAATATGGCAAACATCCATCTCTACTAAAAAATACAAAAATTAGCCAGGCGCGGCCCACCCAGCTATGATCTCCAACACTCTCATTCTCTTTCAAAGAAAAGGTGAGGAGGGACCATTTACTCCATTCCTGTCTGTTTGCACAGAGCTGCTAACAGATGCTACATTCCAGGTGCCCCCGGCATCTGAGCCTTCCCCCTCCACACGCGGGTTGGTCCTTGGCCCATGAATCTTTCCATCCTTATGTCCCACAGTCCAGCCAATGAGGTCAACTTGGCTGCCCATGACATACTCTCCTGCCTCCCCAGGCCCTCATCTGTTCCATGTCCTGAGATCCTGCACAATCTTCAGGACTCACTTCAAATGCCAGTTCTTCCCCGAAGCTTTCCCTGATGCCATCCTCCACCCACCCATGCCTGTTTTGAAGCCATTCAGCAAACTGTCGCTATCCACAGCTTTCCAACATCTCTGGTCCCTGGTATACAGCAGTTGCTGAATATGTACCTGTGGAATAAACAGATGAATGAAGCCCTCTTGGAAAAGGCCAAGTTTTAAGCACAGTGGGACAAAAACCTAGAGCCCAGGCTGACAGCCCTGAGAGGGCATGGGCCCCCCAGCACCTTACTTGTTATACAGCACAATGTCTGGCTTCCAGATCTTCTGTGCAGGGACACGCATGAACTCTGCCCCACCATAGTCAGAGGGGTTCCACTTCAGCTTGTGGTCATTCCAGATCTCAGGGAAGGAAGCAGGGAGGGAGAAGGAGACAGTAAAAGAATCAGCCTGGTTTTACTTCTCTTTGCACCACCCATCTTGGTGAGTCTTCACCCCTGGGGCATGTGACAGAGCCACATCCAGGCCATGATCACATAGTCCAACTTCTCCTGTGGGTACAGCGGGGAGAGAGCACAGGGCTGGATCTGCAGGCCGCCTCCTAGCACTACGGAAGCCACTGCCCACATAACCGTGAGCAAGCCCAGCCCCTCATCAACCAAACAGCGTCCACTGGTGCTTTCTCTGGTCACTTCTAGTGCCAGGCGGAGCCTCCTGGACTTCCTACATCATGTCCAGGTCCATGTGCCTGCTGTTTACAGCCCCTGAATGGTTCTCCAGGGGTGTTTTCCAATACAGACTCTCTTTCACCCCAAGGTTAAGCAAGGCTGGCCTCTGAAAGGTTCTGGGGGAAGAAGCCATGACCCCCGCAGGGCCCAGGAAGTGTCTGGGTCCAGAGGCTGGGAGGTCTGAGTCCTGAGCACCAGAGGAGAGAGGGGTGAGGCTGTGGCCACAGAGGGAACGTGTGCATCAAGTACTGGGTGGGGCACTGTGCCCATCTGGCTTTCCAGCCTCCTGGGGATAAAGGCTGTGTGTGCTGAGTGCTCAGCTGGCAAGGCTGGCAGAAGGGTCACCAGCAGGCCAATGGGCCATTATGTCTCCTGGCAAGTCTGGACAAAGCCTCCCTGGGGAGGACATGTGGAAGCCAATTTCTCGGCCTCAATGTGAACAGAAAAATCTACTCCCACGCTACCAACAACAGCAGCATCTGATTCTGACTTAAGAATGAGTTTCTGGGCTGGGTGCAGTGGCTCATGCCTGTAACCCCAGCACTTTGGGAGGCCGAGGTGGTTGGATTGCTTGAGCTCAGGCATTCGAGACCAGCCTGGGCAACATGGCGAAACCCTGTCTCTATAAAAAATACAAAAATTAGCCAGAGGTGGTGGTGCATGCCTGTGGTCCCAGCTACTTGGGAGGCTAAGGCAGGAGAATTGCTTGAACCCTGCTGGTGGAGATTGCAGTGAGCTGAGATCGCACCACAGCACTCCAGCCTGGGTGACACAGCGAGATCCTGTCTGGAAAAAAAAATTGAGTTTTTAGCAAGGAGAGAAGGAGGTGTCTCAGGCACCACCCTAGGGTTTGGGGACAGGGCTTCAATCTCAGGTTCATACTGTTCTGTTGTTTGAACATGGAGAATGTCTTTCACCAGGCTGCAACCTGTCCAACCAGGATTTGAGGGGTTGGACCATACAGTCCTTCCAGGAGGACTGCTGGGCAGTGCATGTGACCTCAAGCCTTAGAAGAGATAGATCTGCCAGTCAGTCCAATCTGGGTTCTACGGAAGTAAATGAAGCCTGGTCGTTGGGCCCTTCTTGGTTCACCTGAAGCAAATAGAGCAGTCACCACCAGGGGGCAGCAGTGCCTAGGGTCTGGTCACTTACTTGCTTGAGCCACAGGTTGGTCTCCATGATCTGGTTTACTTCATCCTACAAAGAGGGATTAAAGTAGACAGGAGAATTATATAAACAAGGCTCACTCTGGGAAAGGCTCCTTCAGAAGCCCCGGTCCCCATGGCCACGGCTCGTGGCTCCAGCACTCACCACCTTCACCAGCTGAGACATGGACACCTCGAAATGGATGATGACTGGGTCGGACACGTTGGCCACAGGCCGGATGATCTCATTGTAATCTTCAAACAGCCGCTCAAATAGACGGTGCTCGGCCTCTGAGGCCCTGGCCGCTGGGGGAAGCAGCCCTGTCAGTCCCGGGGAAATCATTACTTAACCTCCCCCACCCAGCCCACCAGAAACATCACCCATCTACAGCGTCCCCTCCACCTGTGGAGGGATTCTGTGGAACCCTAGACTTTCAGGCTAGTCTTACCCAGTGGGTTACAGAATGGGAAACTGAGGCCCAAGACGGGCAGGATTCTACCAGGCCACACACATTCAGTGAGAAGCACAGTGGTTGCAAGCCTGGGTTCTGGAGTTGGACAGATCTGGTGCAAATCCTGACAATCCACACTTGTGAGCTGTGTGAGCTTAGGCAAGTGGCTTAACCTCTCTGAACCTCAGTGTCTTTACCAGTCAAAATAAGGATTATAAACGTATCCACCTCAAAGGGTTGTTGTGAAGGAAGTGCACAGCTTGGTGCTGTGCTAAGAGCTCAAAAACTATTCGCAATCCTTTCCTGGGTTGTTACTGCAAAGCAGGGGTGTGGTGCAAATGCTGTCTACCTAGATACAGCCACTCGCTGCTTCCACTATGAAAAGATGGCCAGTCCACCCCCAGGGGCAAGGCCACCCACGGTCACCCAGGCCCAGGTCTTCTGTCTCCCAGCCTCTGGGAGAATGCAACCCAGGTCTGGGCCTTTCCTGCATTCCACCCTGTAGGGGTTTGGCTACCAACCCTTTTAGAAGCCAAGGCACTATGTAGCTCCCCTGATCTCGTGTGACCCCCAGCTCTTGTTGATGCTGTCTTCACATCCTGATCAAAGACGCTGACCTCTCTGCAACCCTTGGGCACCCCTCTTTGTTCCTAAGCCACACCCCAGTACAGGTGAGGCATACGGGGGTCAGCTGTTTTCTGATTCCCACGTACAGATCCGGGGGGCAGCTTGGGGAGGCGGGAGGGGAATCCTCTGGGAAGTTGAATCCAACTTCGTCATGTCTTGAAATGGGATTTTTCCTGCTCCCCCCTCCCCTTCCCCAGAATGAAAGGAGGGTCCCAGGCAGGAGGTCAGTTGAGAGTGTATGGCCGTTCTGAATAGTAGAGGCCTCGGCACCGAGGGCAGAAAGCGCTCTGAGCGCACAGTAGCACAACAGACCTCTCGCCCGGGCCCGCCGGGAATTCCCTGCAGCCCTGCCCGGTCCCCGACCCTCGCTATCCACCAGCCCTCCCAGGCACCCAAGAGCCTCTCAGCGGCGGGCCAGGACCAGCTTCCCCCAGCAGGCTCCTCTGGAGAGCGGGAGGAAGACGGGAGGCACTCTCCCGGTGGAGGGTCCCACAGCGACGCGGCCAGGAGCGCTGGGGGCTAGGACTGGAGGAGAGGCTGGCGCGCCGGCTCCAGCCCCAGTCCCGAAGCGACCTCCTTTCCCCCAGGTGGCCTTGGCCAAGTCTTTAGCCACCTCTGGATACAGTTTCCCTATCTATCCGTCAAATGAGGAGGTGGGCGGGGTGCAGACGGTGGAGCGGGTGGCTTGGGCGTGCCAGTTTGGGAGCCAGTGCGCGGGGCAGGGCGACGGGCAGTGCTGGGACGCGAATCCCCAACTCCTGCGCCCAAGACGAAGGACCCAGTCTCGACCTCCCCATTACCCCGCGCCTACCAGCGCCCGCTCGGTGACTCCCAGGTTTGGTGGTGGCTAGGGATAGGGGGCGAGCCGAAAGGGAAAAAGCCACCCCACCCAAGTAGCCGCCGGGCTGGAGCGAGTTTGCGCGGGTTCCGAGTCCCCGGCTACGGCGCCAGCCTTCTCCGCTCGCCGGCGCAGTGCTCTCACCGCAGACCCTCCGGATCCCGCGCCTCCTCTCGGGCGCCCGTTCCTCCGGAGCCCTAACGCCCGTGAGCGTACCTGGCAGCAGAGACAGCAGCAGCAGCAGCCGCGGCGGCGACAGCGGGCGAGAGCCCATGGCTGGTGGCCGGGCTGGCCGCGGACCCGGACGGTCGGGAGAGGGCGCGGCGGGCGCAGCGACGGCCTCTGCCCGCGAGCCTCCAGCGCAGACCCCACACCCCGAGCCCTACGGGCGGAGAGCTCCTCTCTGCTTCGCCGCCGCTGAGTTTCCGGCGCCCTCGGACCTGCGGGAGGACTGGAGTGAAGCTGCGCCAGGCGAGGGCGTGCGTGGGGCGGGGCTGGGCGTACGTGCGGTAGGGGAAGGGGCTCCCCAAGTCCGAGTCCCCAGCGCTGGGCGGGCTACTTCTCCGCCGGGCTGGGCGCTCCAGACGGCGGCACACAACCAGATCCGAACAGGTGCTGTCACCATCGCCAGAAAGGAGAGGGACCCAATCTCTGTCTCTGGCTTCCAGAGCGTGTGTAGCTCCCGCAGGGGGTTGGGACCACCGGGCTAGATGGGCGCTGTAGGAGAGGCGCCAACACACTCAGAAAGAGGCTTCATGTATTTAATGCTATTAAGTAATTGTTAAGTATTTTAGATGTAACACTGGTATTTTTTTTAAGTTCTTATAGTTTAGGGGTGGGTAGAAATTAGTTAAAACAATATTGGCCATGAGTTGATAATTGTCGAGGCAAGGTGATGGTACCTGGAGGTTATACTGCTCTTAACTTTAGATTATGTTTGGCTTGTTCCTTAATGAAAATTTGTTGGGATGATCAGACCCAACACCAGGCCGTGGGGGCAACGAAGTCAAAGGAATGAGAAAAGGCAAGAGAGAAAGTGGGACCAGGGGGCCAATCCTAGTATGGAGGCTGGGAAGGCCTTGAGCTCTGGGAGACCATGCTATTTATTGATGATCAAAGAAACAGGTGGTGAGGATGTGGGGTTTGAAAGGAAGTGATGTATGAAGCGAATGAACTACAACTGTGACGGTTTAGCATTCTTCTTTGAAACATATGGCTACTTGAGATAATGGGAGTGCTAGAAGCAAGGAGCTGGCAAGTCTAGACACGTTTCAAAGGGGTTTTACCCTGGACCCAGGACATGTTCCAAGCCCTGCCTCAGCTTCTCTCCCAACACAGCTTTTCTCCCAAAAAAACTAAAGAAAGATAAGACAGAATTTAAAATGAGGCTTCATTTGTTCTTTTTCTTCTTCTTCTTCTGAGACAAGGTCTCACCCTATCACCAAGGCTGCAGTGCGGTGGCTCCATCTCGGCTCATTGTAGTCCCCACTCCATCTCGGCTCATTGTAGTCCCCACATCCCCGACTCAAGCGACCCTCCCACCTCAACCTCTGAAGCAGCTGGGACCACAGGCAGGCACCACCGCGTCTGGTTAATTTTTTATTTTTGTGGAGAGGGGCTTCTTCCTGTGGTTGCCCAAACTGGTCTGGAACTCCTGGGCTCAGTGCTTCTCCTGCCTTGGCCTCCCAAAGTGCTGGGATTACAGGCATGAGCCACTGTGTCCGGCCTCATTTGCTCTTCTGATGGAGCAATCTGAGAGGGCATTGGGGTTCCCACCCTAGTCCCCCACAGAACCCCTCTATCCCCTTCCCCATCACCATCTGCAACCCCAAGAATGTGCACTGATTGGCCAGGCAGGGTGCCCTGGAGCCTCCTGCCCTCTCTGACCACCCACCAGGGATGGGGGTGGCGCCTTGATGTTGGCTTCTTTGACATCCCTTTATCGCAGGAGGAAGTTCTGTCATAAACTCCCCTCCTGGCGTTCAGATGGTGAGTTGTCTTTATTGTTTCCAGAATGTGCCGCTTACCCATATTAAAACCAAAGGAGATAGTTTGTGGAATGGAAGATGTTTGTAAGAATTGGGACCCACCTCTCAGGCCCCCAATTATAGCATTCTCATCTCTTGGCAAATGTCCCCCATTGGGACAATACTGTAAGTCATAGATCTAACAAAGGTCTTGTATCCAGAATGTATAAGGAACGCTCAAAACTCAACGGTAAGTATAGATGCATAAGAGGGATCTTACTGGGGTGATGTAGATGTTCTAAAACTGGATTCTGGTGATAAACATACGAAAATTCATTGAATTGTAAACTTAAAATGGGTGGATTTTATGGTATGTAAATTATACCTCAATAAAGTTTTCTCAAAAAAAGTCTCAATGGTAAGGAAATGAACAATTTAATTTTTTAAATGAGCAAGAGGTAAACAGACTCTTCACCAAAGAGGTATACAGAAGACAAAAAAAAAAAAAAGGCACATGGAAGATGTTCAAATCACTAGCCATCAGGGACATGCAAATTATAACCAGGGTGGAATCCAGTTGCTAAAAAACTGGATCTCTCATACTTTGGTGGGATTGCAAAATGGTACAGCCACTCCAGAAAACAGTTTGACAGTTTCTCTTTCTTTCATTCATATTATTATTATTATTATTACATATTTTTTGACAGTCTCGCTCTGTCACCCAGGCTGGAGTGCAGTGGCACAATCTCGACTCACTGCAGCCTCTGCCTCCCACGTTCAAGTGATTCTCCTGCCTCAGCCTCCCAAGTAGCTGGGATTACAGACACACACCACCATGCCTTGCTGATTTTTGTCTTTTTAGTAGAGACAGGGTTTTACCATGTTGGCCAACCTGGTCTTGAACTCCTGACCTTAGGTGATTCGCCGCCTCAGCCTCCCAAAGTGTTGGGATTACAGGCATGAGCCACCATGCCTGGCCTCAACAGTTTCATATAAAGTTAAATATACACTTACCATATAACCTAGCAATCACCCTCCTGAGTGTTTAAATAAATGAAAACTTTTATTCATACACAATCCTATATGTGAATCTTTATATCAGCTCTATTCATAATTGCCAAAAACTGGAAACAGCCTAAACATGCGTCAACATCATACAACTGAACACTCCTCAGCAATACAAAAAAACCCAGCTTGATTGAATTTTGAAGGCGCTATGCTGAATGAAAGAAGCCAGTCTCCAAAGGTCACTACTGTATGATTCCATTTAAATGGCATTCTTGAAAAGACCCAACTGTAGTGATGGAGAAGAGATATGTGGTTGCCAGGGGCTAGGAGTGCAGGGAGTCAGGAGTCTAAAGGAATAGCAGCAGGGAGTTGTTTTGGATGACAGATCTTTCCTGTGTCCTGATTGTGATGGTGGTTATCTATACATGTGTTACAATTCCTAGAACTATATATTTAAACGTCAATTTTATTGTATAGTAATTTTTAAAATAGAATTTTTCAGAACGACCTCCTCCATTCCACCAATATTTTGAGTGCCTACTACATGCCAGGCACTGTGCAAAAGGTAGTATGTGTGAGGAGTGAATCAGAGCATCGGTGTGGGAGACAGACCTGAACCCAGCCATGATAGAGAACTGCAAAATGACCAGCGCCGTAGAGTCATGGAGGAGCAAGCCATGCCTTTCAGATGAGGAAACTAGGGATGGCTGCTCAGAGGAGGGGCATCTGGATCTGAAGAAGGGGTAGGGGCCATTCATTCATTCAGCAAACATTTATTGAGCACCTGCTGTGGGCCAAGCTCTGTCCTAGGCCCTGGGGATACCACCATGAATGTGAAGGAGCAGGTCCCTGTTCTCATGGAGCTCACACTCCAGTGGGTGAGTTGTGGATGACAAATATGCCACCAGATAAAAGCGGCAGGTACCAAGGAGTGCTCAAGGAAGGAGGCAGGGTAACGTGATCGTAGGGAGGCTGCTTTAGAATGATTGGGTGGTTAGGGAAGGCCTCTCAGAGGAGGTGACATTGAAGCAAAGAATAGATTGGAGCCATGCCCTGACTGATGTGGCTGTGGAAAGAGCTTGGGAAGCCTGGGGGAAGAGAAAGAAGGTTCAAGTAGAAGATAGGGAAGGCCAGGCATAGTGGCTCACACTTGTAATCCTAGCACTTTGGGAGGCCGAGGCAGTTGGATCACTTGAGGTCAGGAGTTCGAAACCAGCCTGGCCAACAAAAATACAAAAATTAGCTGGGCGTGGTGGTAGCTTCCTGTAATCCCAGCTACTTGGGAGGCTGAGGCAGGAGAATCACTTGAACCTGGGAGGTGGAGGTTGCAGTGAGCCGAGATCGCGCCACTGCACTCCAGCCTGGGCGATAGAGCACGACTCCATTTAAAAAAAAAAAAAAAAAAGATGATATGGTAAATGCCAAGGCTCTGAGCCAAGCCTCTGAGCTGGGAAGAAACTAGAAGTATGTGAGGGAATGGACAAGGGGAAGTGGAGAGAGATGGCGATGGAGAGGCAGGCCAGCACCATGGCTGGCACATAGTAGGTGCTGCTATGATGTCATCTTTATCCCCATTGCCCGGTGCAGGGAAGGAAGACAGGCCGGAATTGAACTGTCTGAAGCTCCCTCCTGCTAGGGCTTCCTGGGATCCCTCCAAGACATTCAGAGAGGACAGTCCAGGCCCCCATCCTTGCCTCTTCCATGGCTGTGGCTGGTTCGATGGGGTTGATGGCCAGTGGTCAAATTTATTTAGGGCCTCATCAGCCACAACCCAGAAGGAAGCAGCAAACTGCTCACCTGGTCACTCACATCCTCTCACCCCACAACCCAGGGGGCCCTCAGTCACGCTGGGCAGCGTAGGGCCCTTCCGAAGCTGTGTGGGTCTGAAAGAGGGGCGGTAGGAAGAGCCCAACAGTGCCCAGTATGCACACAAACACGAACACCCACAGGAACAGCCGGTCTACCACCATAGCCACGTACTTCCAGTCCTCAATGACCTGTAGGCAGAGAGAAGGGCTGGTCACAGGTGCCAAGTACTGGGGTCCCTCCTCTCCCCAAGTCAGGCCCTTACTATCTGGCCAGGGAATCCACAGGCCACAGGCATGGAACTGCATACTAGGGGGGCAAGTTCTGAGTCCCAGACTGGCCTATCAGCTGGGCAGCTCTGAGCCTCTCTGGCTGTTCTCCACCTCCACCCCTGCCTGTCCCCCACAGCACTTTAGGGCCACTGGAAACTTGGGCTGTACAGAAAAGTTAGGAATGTGAGGACTTGTTAATACAGCATATTGTGATTTGAAAACAAAATCTGGTTATAAATAGGAGATAGGGCCTGAGGATCTTGAAGCCCCATCTTCTCACTTTCACCCCAAACTCACTGCCTGAGCTGGTTCTAGCTAAAGAAAGAACTAGGTGGCTCTCACCTAGTTCAGTGGGAGCAGGGAAACGGGGGCTTACAGAACACCTGGAAATCCTGCTGTTTAATTTGTTCAAGTCTGTTCACAGCAGTGTCTGTTCCCTGTAATTAAGACCCAGCCTCCTCCTGCTGCATCATCCAGGTCTCTGTGGTCTTCTTAGACCCTGCTGCAGGGTATGAGGTTGGCAGAGACCTGGCTGGTCTCCAGAGGGGCCACCACAGATGGGCCCTGTCTCCTTTGCACTGGGGGAGAGCCCAGAGAAACACCCATGTGCCCAGGATCCTGGCCTCCCTTCCCTATGCCTGCTTTCACACCCCTGGACTGGCTGGCTCACACTGCATTCTTTCCCTGGCAGAGACAGGCTGGATCAGAAGGCTTGGGAAATCAGCAGAGGCTCTGGAGTTGGAAATGTGGGCAGCAATGGGTATGCTGATGTCAGTGACCCAATTTGTCAGGGCCCTGTCAACGGTGTATCTAATGTGCAGGATAATCCTGTGTCAAGCCAACCCCGACACCCGCAACCAAGCATGACTGGCACCTGTCCCCAAGACTCAGCAGGCACAGCACAGCTCTCTCCACAGAGCACTCCTTGGCTTTCCTGGGTTTCTTTTTAACAGCCCTAATTTCAAGCGGTGTCCGTGTGCGTACGTGTGTGCGCGCACATGCTTTTCCCCCTTTTAATATTTTTGTGCTATTTATAGTGACCAGTTAATCACCAGGGTGGGTGAAAGTACTGAAGATGAGAAGCAGCATGGGCTGGTTTAGGGGCAGGCATGCTCTGGAAGGGAAGAAAGCCTCTTTTCTCCAACTATCCATAAAGAAGTCAACCAACCAATAAGCCGGCCATGTGCTCGGTGCAGGGCAAGAAACTAGGAAGGGCAAGAGAGTTTAAGGATGTCAGGCAGATCTGGTACAGAGCCTGGCACTGCCCTGGGCCAGCTGTGTGACACTGGTCAAGTCAGTGAACCTCTCTGAGCTTTGCTTTGAAAGCTTCCTTATTGTAAAATGGGGGTTCTACTAAAAGCCACTTCACAGGATTCCAGGGAGGGTTAGCAGTAATGTATGTCAGCTCCTGGCAGAGCACCTGATGTGTGGTTGGAGCTTAATGAACACTGGCGATTATAATAACAGTGGTCCTGCCTGGCTCCTTCCCTTAAGAGGCTTGTAATTAACTGAGCTAGAAAGAGCAGAAGGTATGTGAGTGCCAAGGGGGTGGTGAGATCTTTAGAAGAGAGTTCAGGGTGGGTGCCGGCTCAGCCAGGGACGCAGGAGACCAGTACTTCTCAATCTAGAATGTGCACACGAACCACCAGGAACTGGTTAAAAATGCAGGCTCCAATATGCCTCCCTGAGAGATCCTGGTTCAGTCAAGAAAGGGTGGTCCTACAGCATAGCCCACGTGGTTCTCACTTAGCCAGCAGGGCCCCAGGCTGCATATTAATGTTTGGGAACCAATGAATTAGGTGATGCTGACCTACAGAATGGTTTAACCTAAGTAATAGCATGATCAAATTAATGTTTTAGAAAGTGAAATCTGAGAATCCTATAAAGCTGTGCTTCTCAAACTGCAATGGGCCTGGGAATCTCCTGGGGACCTGGTTAAAATGCAGGTTTGGAGCCAGCAGGTCTGGACTGGGGCCTGAGACTCTGCATTTCTGATAACCTCTCAGGTGATGCCAGTGCTGCTGGTCCCAGAACTACACCAGAAGAATATCTCATGTTCTATATTCCATTTGTTTGCATTTCTCTTCTTTTCTTGGCACAGTGTGATTCTGGAGGTGTTCCTGCTCTTTTCTCTGTGGGCTAACTAATGGAATGCCGGTGCTTCTCCTTGAGAATGCAGCGAGTGGAAAGCAATCTTGAAAAGATAAGAATGAGGAGACGTGCATTTTTGTCCATGCAGCTGCACAGGGGTAGACACCATGTTGTATAGTAAAAACCTGCCCAAAAAATCTGATCTGAGGGTGTTGATATGAGAACATTCACAAGAGCATGAAACTTGTTCTCCCTCCTGGTATGGAAATGGGTGTGAAAATTTCTGTCACCACCACATTCTGTGTTGTTACTATGACATTGTCCTTAGAAGTGTTATTTATTCAAAGGAGTCATGTGAAATACTCAGACTCCAGCACTCATTGCTTTGTCCTGTGAAAGTAAATTAAACCTCTTTTTAAAAAATCTGTAATTCTAGGTCAGGTTCAGTGGCTCACACCTGTAATCCCAGCACTTTGGGAGGCTGAGGTGGGTGGATCACCTGAAGTCAGGAGTTCAAGACCAGCCTGGCCAATATGGTGAAACCCTGTCTCTATTAAAAATACAAAAATTAACCAGGTGTGATGGCTGGCACCTGTAATTCCAGCTACTTGGGAGGCTGAGGCAGGAGAAGCACTTGAACCTGGGAGGCAGAGGTTGTAGTGAGCCGAGACTGTGCCACTGCACTGCAGCCTAGGCGACAAGAGCAAAACTCTGTCTCAAATTAAAAAATAAATAAATAAAATAAAAAATCTGTAATTCTAGTTAGCACAATTGATTAATTCATTACTGTGGTAATCATAGTATATTTACTGGTGTTCCTAAAGCCCTGAAAGATATAAGTGCTTAAATGGCTTCTTTGCAAGTCTGAAGAGGATGGGGCAGATGCGCTTGGTACCCCAGCCCACCTGTGTTCCCTAAAGCCTGCAGAGTCACTTCCCAGCCTTCCATTTCTGGTGCCTGCATTTCCTCTCTCCTCTGCCTCAGGGCTTTCTCCAGCACCAAGGGCGCTTTCTCTGGCAGGCTGGCATTACCTGGAAGTGCAGGGGAGTTAATGTCCTGGGGCTACCCTCATCCTTTAGGGAATGGGGGCTGCTGGGTAAATACCTCAGCCTCCTTCCAGGGCGGTGATCCTAAGGCTTGTTCCCACGGGTCCTCAGAGGGTCTGCAAGGGTACTGAGTCCCGGGCACCCATGGCAGTATCCTGCTTATTCATTCTCCTTTCCCTGTCTCACTTTCCCTCCTTCCTCACTGTGCTTCCCAGGATCACATCCCAAGTAAACCACCTGCACCCAAGTCCCCATCTTAGGGTTTGCTTCTGGGACACCTAAAACAAACAAACAAACAAAATCACTGGCACTTCCTTCCCCTCCCCAGATGCATGAAGCTATAATATTTAACACAAACTCATTTCAATTTTGGATTTCTTATTCAGAGTTTGAGAGTTCTTGTCTCCTGTGAATTAACTGCAGGAAGTGGGAAGCTGGTGCTACTATCTGAGCCCTTTCTGTTGGGCAGGTGGGCAGGGGCTGGCTAGCAACTTACACTCTGGTCTTCATCGTCATTCTTCATGTGCTGGGCGATGAAGCTGACACCTTCTAATGCCTCCTGCACATCCTGTCGGAACCTCCCAGAGGACCGCAGCCAGAAATCCCTGGAGCCGGCTGGAGACTTGGGAGCTGCAGAGGCAGGGTTCACAAAGCACATGGAGTTCCCATAGAGTTTGGAGGGGCTGGTAGAGGTGATGGTGGCCTTGGGCTTGGTCACATGTGACTTGCTGGATGGGAAGGCTCTGGCCAGGCTGCTGTCAGGGCCAGGGCGCTTCATGAAGAGGAAGGTAGGCAGCTTGTGCAGGAAGCAGTGCTTGACCCAGGGTGCCATGGTGTGGGTGCTGGGTGAGCGGTGGTGCACATTGAGCACACAGACGCTGGTGACGATGGAGAAGGTGACCAGCACCATGGTGAACATGAGGTACTTGCCGATGAGAGGCACATCAAGGGAGGTGGGCGGCACGATCTTGGAGATGAGCAGCAGGAAGACTGTGAGCGCCAGCAGCACAGAGATGCACAGCGTCATCTTCTCGCCGCAGTCGGACGGCAGGTAGAAGACGAGGATGGCCAGTGAGGTGATGAGCACGCAGGGGATGATGAGGTTGATGGTGTAGAACAGAGGCTTGCGCTTGATGATGAAGTCGTAAGTCACGTCCACATAGCTGGGGTCCTGTGGGTTCACTGTCCTTCTCCCTGGGAGGGCCACTATGTCCCACTCACCACTGGGAGTAAAGTCATCCATGCTGGCTGTGGGTGTCATGAGGACCATGTCTATCTCCGTGTGGTCATAGGTCCAGGAGCGGAACTTGAGGGTGCAGTTCTGCTGGTCGAAGGGAAAGTACTTCACCTCAATCTTGCAGGCGCTCTTGTAGATGGCAGGGGGCAGCCACAGGACGCTGCCGTTGGACCGGACTACCAAGTTGGTGTAGACAGACACCTCATAGGTCCCGTCAGCACTGGGCAGGGTCAGGGCATGAAGAACATCGTGAAACCCATACACAAGGCCTGGCCTGTTCTCAGAACTCACTGAAGAGCCCTTTGGGATTATTTCCCACTAGTCACCCTTCCACCCTTCCAGTCCCCCAGGCCCTCACTGAAAGGGGCCTGCTTTTGTTGGCAACTATGTCATGGAGAGAGCCCTACCATCAAAGCACCAAAGCATTCTTTTTTGTTTGTTTGTTTTTGAGACGGACTGTTACTCTGTTGCCCAGGCTGGAGTGCAATGGTGTGACATCGGCTCACCGCAACCTCCACCTCCCGGGTTCAAACGATTCTCCTGTCTCAGCCTCCCGAGTAGCTGGGATTATAGGCATGCACCACCATGCCCGGCTAATTTTGTATTTTTGGTAGAGATGGGGTTTCTCCATGTTGATCAGGCTGGTCTCAAACTCCTGATCTCAGGTGATCCACCCGCTTCAGCCTCCCAAAGTCCTGGGATTACAGGCGTGAGCCACCACGCCCGGTCCGTCAAGCACTCTTAAGGCTTCCCATGGAATTTAAGAGCTCATTTAAGCCTCTCAGTAGTCCAGTGAGGCAGGTTTTATTATTATCCCCATTCTACAGATGGGAAAGCCAAGGCCCAGAGAGGTTAAGTGACTTCTTCAAGGTCAGAAAACTTGTAAGCAGGACAGCTGAGATTTGAACTCAGGTCTGTCTGACCCCAGACCACACACTCTTAGCCATTACATGCTACTGCTAGTATAATCATGACTCAGGGAGAGTCTCTTTGGCTTCCTCCACCTGCCTAAGATATTTATGCATAGTAAGTCAGTGGTACCAACACCAACACTGGCAAAGCAACAGAGGCTCAAAAGGATAGTATGGAGCATAGAAAGGGCACTGGGCTTGAGGTCAGGACACTGCTCTGGTCCCAGCTGTGCTTCAGTGAATCAGACAAGGCCCCTCCCCTCCCTCAGCCTCCAACTCCCCATCTGTAACTGAGGGCTCTGGCTCTGCTCACCTCTGTTTCTCTTTTAGCTTGATGGCCTGGAAGGCTGGGTAAAGCAGAGATGGGGCTCAGGGTTGGACTCAGGCCTGGATGAGTCTTAGGGCTGGGCCTGCTGCCCTGGCCTGGCTGTCACCAGGCCTCCACCAACCCTGCCACTCACTTGTTGTAGAGCACGATGTCAGGCAACCAGATGCGCTTGGCGGGGATCCTCAGGATGTTCACACCCTCGTAGCGGGAGATGTTCCAGGTCAGGCGGTAATCAGTCCATTCCTGGACAGACAGGCAAGGCCCTGTCACTTGTAGGTCCACTGCCACCAAAGGGCAGCCCTCAAGAAAAGATCTCTTGGGCTAGGGGCCCTTCAGGGCACTTACCTGTTTCAGCCAGACATTGGTGGTCATGATCTGCTCTCGTTCATTCTGGGGAGGGAAACAGGGCTATCAGTTAACCAGGAAGGAGGAGCCTCACAAATGGATTTCACTTTATTGTGCAAAAGGCTGTGAGCTCCAGGTCCATGTGACCAACTGCCACCCCAACATCTCTTGGATGGCCCAAAGGTATGTCACACTCAGCATGTTTGACACAAAGCTCATGATCTTCCCCAAAACCTGATCCTCCTTTGGCTTCATTGTCTCAGTGAATGGCACCCCTAGCCATTCAGTTCCACAAGCCAGAAGCGTGGACATTGTCTCTGATACTTTGCTCTCTGATCCATCCATCACTTAAGACAAAAACTTAAGTCTTGTAAGTTATATCTCCTAAAGCATCTCATATTTGTCTGCTTCTCTCCACCGCCACCATCATCTGTCACTTAGACTACTGCAGTCCCCTAACTGGGCTTCCTGCTCTGCCCTGGCCTGCCTTTAGTCTATTCTCTACATGGTAACCAGGGTGATCCCTTTACAATCTCAATCCCTTTGACTAATTGCTCTGCTGCTGCATCTCATTCAAAGTAAAAACCAAAGTTCTGCTTAGAGTCTACAAGGCGCTAATGATCTGCCTCCCCACCACCCCTCATCCCATTAGCTCTATGACCTCTATCTCAACACTCTGCCGTTTGCTCATTCTATTTCCACTGCACTGCCTCTTTGCTCCCGCACACTGTTCCCTTTTCCTGGAAACCCACCGGGATGCTTCCACACTTTCTTCTATTCTCAGAAATGTCATCCTATCCGAGAAATCTTCCCTGACCTACATAAAGTAGCACCTCTGTCCCTGCCCTGCCTTATTTTTCTTTCTTTCGTGTGTGTGTGTGTGTGTTTTTCTTGAGACAGGGTCTCACTCTGTCACCCAGGCTGGAGGACAGTGGCGTGATCTTTGCTCACTGCAACCTCCACCTCCCAGGCTCAAGTGATCCTCCCACCTCAGGCTCCTGAGTAGCTCAGACCACAGGCACAGGCCACCATACCTGGCTAAATTTAAAAAAATTTTTTGTGGAGATGGGGACTCATCATGATGCCCAGGCTGGTCTCAAATTCCTGAGCTAAAGTGATCCACGCATCTCAGCCTCCCAAAGTGCTGGCATTACAGGTGCAAGCCACATCACCAGTCGTCTTATTTTTTTTCCATAGCATTTCTCATACCTAAACACCATCTATCTATCTGTGTATTGTCTGCCACCTCCCACTAGAATCTAATGGCTATGAGGAAATAAGGCAGCTAGAAGAGTATGTGACATGTTGGACACTCCATAAATCTTTTCTGAGTAAATACATGAATCCTACCATGATAAGCCAGGCCACCATCATCCACGTCTCACCTGGACCATGTAAGACCCTCCTAGCTGGTCTATGTTCATTCTGTACACTGCCACCATACACACACACACATATCTCTTCTTCCTATGCAGCCAAAATAAATCTTCCAAAGTTCCTGTCATTTCCTCCCTCAATTTTATCCCTGTTTAGATTACTTCCTTGGCTACCTTCACTTACAGAATAAAAATGTTGCTCCTTCACAGGGTCTACAGGGCCTTGCCAGGTTTCCCAGCCACACTTCACCTCTTTATGTCCCTCTGTTCTGTACTCCAGCCCCCTGGCCTTTTTTAGTACTTTGGATAAGTCTTGTGTTCTCAGTCTGTACTATTTTTGCTGCCTCTCCTTCATCAAGATAACTTCCAGCATACTGATCTCATTTTGGGAGACATTTCCTCAAGAAACCTACAACTATATAAGATTACCAGTAAGATAAGGTTTGGCTGCCAGTAACAGTGATCCAGAGTAACACAGGCTTAAATAAAGTAGTAATTCATGTCCCTCTCATGTTAACACTTTAGACATATATGGCAGTTCTGCTCTACAAAGTTCTGATAGGTATCCAGATTCTTTCCTACTTTCTTCTCCACCATACCTAGAGTGTGGCCCTCATAAGAATGGACCAAAATAACTGTTGGAGCTCCAACTATAAATTCCACATTCCAAGCTGTTGGTGGGGAAGGAGAAGGGAGAAGAAGAATGCATGGCAATTGTCTCATTTTGATTAGAATATTTAGGCCATTTACATTTAATGTAGTTACTGATATATTTGGGTTTAAACTTACCCCCTGAGCTTCCATAGCCTCAGATCTGCCCCCCTGCCTACCCCTGATCTCTTGCCAAGTGGCATTTGGGTCTTTATGTCATTTCCCTCACATGTCTGGGAGTAAAGGTGAGGTTCAGGGACTTGAGCTTGTGTATGCTGGTGTTTTCTAGGAGAATGTGTCAAGTACAGGGGAAATGGCTTGGAAAGAGGGAGACTCAGAGGAGAGTCAAGGACCTCGAAATAGGCAAGCCAAGGAGCAGGAAAAGAGATGAGAATGAGCAGAGGAAACAGTGCTGGGGCAGGGGAGCAGGTGGAAGGGTCAGGGAATAAGGAGGGCTGGAGAGGTGAGGGTGGGGATGCTGGTGAGGGAGTGCCTGGCTCACCAGACTCAGAAGTCAATTATAAAACAGGTGCTTTGACAAGCCTGTTTGCCTTACCCAGCACTAAATCCCTACATGCTCTCTAAAAATTTCCATCTTTAAACTTGTTGTACCTATAACCCTCCCTCCTCAAATAAATAAACCCTGAAAAATAGGAGGACAATACCCCCTCCTGGCCTGGCAACCCACAACCTAATAATTACTGTATACATAAGCTTTCAGAAATATAACTTGCATGCCTGGGGGCTGGTGGTTGCATCCCCTCCTCCTTCTGGCAGCCTCTATCACCCTATAAGGCCCGCAGAGCAGATCTGACCAGGCAGCCTGAGTCTGGAAGTGTGGCAGAGCCTCCCGCTCGTTCACCCTCACTAGGGCGGCAGCTGCACAGCAGCAGCTGGGCTCACCTCATTAAGCAAGAAACACTGGACTGGACAATAACACTCAGACACCAGCCTGAGCAAGCCTGGCTGAAAGCCCTCCTTCTTTCCAGTCTGACTATGGAGGGAGAGGGGCAGAGAGTACACAGCTCTACAGCCCTCCCCATCCTGGGGCTGTGTGTCCTCCCAGGAGATGGAGCCAGTCATTAATTTGGCCAAAACCTTCCTGAGGGCTGTAGGTTTGACAGGCTGGGTGTGTGTGGGCCAACCGTGTTAGAGAGAGAGTCTGGCATTTCAGAAGGCAGCCACCTGGCCAGAGGAGGGTCAGCCCCCTTACTGATCTCTTTCCCCTGGCTGGACACAGCGCCCTGCACTCTCCCCTTGTGAATGCTCCCCCAGATCTGCTTCCAGGGACGGGGTTCTAACCCTGTGGATGGGGACATGGGAAGGTTTACAATAGGCCATGGTTCCCTCTGACATCTTCAACTCAGAGGCAGCAGAGAGAAGAGAAATTCCCAGGCACCTCCTCCCTCAGCACTCCCGCCTCTGCCCCACATCCACACATGGAGAATCTGACAACAGTACCACTCCTCCTTTCCATGCCTGCAGCAGCCACGCCCACCGTCTAGACCCTCACCGACCTGGCTCTATAGGTACTGCACTGCCTCTGGTCCTGCCCCTACACCTAGGCCTGTGTATCCATCAGTTCCCCCAGTCTGGTTCTTATTTCTCCGAACAAGTAGGAAGCATATAAAAGGTTATCTGAGCAGGCTAGGGGAGAGAATAGGGTGGGGCTGTGAGGACAAGGAACAGAAGCTTATGGTCATGCTGGAGACCCAGCTGAGCAGAGTCTATGGCAGGCCCATTGGCTGCCTACCCAATGTCACCCCGTTCTTACCCTCATTTCTTCTTTGTTATAACAAAACCATGACTTCATTAAATATTGGACACCTATGAACTTCATGGACCCCTCTGCAACCTCCCTGATGTGTACTGGTAAGTCTAAGTCAACTATAGTAGTTTCATTCCTCTGGCCAATGATCGCCTGGGGCTTGGGCATGAGCAGCCTCTCCGCCTGAGCATGAGCCACAGCTGCCCTCTGCACCTACCACGCTGATAAGCTGGGCCAGGGAGAGCTGCAGCTTGATGGAGATGAGCTGTGAGGAGCTGGTGGCTGGGCGGATCAGGTTATTGTAATGGGTTTTGTTCAGAAGGTCGTCCATCAGCTTTTCCTCTGCATTGGCCACGCGGCAGTCCCCTGGGAAAACACACACAGTCAGACCTGCTGGGCCCTTGTGCACCTGACCCCCACTGCAGCCCGTGGCAGCAAAGCGGAGAGCTGAGAGGGAACACAGGTGCCCTTAGGGCTGGCTGAAGCAGTGAAGGTGCTGGCAGGCCTGTCTCTCCTTGAGGACTTCAAATTAAATATACTCAACACAGAGCTCCACTGTCTCCTCCCATGCCATACCTCTTCCCCCTCCTCTTCCTTCTAGCAATGAATGGCATCCCACACGCTACATATCTGGCACAAAGACTGGGTGTCTCTTCTTGACCTCTCCCTTGGTTCATCGAAGTGGCCATTTAGTCCTGCCTTTTTTTTTTTGTTTTTGAGACAGAGTCTCACTCTGTCGCTCAGGCTGGAGTGTAGTGGTGTGATCTTGGCTCACTGCAACCTCTGCTGCCTGAGTTCAAGCAATTCTCCTGTCTCAGCCTCCAGAGTAGCTGGGATTACAGGCCTATGCCATCACATCCGGCTAAGTTTTGTGTTTTAGTAGAGACGGGGTTTCACCATGTTGGCCAGGCTGCTCTAGAACTCCTGGCTTCAGGTGATCTGCCCACACTGGCCTCTCAAAGTGCTGGGATTACAGGTGTGAGCCACCATGCCCAACCCTAGTCCTGTCTTTTACCTTCCAAGTCCCTCAGTCTGTCCTCCTTATCTCTAATGCTACAGCCATGTCCCCACCTCCCTACCCCTGCCCTCCTTCTGGTCTCTCCACCCCCAGTCTGCCCCTGTTATCCATGTACCATACATTGCCAGAGTGGTCTTTCTACAGCAAACTGGTCTAGGGCACTTGCCTACCCACAACTCTCAGAGCTGTAGGTGGATTTAAAAATCAAATGTTTTGGCTCAGCATTCAAGGCCCTTTCCCTGCTGACACTGGCTTATCTTTCTCACTCTGATTTTTTCCCACCTCTCTACCTCTACCCCAGATACTCAGATACTCTCTCTTCTGGCCATAGCCTACTGTTTGCCTTTCCCCCTGTGACCTTCACTGTCTCACTTCCTTTTTTTTTTCTTTCTTTTAGAGACAGGGTCTTGCTATGTTGCCCAGGCTGGTTTCAAGTGATTCCTCCTGGATTCAAAGGATCCTCCCACCTCAGCCTCCTTAGTAGCTGGGACTATATGTGTGCACCACCACACCCAGCTTGTCTCACTTCTTTGAACACACTGTTTCTTCTGCCAGGATTGCCCCCAGCCCACCAGTTATGAATTATCTGAGGGTCTGTCTTGTGCCAGGTACTTTACATTTTGAGGATAATAGCAAGCAAAAGCCAGAAATGGTTCCTGCCACCAGAGCACTTACAGTGCAGGGGAACAGCCCCATTACTCACATGTGAGTTTGGGTGCAGAAGTGGGTACGAGGTGGTGCTTTCCCTAAGAAGAAACAGAGCTGAGACGGGGCGGGGGGGATTTTCCAGGTTCAGACTTAGACCTACAGAGTGTAAGGTCCCTCTGAGACACCAAACGGAGGGGTCCAACTGGCAGCTGGCTCCTCGTCTGGAGTTTCCAGGAGAGGTCTTAGCTCAGAGCCACATTCCAGACCCAGCCTAAATGCCGCCTCCTGCAGGGAGCACCCCTGAGCTTCCGTAGCCTCAGATCTGCTCCTCTGCACACACCCAATCTCTTGCAAAGTGGTGTTTGGGTCTTTATGTCTTCTCCCTCACATGTCTGGGAGTAAAGGTGAGGTTCAGGGACTTGAGCTTGTGTACTCTGGTGTCTTCAGGGAGAATGTGTAAAACAGAGAGGAGGTGGCTTGGAAAAAGGGAGACTCAGGAGAATCAAGGACATCTGAGGAGGCAAGCCTGGGAGCAAGAAAAGAGATGGGAGTGAGCAGAGGAAACAGTGCTGGGGCAGGGAAGCAGGTGGGAGGATCAGGGAATAAGGCGGGCTGGAGAGGTGGGGGTGGGGATGCTGGCGAGGGGCTGCCTGGCTCGCCAGGCTCAGGAGTCAATTACATCTTCCCGCAAGGGCCAGTTCACCTAGTTGCACCAAACCCCTCCCTCTGTGGGTAGGGCCAGAGGGCCCAGAGCACAGACCAACCCAATTAGGCAGGCCTGAGGTGGACTCAAGGGTGGGTGCTGGGCTGGACTCCTGGTTGTGGGGAGAGCCGCCACCCTGCCTACTCCATCCACTTTCCAACTCGCTGCCTATCTGGAGCAGATGCAATATTTAGTGCCTTGTGAAAGATGCTCCTAGTGCACCTGCTGCCTGCTGCCCCTCCCCCAGGCCGCCCTGGGCTCTCCAGATGGGGGTCCTACGGATGGTTGGCCTAGATTCTGAGCCCTGCCTCTTATACTCAGGACCCCTTTCCCAGAGGCCAGCTGCTTGAGTACCCTGGAAGCCAGTCTGTAGCCCCAGGCTAGAGCTGGGTCCCTCCCACAGCCCTTCTTTAGCATGTCTGTTTGGACCGACTTATTCATAAAGAGGGGTGTGTCTTGCCCAAGCCCGTCTGGCATGTCTGAGGCAGCTCTGGGGTCAGAATCTGCAGCTCCCATGCCCCAGCCCTGCAATACTAGGCGAGGCTGGAGCCCACATCTCTGAAGTCCCACTGGGCCGGTCCGACTGAGCTCCCAAGTCCAGGGCTGCTCTGTAGGCTGTGGGGCTCATGCTCCAGCTCCCAGCCCACCTGATGTGCTTAGGTGGCTCATCTTTGGGCCTGCCCTGCCTCTCAGGCATTCAGCTGACCCAGAGGGACTCCCCATCTTGACCACCAGCTGTGGGCTCGAGTTAGAGGTTCCCGGAACCCTAGACCATCTGGCCCAACCCCCTGTTTCTCAGCTGGGGAAACTGAGACCAAAGAGGGGAAGAAACTTTCTCAAGTGCCCCCAGCAAGTCAGAGGAGGAACCAGGTCTAGGAGCCTCTTTCCGACAGAGGTATTCCCTGACCCCTGAGCCTTCTTCAGTGCCTCATTAGCTTCCCTGTAAGGAGACTGCCCTGCAGGGGTTGGAAATGGTGCTGTCCTGGGCAGTGTGTGCCCACGACCGCGCCTGTGTTTGTACTTGTGAGTGTATGGGGGGGGTGCGGGGGGGTCGGTGAAGGGTGGGAATAAACAGCAGGGATACTGGGGGCTGGAATGCACCCCACTTGCCTCCCCAGAAGGGGGCAGGGGAGCCCAGCCCAGCACATGCTTAAACTTTCCAATGTACTGAATGCCTGTGAGGCCTGCTGGGCTCAAAAGACAAGCAACAGGCCTTTTGCCCCCAGATGGCAGGGGTGGCCCCGGATGGGTGGAAGCTTCTGCAGCACAGTTAGGGGTCACATCCCAGCCCATGGGCTGACAGTTAAACAGAGAAGCCACCACTAGGCATCAGTCATGATTCAATGATTCTGATGAGGAGTGGGCCCCCGCCCCCAGCCTCTGCCCAGGGTTTTGTCTTCTAGGCCTTCTTGGGAAAAATTGTTCCCTCCCAGAAAGGGGCTAATAATCTGAGAGGAAGCCATAGCTGGACTTCTAAACTGTGTGAGTGTGTGTCCAGTTTGGAAGGGTATATCCAACCTAAAAATTTATATTGAAAAAATGGAAAGATATACCCATTGTTTTGGAATACAAGCTACAGAAAGTAACAGTTAACAGAATCTTATTGGAAAGATTAGATTCTGCATCTGGAAAGGCAGAGTGATTTTTCAACTGGGGTGTAGGTCCTTAACTGAGGAAGGGAACATGATATTTATATTTATTAAAAGGCAGCTATGATTTTTTTTTAAGTAGAGAATTTATCTTTTATAAAGAGCTTATAACATATTATTAGTGTTTCTTCAATCATGTGAATTAATCACCTGGATTCCTAGGCTTTATTCCCATAGATTCTGATCCTGTGAGCCTAGGGTGGGGCCCAGAAATCTGTACAGGGTGATGATACAGGCCACCCCAGGACCACACCTAAGAAACACTGCAACTGGCCCTCACACACATCCAAGTCTCGAAATATGTAGGCAGGGCATATTATCTCCATAGAACAGATGGAGAAACTGAGGTCCAGGATGGTGAAAGAAATGGCACAGGGTCACCCAGCAAGTAGTAGCAGAGCCATGATACACGGACTGCCTGCAGACACCATCTTTGGTGAGAGCTCCTCTTCTTTATAGGAGTAGTACAAACTTACTTTCTGTAGTTTGTATTCCAAAATGATGGGGATATCTTTCCATATTTTTCAATATGAATTTTTAGATTGGATATGCTTTCCCAAACTGGACACACACTCACACAGTTTAGAATTCCAGCTATGGCTTCCTCTCAGACTATTAGCCCCTTATATATTCCCTGACTCCTACCTCCTTCCACCTCTATGGTGGGTCTCTATCCAAGGAAGAGGTAGCCCTGGTCCTCTAGGCTGACTGGGGCTTGGAGGAAAAGCCTGGGTGAGTGTAGGAGCTAGTAGGGCCCTTGGAATTCAGGTGGGGAAACTGAGACCCTGAGAAGGCAGTCCCCATATTTGCACTCTACCTGGAGAAGGGCTGGGGTCTCCTTCCTGAGTGGCAGGCCCGACTTCACCAGCCTGGCACTCAGTCAAGCTGCCTGTCCAGGCCCGGCACACCTTGGGTGGGTGACCAGAGGCAGTGGTGCCATAAAATGTGTTTCCTGGGAGATCTACCCGCAAAGCACAAAACATTCCAGGGCTGGTGATTTGGGCAAGCCCCCTTCCCTCTTGGCCCAGTTTCCCCATCTCTACCACAGCTGTGTTGGAGGAGGCTTCTCTCTAAGTCTGAGCAGCAGATTCACTCCCAAGTGCCTACACCGCCCAGGTGGCCGGCTCCTCTGAGCTCACGCTTCAAGAAAGTCACCTCTTAGGCAAGGAAGGAGCCTCGGCCCTGTTGGGAGTGGGAGTCGGTGCACTTGCAGCCTCCCAGACTACTGGGGATGACTCGCGGTGCCTGCAAAGCCGGTGCCATCCAGCCCCGCTGCCCAGCCCACAGACACTCACTCGGGAGGGTGGCCCTGGCCCTCGCAAGGGCTCCGAGAAGAGGCGGCCTCCACTCCAAACCTGGCAGACCCACCCACGCAGGCCCGCCCCCGCTGCTTCGGAGAGTGGGCTCAGCCCTGCCCACGCCCCCATTTGGCCAGGACAACCTCGGGCCACTCACCCGGGCGTAGGGCATCCTTCCTTCCCTCCCACCTGTGGCCAGTCCAGCCCCCTTCAGCCCAACCCAGGCGCCCCTCCCTCCTTCCCCGAAAAGAACTCACCGCGCCCGCAAAGGGCTACCAGGAGGAAAAGGACCAGGGAAGGCGCGTGCCTCATGGCTGGCGGGGCCGGGTGGCAGCCGCTGCAAGCTCCGCTGTGGGGTCACAGGGCACCCGTGAGCCGCGCGGTCGAGTGAGCGCCGGTTCTGGCCCCAGAGCTTTGCTGGCGCAGCGGCGCTCACTAGGACCCCGCGGAGAGCCCCGCCAAGCCCCGCGTGGGCAGCAGCTGGGAGTCCCGCCCACTCTGGGGATGAACTGGGCCAGCTGCTCCGGTTCGACGCCGTGGGCGGTCTGGACCCCACCTGCCACCTGGCTTCCCGATCTCCTCGGGCCTCGCAACCTTCCCCCAAGGAAGGCAGGCAGGACAGTGCGGGCACCCTTGGTACAGCTGGGGAGAGTGAGCCCTCGAGGGCGGAAGACACTAGCGCAGGATCCCTCTACTGTTGGGGAAGGAGCATGTGCTTGAGCGGGGAGGTCCTTGGCCTTTGCCTTCCCTCACCTCCAAGCGGCTTTTAGGCAAATGAGTCATCTCAAGTTCATTCGCATGGGGTTTGCTGAAAGAAACGACACTGCGGGGTGAGCCACACGAGGGAGCGCTGCTCTTTGCAGAGTTTGCAGGGAGGGCATTTAGGAAAAGTGAGTGGAATCTGGGAGGGTGAATAGCTCAGGGCCCCTCACCCAGCTTGGGGGCTGGGGAAGGAGCAGAGTTAAAAGGGAGGGGATGGGGCTGGAGTGGGCTGGCCTCGTCCTCCCCCATGGGCCTTCCAATCTGGGCTGAACAGAGGCCACTCAGGTGATTCAAGGGAACAAGCACATCCCTCTCCTAGCCCTCTCCTTGACGCATTTTTGGAATCAGTACCATTCTCTTGCGGGTGGTGGGACAGCTGCCACCTCAGGACCTGGCTGAAACTGCTGCCTCAATTCTGGATCCGGAAGGGCCTCTCGCAGCATTTCCATCTCCCTCTCAGTCCAGTCCTCCTACCTGCTCCCCTGTGTGGGCCCTAACAGGTAAATCTGACAACTAGAGGAACAAGGCAGGAAAGGGCAGGGTCTGAGGGAGTGACACCTGTAAAAAGGCAGCTTTGCCACCTTATCTCCAGGACTCTCAGTCTTGCTTTCATATTGCTCCCCCCCACATCATTTTGCTATAATCTGACATGTTGACATATAGTCTTCAAAAACAACACTATTGAAGTGGAGCAGATTTCCCTTTTGGGATGCTTTGGAGAAGTTAGGATTGAGGGCATCCTCTCTTCTCCAAACTGCAGCAGTAATAAGTGAGATATATAAAGTAAATAAAAAAGACATGGCAAGGCTGGAAAATAAGATACTCATCTCCATGAACCAAAACCAGAAAAGAAATGCAAAGCAGCTGGAGGCTGAAGAGCCTGGAGCCTGTTGGGCTTTGGAAACCAAAGACAGTGGCAGGTCCTTTGGGATAGATGGGGTCCAAAAGACTCTTGGCTAGAAGCTGGGAGCTTGGGTGTATGCCAGGACTTGAAGGGATGCTGGGAGCAGGGGACCTGCTGCTGATCTGTGGTCTGTATCCCTGGCTTTATAGGATGTGTACATCCCCAATATACCCAGGACAAGAGCTTGGAAAGGACATAAAACCTGGAGGCCATTGCAAAACTGTAAAAGTTAGGCTAGCAAAGGGGATAGGATGAAATAGGTTTTTATAGAAGTTTGACATGTGTTTTCTTTAAATAAAAAGAGCAGCTGTCTAATTATCTATTGAGAATAATATAATCTTGGTACAAAACTAGAACAAGGATGTACAAGGAAAGTACGTCATAGAACAATCTGAATTATGGGTCTTTGTCACAGAGACAGCACAGAGCAGTGACCAGTGCATCGTTTCTGGAGCCAGGCATCCGGATTTGTATTCTAGTGCCATTACTTATCTTCTCTGTGACCTTAGGGAAAATGATTTGCCTTCACTGTGCCTTAACTTCCTCATATATAAAGGGGGAAAATAACCTTCATAATAAGCCTTCTAGGATAAAATGAAATAATTCATGGAAAGTAACTTAATACCCAGAACCTAGAAAACCAAATAAATATTAGCTACTATTAACTTTTATGAACATGGATTCCAAAATTTTAAATAATACCAAGTTGAATATAGCAACGTACACACACACAAACAATGCATCATGATGAATTAGGTTTTATTACAATAACGCAAGGGCAGAGTCAACATCAGATAATTCACTATTAGCAAGCTAGCTTCTTTGTTTTGAGACAGGGTTTCACTGTTGCCCGGGCCTGAGTGGAGTGGTGGGATTTTGGCTCACTGCAACCTCCACCTCCCAGGCCCAAGCGATCTTCCCATCTCAGCCTTCCAAAGTGCTGGGATTACAGGCATGCAACACCATGCCTGGCCCTATCTTTCTTAATGTGTAGCAATTATCATACTTAATGGTAAAACTTTAGAAGCAATTTCCATCAAAGTTAGGATGTAGACAAGGGTGTGTTCTATCACTGTTTCTGTTGAACATGGCACTGGAGGTCCTAGGCAATGTGTTAGGTTAATACATGAAAATGCCATTTTTTTAAAGATTATGAGATGCCCAACATCAGAAATGTATGTGATTCAACCTATAATAGAAATGAAGGAAATAAAGTTTTACAATTGGAAAGAAAAAGAACTACCTGTATTTGCAGACAGTTATGATTGTCTATGCAGAAAATCCAAAAGAATATACAGATAAATTATTAAGACTAGTAAGAGAGCTAAGCAAGGTTGTTGAATTCAAGATCATCTTTAAAAAAACCTATTACAATTCCTAGACTTCAGTAATAACAAATTAGAAAATGTAATAGAAAAAGAGATTCTAGGCCGGGCGCGGTGGCTCACGCCTGTAATCCCAGCACTTTGGGAGGCCGAGGCAGGTGGATCACGAGGTCAGGAGATCGAGACCATCCT
>NW_012114844.1:4149388-4153096 GCF_000951035.1 Colobus angolensis palliatus | reverse complement strand
AGGCCGAGGTGGGTGGATCATAAGGTCAGGAGATCGAGACCATCCTGGCTAGTACAGTAAAATCCCATCTCTACTAAAAATACAAAAAATTAGCCAGGCATGGTGGCGGGCACCTGTAGTCCCAGCTACTCCAGAGGCTGAGGCAGGAGAATGGTGTGAACCCAGGAGATGGAGCTTGCAGATCATGCCACTGCACTCCAGCCTGGGTGACAGACCAAAACTCCGTCCCCCCCCAAAAAAAAGAAAAAAAAAAAGAAAAGAAAAAGAGATTCCATTCACAATAGCAACAAAAACCTGAGAATACATCTAGCAAAATATACGTAAGGCCTTTCATGAAGAGTATTGCTATGGTCTGAATGTGTCTCTCAAACATATTTGTTAAAACTTAATTGCCAAGATAATATTAAGAGGTAGGGCCTTTAAGGAGTGATTAAGTCATAATGGCAAGTCCTCACGGATGAGATTAGTGTCTTATAAAAGAGCTTGTGTGGGAGGTTTATCTGTTCCTGCTGCTGCATGAGAACATAGCATTTGTCCCCTCCAGAGAAGCCAGCATTCAAGGCACCATCTTGAAAGCAGAGACCAGGCCCTCGCTAGCCACGGTGCCTGCTAGTGCCTTGATCTTGGACTTCCCAACCTCCAGAGCTGAGAAAATAAACTTCTGCTGTCTGTAAACTACCCAGTCTTAGGTATTTTGTTATAGTACTACAAAGACAAATACAAAAATTACTCAGGAAGAACTAAATTGAAATATAGACCATATATATTATGAAGGGGAGAACTCAATGCTATAAACATATTACTTCTCACCAATTAATCTATAAATTCAAGCAATTCCCAAATCCCAATAGATTTTTTTTTGTGGAACTTGACAGACTGATTCTAAAATTCATGTAGTAATTGAGGGGTCAAGAACAGTGTCCATACACTGCTGGTACCCTCTCCATACCCCTTGGCATTGCCAACCGCATACATGCCAGGGAGCTGATGCTTTTAAGAGTACCCTCAGTGTATTCATCATGCCTTTTCATTTCCTGTATTTCCTGATGTTTTGACAGCTGAGGCCTTGCTGATTCTGGAGAGACTGCTCCTCCCAGGGCTAGCCAATTCCCCGAGACAGTAAGGGACTCACCTGCAAATGCACCTTCCATATGCAAACCAGCTAATCCATAGCCCATACCCCCAACCACCCCCTTCATCAGACTCTTACACTGGGCCACTGTCCATCTGCCCTCATCATCCCAGGGCCATGAACCAGACAACTAGGGACAGCCCTATGCCCCAGAGTCAAGTGAAATTATTTAAACTATTAATAGCTAATCCTGTGCCTGCTTACCCTGGCTTGACTTGCCTTTCTCTTGGATGCCATAAATAAAGCTCTTGCCCACGTTTCCCCCCAGCTCCCTTTACTTATTCACCAACCCTGGTGCTTCCCCATGTATCCCTGCCTGGTATGCCATGTCTCTTGTTTCTAGGGACCTCTGAATATAAAAAACTCTTTCTAAACAGTCATTTCCATATCTGTGTGTCTTGCCATGTCTGATGAAAATCTTGAGTGCATTTTAAAACAGCCATGAGGAAAGGGTGTTGGTGGATAAATACCACAGCTTCCCCACCCCTCAGTGGGGAATAACTGAAGGGCCCAGTGAGATTGAACCTCAGTTACCTTTTGTGGCAACCTGCTCATTCATGCACCATCTATTGGCTTTCTTCTCTTCCCTATGTCACTTCTCACCCTCTTACCTTGCTTCCTGGAATCATCTTCTAAAAACATGCTTGCACCCAAATCCTTGACTCAGGCTCTCCTTCAAGCAGAACCCAAATGAATACATTTTTAAAGAATAAGAATGACATAGGCTGGGTGCGGTGGTAATCCCAGCACTTTGGGAGGCCGGGGCAGGTGGATAACGAGGTCAAGAGATCAAGACCATGCTGGCCAACATGGTAAAACCCTTTCTTTACTAAAAATACAAACAAATTAGCTGGGCATGGTGGCACGTACCTGTAGTCCCAGCTACTTGGGAGGCTGGGGCAGGAGAATCACTTGAACCTGGGAGGTAGAGATTGCAGTGAGCTAAGATCACGCCACTGCACTCCAGCCTGGGTGACAGAGTGAGACTGTCTCAAACAAACAAACAAAAAATGAATGACATAGAGGTCAGTGGGTAATGGAAGGCTTAAGATTTGTGTACATATAATAATGTCATAGGAATCAGGACAGTTAAATGTTGTTGAGGGGGATGTACAAACTGACCACTGGAAGAGAACAGGAACCCAGCAAAAGATCCATGACACGTAGAAACTTGAAATAAGACAGAAGTTGCCTTGTAGATCACTGGGGAAAGGATGGAATATTCTAAAAATGATGTTGGCACAATTGATTATCCATATGGAAAGTAAATACAACTAGATCCCTAGTTCACACCATACCAAAAATAAAATCCAGGTTCATTAAAGATCTAGTTTGAAAAGTGAACTTTGAAAGCATTTAGAAGCAAATATAGGGGGATATTATTATGACTGGAGTAGTGTCTTAGTGTGGGCTGCTCTAACAAAATGCCATAGACTGGGTTTGAGAAATCAACAAACATTGATTTCTCCCAGTTCTGGAGGCTAGATGTCCAAGATCAGGGTGCCAGCATGGTTGGCTCTTGGTGAGGGCCCACCTCCTGGTTCACAGAGGGTCATCTTCTTGTATCCTCACATGGCAGAGAGCAAGACAGACAGGAAGCAACTCTCCTGCATCTCTTCTTTTAAAGGTGCTGATCCCATCATGAGAGCTCCACCCTCCTGACCTAATTACTTTTTAAAGATCGACCTCTTAACACCATTATATTGGAGGCCAGAATTTCAACATATAAATTTAGAGGGGACATAAACATTCAATCCACAACAAGAAGAAAGTAATTTCCTAAACAAAATACTAAAAGTGGCTGGGTATGGTGGTTCATACCTGTAATACCAGCATTTTGGGAGGCTGAAGCAGGAGGATTGCTTGAGCCCAGGAGTTCCAGACCAGCCTGGGTGATATAACAAGATCCTGTCTCCTCTCTATGTATAAAAAATTAGCTGAGTGTGCTGGTACATGCCTGTAGTCCTGGCTACTTAGGAGACTGAGGCGGGAGGATTACTGGAACCCAGGAGTTTGAGGCTGCAGTGAGTTGTGATTGAGCCACTGCACTCCTGCCTGGGCAACAAAGTGGGACTGTCTCAGGAGAAAGAAATATTAAAAGCATAAGCTAAAAAGAAAAATGGTACTAGACTTGACTTCACTAAAGTATTTAAACTTCGATTCAACCAAACATACCACAAGCGAAGTTTAAAGAGAAACCGTAGATTACAAGATATTTGCAATTCACATAATCAACAAAGGATATATATCTAGAATATTTAAGGAATTCCTATAAATATCAGTATTTTTAAAAGTCAACCAACCAAAAGAAAAGTGGACAAACAATATGAACATGTAATTCATAGAAAAGAAAACTTGAATGACCTGCAAACATAGGAAGAGGTTTAACATGGATAGAAATGAGGGGAATGGACACAGAGATGACCATGAGATACTAGCATTCCTATATATCAATAATAACAGGTTAGAAAATGTATTAGAAAAAGAGATTTGGCCAGGCGCAGTGGCTCACGCCTGTAATCCCAGCACTTTGGAAGGCCGAGGTGGGTGGATCATAAGGTCAGGAGATCGAGACC